>NC_135541.1:112920343-113252426 GCF_045843805.1 Urocitellus parryii
TGCTCTGCCAACTTGTGTTCTTCAGCCAGTTCCTCTCGATGGCCCTCAGGGTCATGCTGGATGAGGAGGTCCTTGATATGCCTACTGAGGAAGAAAGAAGCATCTTCATCTTCCTGCAGCTTCAGGGGGCCAATTCTGGTGCCTGAAATTCAATCAGGAAATTAAAATCCCTAAGGTAGGATACAAGGGGAAATTTATAACTAGAACTCAATGAATGATGGGATAGTAGGATTTGGACACAGATTTCTATGACAATATCCCTTTGAAGCCTTCAAACCAATATTCTGGTACTTTTTGAGCAATTGTTCATACATTCTTGCACTTGCCAGTTTACCTCCTGCAGACTACTAAACACTCAATGTTGGTACTTCATGTACTTTCTTGGTACTTTTCTTTTGATACTATTAAAAAATACATTTGTACATGTGTATATATTTATACATTTAGGCATATAAATGTATATGTATACACATGCACATGTACATATGTATAGATAAAAACATACATAAGTACAGATATATATCTAACTGCATTCCTTGCTTTGCGAGCCCTACTACAAAAGATGAACTATGTGGAAGGAAGTCTGAATTTAACCCTGCATTTAGACTCTACATGAGAAGGTGGATGGGACCTGGGTACAGGAAATCCCGAGACTGATTCATTCAGAGTAACTCTACAAGTACCAAAAGGAAAACAAACTTATGTGGGGAATGACATTGCTGTTTGGGTGAATGGAATTGGTAGTAATCAGCAGCTTGTGTGTACATGGTCGTGTTTCTCTCTGTCCTTCCACCTGGGTTGAACTTGGAGACAAAGTGCTGTGCCAGCCTGTTCCTATCAGCAATTTGCTCTCAGAGGACCTTCCCCAGGGGACTGTCAGAGTCTTCCTTGTGAGGAAGTCCTTGAAATGCTGACTGAGGAACAATTAGGCATCTCTCCCTTCCGGTGACTGCTGGGGTAACTGGGTGACAGCTCTCAAGCCTGAGCATGACTTAGAACAAAGAATTTCCTGATGCAGGTAGAAAGGAATGCATCAGAATGGATGCAGTATTGAGAAGTGATAAGGATTTGAGAGAGGTGTTTCTGAAGATATCATGAGGAGTCCTTCAGTGCAATTCTGACTCATTTAATGCCAGAAGTCTATGAGCATTCATAGTTTACTTGAACTCTATTTCAGTAAGTTCAGAAATAATAAGTTTTGACATTTAATACAGGAATATTGAAGAAAGCAAGTGATATCCTTTAAAAAGACACTTTGAAACTCTGTGCAATACATACAAACATACAGAAGACCAATTTTTCCCTGGATCTGGAGGGAAGAATATATACAATCAACATGTCACATTAGTTAGTTCAGCACCCCTGGATGATCAGAATTACCTGGGTGCATTTGGCTCTTGTCCTTCATCCTTACCATGTTATTTATTTCCTGCCAATAAAACCAGACTGGACCAGGCACATTAAACTACTCCTGCTTTACACATTGCAAACACAAGCATATAAATGTTCTCTGGGTACACTGGGATATCCTGAGAAGAATACTAAAGGAGAATTTAAAAGAAGGTACCCTGCACTTACCATAAAAACTGGCCTTGTTTTGGAGACCAGGTGAGTAGGCAGTCCTGTTCTGATAAATTACTGACCCAGATCCTGTCTCTGAACTCTGGAAAAAAGTCAAGCATGCACTTTTTTCCCCCCAAGAGATTCTGGTAAAAGTGCCTAGCTGCCTTCTAAAACACATGGGTAAGTTCCCTCAGCAGACACTTTGTTTCATGTTGGCTCAGATTAGAAAAGACACTGAAAATAGATTTAGATGGAATATGCAAACTCTCACAAAGGAAACATTTATTGGTGTGCCATTGACACAGTATCCTTGGCTATTAATGGATTTTGCAGGTGACAGGGTAAAGCCTTATCTTCAGGGAAAATGCCATACATAGGCAATGAGAATTTGGGACTGGAGCTTAGAGCCAAGCAAACATGGTACCATCTTTAAACATATAAGCAATTTTGCTGTCCTTCTTGGATAGCCACAAATGTTCAAAAAACACTGCGGAGAATCGATATTTTAACAGGACAGGTAGAGGAGAGATAAGAGGACCCACTGCAAAAGAGTCTTTTGGATAGATGATTAGGCATCTGCATGCTAAAGAACTAAATGAGATTCTTTGAATACATTCACTCTCCTCATCCCTGCCTGCAATGTTCCATAACTTGCATTTGCCAGTGAGTGCCAGGAGGGACAGGTAGGGCTAAAAGTAGGAAGAGTGCAAGCTACCTGACCCACCCAATGCCTGTACTTCAGACCTGGTCCTAGTGTTTGACTCATACCAATGAGTAACTATGGGACCTGCCTGAAGGGAGATCTCTCTACCCACATAGAGGGTTGAAATTGAAGAATAGGGAGGCTACCTGGGAACCCACCAGGAGCCACCTTTTTCTTTTTAATTTTTTTAAATAATTGTAGATGGACAGTTTTATTTGTTTTGTTTTTATGTTCTAATCTCTTTAGTTTTTTTTATGCAGTGCTAAGAATCAAACTCAGTGCCTCACACACATAGCCAAGCACTCTGCCACCGAGCTACAGCCCCATTCCACCACCTTTTTCATGGAAGCAGTGTACTCACTGGCCCCACCCAGAGTAGAGTAAACCACATGTTCCTCAGAGAGGGAGGCTGGACTCTTGCTTGGGAGGCCAGAAAAGTGAGACAAGTCATGACAGCTGGAATGAGCCAAAAGCACCTCTTTCAATGAGTCCATCAGCACTTCATTCATATCCTCCTCCACTTGCAGCTCCATGCAGAGACCTGTATGTAAGGAAAGCAAAATATTAAATATGAAAGAGCAGACTTTACAACTACTCAGCTGGTCTTGATTAAAACCTTAAAAAAAAGAAAAAAAAGGTCCAGAAGGCAGAGTGGTTATCCCTCCAAAGCGCAGGAATGAATCAAACCTCTTTGATTACAGAGTGTGACTTTCATGGAAGTTTAAGAAAGAGGGTGGAGTGTTAGAGAGAGCTTTAGGTAGTCTCAGTTCACTGGTTAGGTAACATTGCTGATGAAGAAGGAGACTCATCTTTTCCTGTGTGGTTCAGGCTTGTCATACCACAATGTCAGCCATAACAGATGGTACGACTCCAGTGTCTTCTGCTCCAGGTTCCTTGAACAGTTTTGATAAATCAAAGATTCTGAGGCATTATTGATTCCAAAAGATGTTGGGCATTCAGTCCTTGTTCTTTAATATTTCGATTTTATATGACTTTGATGTGATTTGGTCACATTTCTTGCTACGGAATTCAACAAAGCCAACAAACTCAGGCCAAACCCACAGAAAATGTTGTGTGTCTCCTCCTAACTACCTTTGGCATAGGAGAGCACAGTGGTTCACTGTGAGTGAAGGAAACTTGACTTTAACACTATGGGAAAGACTGTCTCTAGGTTACTAAGGTAAAAACTAATGGAAGGTAGAAACCAAGAAAAGAAACAACGGGCCCCCTTCCTGGTTACCAGAATGGATGGAATAAGTACATTCTGTACTTTTGCTCTTCCTTTGGACTTGCAATCTCAAGATATCACCATTACATTCATTATCCATGACTTTCACAGTTACCTGCAGTTCACTGGCTCTTTTGCTTCAGATTGCCTTGAGTTTCTACAAATATATTCAGACACAAGAATAACAACAAAAACTTATCCTTGTGTCCTGTTACCAACCCGGTACCAATTTATTCACAGGGTGAGTGTTTTCTTTATGTGATGAAAGGAAACTCTGAGGAGTACACTCAAGGAACTCTTGGGGTGTATCTTCTGAGAAATGGAAAGGTGTCCTTTCCTTAGTCACTGGTCAGATATCCCTTGTTTGGTCAATTAATAGCATCATACTCTATTTTCTGAATCTGGTGATCAGCTGAAACTATTCATTATCCCAATGATCAAGAAAAACTTGAAGACTGGATTCTAGATCAATTTCTTCAAGAGTTAGACCTTACTCCAGAAGCTGGTGTTTCTTTGTAGATTTGAGATTATTTACTGGGACTGACATGCTGTGTGGGATCGACAGACCTTCCTTGAGGAAAGATCTTTTGTGCTACAGAGCAAACAGAATAATTTCTATTAAAGGGAGTGGAGTGTGTCAGGGTCCAGTCCAGGCCTTCAGGAATAATTCTAACACATTCATGAGGGACCATACAAACAATATCTCCCATGATACAATCAAGAGCACTAACCTATTTGTACACTCACCAATCCTCAAAGTAGACTTAGGATCAAACATTAGCAAGGACATTATAGGAAAGATCAGCTGTTACAGCTTGGAGGAAAGAGACCATGCAGATCTCTGCTCCACACATGCATCAGTGGTCCCTGTGGGACTGTTGCAGTCTCCACAACCACCCCACTCTGGTTATTCCTGTGTTCACCATCCTGAATTTTCACTGAACCCCATCAGAAATATGACTGATATCAGTATAAGTCTCTTTTAATGAACTACTCCCAAGCTGCATCCAGAGAAGGGACTTCATACTCACCCAACAGGTCAAACTTGGGCAGGGAGGTTGGTGGATATCAGGCAGTTCACAGTAAATGGAGGATGTCTTATGAGCCTCATGACTGAGTCCTTCAGGGCTTCTTCAACTTCCGCCTTTTCCTCCTGTCCCTCTTTTTCAGCCTGGTGTGATGAAGTGTATGGTTAAATCAAGAAAGACTGAATGCAAGAGTCCCAGGTGGTTCTAAAAGAGGCCTAAGGGAGTGGTCACAGAAGGTCAGGGGAACTACCTTCTAAAAGAAAGAAACTGGTCCACCTAGGCTATTGGCAGAGTGCTGCTGCTTTCATGGCAGAACATAAAAGAAGATGCACTGACTAGAAAATGAGCTGAGGATGATGGATTCTCAATGCTCCCTATCTGATACAAGCAGGACCCACAGCACACACAGAGGACACAACAGTGGCTCCAACTTTTCTATAAATTGCATCGATTTATACATATATCAGAAGTCAATGCCCTTGAGACATTGCAGAATCCAAGAGGTTTTCTGCATTCTAGGATTCTTTCTCTGTATATTGTGAATAGCTTTCATTTTTTTTCCTGGTTCCTTAGTATGAAATCCCTGCCAATATGCTACAGCCAACCATGCATAAACCAGGTATACATCTCAATCTTAATTTATCCATACAAGAGTGTAGACATAGATTCTGAGTTTAAAAACTTTAGTGAAGCTGATTATTCCTACTCTCATGAAGCCCATCATAGGACAGTTCCCAAAAAGATAATACACTAAACTCACCCATTTATAAATGCTTCTCAAATAAATGGGTGAGTTTAGTGTATTACTTTAAAGCTGAAGAGGATAACTTGGGCTGTGGCCATAAAAAAGACTTGGTGAAACTAATAAGAGCAGGAAAAATACAGCAAATTGTTGGAAATTAGCTCTTAAATTAGAAGTAATAATTCAGTATCTTTCTTCCATTTATCACTCAATCAATGTCCCTTATTTTATACATTTGTGTGAGCGTATACATACACACAAATACACAGGTATTATATTTTAAATGATATTTTGTACTTAGTTTTCAAACATGAATTAAAGCCAAATTTTGTTTTATAGATTTTGTTGTTAAAAATGGAAGTGTACTGGGCTGGGGATGTAGTCAAGTGATAGTGTGCTTGCCTAGCATGCATGAGGCACTGGGTTTGATTCTCAGTACCACATAAAAATGAAGTGAAGATGTTGTGTCCACCTAGAACTAAAAAAATGAATAAATATTTTTTTTAAAATGGAAGTGTACTCTTTATTTCTCATTGGAAAGAACACATAGAACTTATGGTATAGTATTTCCATATAATATACACACACACTTCCTGGTACTTTCAGTCATCTATAGATTCTGCATAAACCTAATACAATGTAAATGTTAACTAAATAGTTTGCATACTGTATTGTTTACGGAATGACAAATAAGCCTGTACATGTTTAGTACAGCTGCAGCCATGAGAGGCCCGACTACATACACAGTAAATGACCTGTAGTTGATTGAAGCCACAGATGTGGAAACTGCAAATACAAAGGACTCAAGTTGCTTTAAGACCATTTTATGTATCTGCATTTGCTTTCATAAAAAAGAAAAGCTTTAGTTTAAGATTTTGGGGAAGTGTTACTATTTAATTGTTTTATGTCCAATGAAAATGTAAAACTAGTTGCTTGAAAAGTGGGATTTTTTTTAATAATCCTCATTTTAAAATCAAAAGACACTGATGATTTTACACTGAAATCTCTTAATGCTATTAACTAGGTTTGCTATCCCTATATGCATTCATGAAAAAAATCCATAAAATGTGTTTCCATAGGTTAGTTAACAGCTAGATTAACTTTCATTATTTCTAATGTTTAGAAGGTGAATTATATAGGAATCTGTATGACTGAGTATAAGTTTCCTATATTTGATTTCTGGCAGTTTTATAATCTCTTATATTTCTTTGAAGAACTCATAGATATATAATGCACAATATTCACACAAAACTAGAATGCACTGAATGCAAAGATTATTGTTTTTTGAAGAACTGAAAATTCAGTTTGTCAGCAAAACATTGTTCTACATGTAAACATATATTTTATCTATGAAAATACACAGCACAACTTTTATTAAAACATGCCTCAAACTAATTAATGTATTTCAGTGCTCCATAACAATCTTATCAAAGCCCTTGTTTAATACTATCTTCTTTCCTTGGTAAAGTGACTAGATCAATTGGATTCAGTGTTCCAAATAATCAATTAACATTATGACAAATCAAATTTTTAGAGTAATCTGAAAAGAATTAAGTGTGGACTGTATCCATTCTTGTTCTTTTATTTTGTGGTGTTGTGTTCACAATGTGTCTTTGTATATTATTTAATGACATTAGCAATCATGTTATATCTCAAAAGAAATAGTCTGGGCTTAAGCCACTTCATGAATGTTAAGAAGACAATTTTGACATAGGAATTTGAGTAAAATGGTTTCTAAAATAATTTAAAAAATAGTATAGGCAGATCTTGGAAAACTTATAGAATATTCATGAACTATATGCAATTATAGTATATAAAACCAATTTATATGGCATAAAATTCAGGCCATGATAAACAGTAGGTAGTGTGATCACTCACCAAGGGAGAAACAGGAATGAAGTTTTGCTTCATAATTAATAACTGACTGCAACAGAAGATATTTTGAGACTCATAATACTATTTCCATTGTGAAAATAGAATTGAACTATTTTATTGGGGGAGATTAATTAAGCATTGTGAAATATATAGAGCACCTGTACTTATTTTTAATTAAGCATTATTGATTTGATGTTTACCTGGTGAACTTCCAAGTACAAACTCCAGGAAAATGAGGAATTTGCCAATACAATCTTAAACAACTTAATGGACACAATGTGGGAGAAATGATGAAATAAAATCTAATGGGCTAATTGAGAATTTTGGTTATTGCACTAATAAAAATACATAGAAATTTTTTGGCTCAATTTAAAATAATTTGACAAATAGTAGAGCAGAGGTCAAAACAAATTGTTTTACAAGTCGTCAATCAATACTTGTGACTCTGAGCCAATAGAAATCAGGGACATAAATTCTAAATAAATGTCAAAGATGATACTTTTTAAGTTTGCTAGAAATTATAATTGTAGGTCAAGATTTTGGAACACTTTTCCTCTACCACACACAACTGACTAGATATCCTTAACAAACATTTTGCTATGAATGCTTTGGGCAGGGCATTATGCTTGGGAGTAAAAAGAGGATAATTAATGATGGTAAATGATTTATATTTCAGACAGGAAACCTGTCACTTCTGTTGTGACTGAGAGATAAACAGCATAAAGATTTTAAATTATGAATTTAGAATGCACCTTAAGTTGCCAAACAGTAAGAGGAGCTTAGGTTTAACTGTTGCCCATTTTAGGAAACTGCCAAAAACTTTTGCTCCCTCTGAAATAAACATTTTTATAGTCCTGTAAAAGTAAAAATGTGTAACTTGATGACTGATCAAATAGAACATTAATCTGGTTTAATTTTACTGCTTTAAATACTAAAATGAAAACAAATAATTGTCATTCATAAGAGGTCTCCTTTTTGTAAAGAATTGTTTTACTATGTAGATAGATGTATATATGTGTGACACTATGTGTGTGTGTGTGTGTATGTGTGCATACACACACACACATGTGGGCATATATAAATATGCATCTATATTATCACACTAGTAATATATTCACTTATAGATATTGTATCTGTGATGGCTCTGCACTGGCTTTGGTCTGTCTTTCATCTTTCATTCACTGTTGTATTGAGATGTATAGGATATCTGGGCAGGATTACTTCAATGGTTGTCAGGAAGAGAGTCAAAGTAAATTACCTGAATCATGAAGAATGCAAACCTGTGACCCTGAATATTTTATCTTGGTGCTGGAATGAACTTAGGGAAGAAACTTTACATAAATTTATCAAGCACATGATTTTTTGCCTTCAGTCCTTTATTGAATTACTTACAGCTCCTCTAACAATTTTATCTTTTTTTAAACTACAAATTCAGAAAGCCAAATTATTCTTCAGTAAAAATTATTAGAAATTTTTATTTAGAAAAGAAAAAGATGTAGCTACCTGGAAACAGGTAGAGTCTGTACATTATTCTAATAGTTTGTTTCAACTCTTACATTCTAAATTTTATGTCAGAAATTTGCCAAAATTGAGGAAAAAAAACTTGGGCTCCAATTATTGACGTCAATTTAATGTTCAGTATTCATTAGTGACTCAGATTGTATATCCATGACATGAAAGACTGAAAGCTCTTGAGAAAGCTTTCACCTGTGATAACTTTAAATGCTTTAGAAATGAGGTCACTTTCCATCATAATTTAAGAATTTCTAGTTGATACCACTAATGAGAAGCAATAATATGGAGAGAACAAAGAAAAAAACAGAATCAGAAAGTGGGAATTAAAATTTCTTTATATGATCGCTCCAATTATATCTCCCAATTCAAAGGTAGTTTAAGAAATTAATGAGAAAGATTTACTGTGTATGGCATAAAGTCTTAACTTTCATACTTCAACATCCTGAACTTGACTCAAAATATTCCTTCCCATCTAAGTCTTTCTGATGTGAAGGTTTGAAAAAAAAAATCACTGAATTATTGCTGAGACTGATAGCTACTAATCTGTGGAGAAATAAACAATTTGTTCCTTTAGATGATGCAAAATTGATTTAGGTAACAATAAAACTTAGCAGCAGAGGCAAGCCTGGATGAGGAGTGAAAACAGACTGTAGAGAAGCGAACTTTAGGGCCTACTTTTACTTCTATTAGGTGCAGGGTCTCTGGTTTTATTCCTAGGTCCTTGATCCATTTTGAGTTGAGTTTTGTGCATGGTGAGAGATAGGGGTTTAATTTCAGTTTTTTGCATATAGATTTCCAGTTTTCCCAGCACCATTTGTTGAAGAGGCTAGCTTTTCTCCAATGGATGTTTTTGGCATCTTTGTCTAATATAAAAACTGTAATTTTGTGGGTTAGTTTCTGTGTCCTCTGTTCTGTACCATTGGTCTACCAGCCGGTTTTTGTGCCGATATCATGCTTTTTTTTTTTTTTAAAGTACTGTTCTGCAGTATGTTTTAAGGTCTGGTATAGAGATGCCACCTGCTTCACTCTTTCTGCTAAGAATTGCTTTAGCTATTCTGGGTCTCTTATTTTTCCAGATGAATTTCATGATTGCTATTTCTGTTTCTATGAGGAATGCCATTGGGGTTTTGATTGTAATTGCATTAAATCTTTATAGTGCTTTTGGTAGTATGGTGATGTTGATAATATTAATTCTGCCTATCTAAGAGCAAAGTAGATCTTTCCATCTTCTAAGACTTGATTTCTTTCTTAAGGGTTCTGCAATTTTCATTATATAGATCTTTTTCCTCTTTCATTAAGTTGATTCCCAAGTATTTTATTTTTTAGAGGCTATTGTAAATGGAGTGCCTGTAACTAAATTCAATCCCCAATAATTCCTCCCCCCAAAAAGGAATAAAGTATTTAACTTGCATTTGGGCACAAAGTGTGATTATGGCTGACTA
Organism: Urocitellus parryii; assembly: GCF_045843805.1. NCBI lineage: Eukaryota > Metazoa > Chordata > Mammalia > Rodentia > Sciuridae > Urocitellus > Urocitellus parryii. The sequence continues at coordinate 112,930,440 of NC_135541.1, forward strand.
AGACATTTGTTCCAGACACTGTTCTGAGCATAGAACTAAGAGAATCCAGAGGAGTGAGGGCACATGAGAAATGCATTTTATTAATGGAGCATTTTAACTTGGTGCTGCTCAAAGCAAAGTGATCTGGTGTTAGCATTTTTTTCAGGAACTAAATTAAGAAACTAAATTCTTTGCTCTGGATGTTTCTCTTTATCCATTGCATTATTCTAGAAAAAGGTAATGATCAGTTGAGGGGTATAGGGAATAGAACTCTAGAAATTTAGCTAAATTCTTCATTTAAAAGTTAACCAGACTTTTAATTGGCCTTACATTTGCAATCATTATCTTTTTTTTAAATCAGAAAGAGCTAAATGCATATCAAAAGGGTCTGCTAGTTGATACCCATCAGGGTACAGGCAATAAGTGGAGTTTTCACTGAAACTGGTTTGAATGTGGCTTTGAAATAAGAATTTCAGCATACAAAAAATAAAAAGGTCAGAATATCAAGGTAAATAAACAAAACAGAGACATTAAGAACAACAAAGAGAAATATGGAAAACTGACAAACGAAAAGAGTTTTCTTTTTTAAAAAGAACTGAATAACATAAATAAAAAACATATTCCTGCAATGATTACTCTTGGGTTTATAATCACAACCACTTATGTAAAATATTTTTTGAATTTTTTTCTCAAAAACCTATTTCTTAGACTTAATTCACATTTTTATGAATTCTGAAACATTTTTCTTAAGTACCTTAAAAAATTTCATACTTCTCACATTATACTGTAATAGTCTTCAAACTTGATATCTCAATATTTTTGTTTGTTTCCTATGGCCCTTTGGCTTTATGTATTTGAACAGGACAGAGGTAACCTAACATTAAAGCATATAATCACATACTAATAAGGGTTACAATGCATGGGAAGTTGTTTCACAGCATATACAGTGAAGGCACTGGGGCAGAAGGAGACTTTGTTTCAATAGGCTAGTCAAGAACAGCCTCTTTTTAGAGGTAAATATTGAGCAAAGTGTACTGTGGGAGACAAACCTTGCACTTGACTGAGTCACACTCCCTGGCTGGGTGCTGAGAAGCTCGTCACAGAAATGTGGCAGAGCTTTCCCCACCCTTCTTGGGTTTGAGGGTTGGTGTCTCCTGCATGGGTGTGTCTTGCTACAGCCCCATGGGTGGAGCTATGCTCACCTATTCCCTGTTTAGAATAGAATCTTTCATGGAAGTGCTTTGTGTGTGTCCCCTTCTCTTATTGTGCCTTTGAGTGTGTCCTACCTAGGTGTCAGTCAAGCTGCTGACAGTGGACATCATGAAGATAGACTCAACCCCCTGAAATCTGACCCCTTGCCTCATTTGAACAGCTTCTCCTCAATAAAAGGGGTCAATGCATGCTCTTGCTCTCTCTCTCTTCCTGGCAACCCTTAAGGTCAGAGGAGCCATTACAGCAACCCCAAAGAAAAAGGTATTTTTTGTCTCTTGTGTGATTATTTTGTGCATTCCAGTCAGCCCAGTTTACCTGGAGTGACCCCTGAGCCTTTTAGTCCTGAGAACAGAAACCCGGCAGTGTACAGTAAATCAGGTAGCAAAACATAGTAGAGGAACTAGCAAGTTCAAAGCCACTGAAGTAGGAACATTCTGGAAGGCTTCATGCAGATCCAGGTGGACAGCCTTACTAGAAAGGTACAGGAAGACAGAGAGGAGGAGATTGAGAATGTGATGGTAGGGCATTGTAGGTACACAGCATAATCTAATTGATGTTTTTAAAAGACACATGGTAAGAACGGAAAGAGAAAAGCTAGGAGATTCTCCCAGTAGTCCACTGATGTAAGATGAAGGCCTGCATGAGCTGGCCTGCAATGCAGACTTAGAAGGTGACTAGGGATGTATTGGCAAGCAAACTTGATGATGGATTGTGTTTGGAATGCAGGGGGAAGGGAAGAATCAGGGTTGAAAGCAAGGATTTTAAAAGAACAGTGAAGTAATAGGGATCCCAAATATAATGAGAGAGAAGTTTGGGGTAAAACAGGGTGGGGGTGTGGAAAATTGAGAATTTTGTTCTGACATGTCTGTTAGATATCAAGAGTAGATGTTTTGGGCTGGGGATGTGGCTCAAGCTGTAGTGCACTCGCCTGGCATGCATGCGGCCCAGGTTTGATCCTCAGCACCACATACAAAGATGTGTCCGCTGAAAACTAAAAAATAAATATTAAAAATTCTCTCTCTCTCTCTCTCTCTCTCTCTCTCTTTAAGAAAAAAAGAGTAGATGTTGTGTAATAATCAATTTGAGATGTGAATCTGGAGAGCAAGAGATGTTTGGGGCTCACTGATACATTAATTAAATATTAATATTTTAAATATTTTTCCATATGGAGAAAACATCTAAGGATTATCTAATTTTTACTTCTTACCTGTACATTATTTATGACATATTTTCTCCTGTTTTGGAATTTGACTTCAGACTATATTATTGTCTCTGAAAATATACAATATTATTCCTTGGACATTAGGCACATATCTGATTATTGTACATGATTGAACACTTGTGATATGTAAGATTTATAAATATATAGAAATGAATGAGTTACAACATGCCTTTTCCAATTCTACAAAGTTTGCTTCCTTTTACTATATTGTACTTCTTCCTTCCCAAAAATAAAAACTGGAGATAAAAAAAAATAATAATTAGATACTCTGAGCAAATATTATAATATGCAATGTTATTTAACTTAGTCTATTGTTTCCTGGAAAATACACACCATTTTAAGGAAAATAATGTTACATGTAATGCAAATTTATTATTTGCCTGGTTCTGCTAAGATTGGTAGAAGTAACACATATTTCAAAGGATACTTGATCTAGAGTTTATAAATTTGCACAGAAAATATGATACCTACATGCAAAACAATGAGAACAAGGAAACAACACAGCTGTGAATACTCAAGCACCATAATTGGTTAAAAAAGAAAAAGATATTATGGTGGTGCTGGGTTTTCAAAGAGGAAACCATATGCAGATGTGTGCAGAGAAAACCTACTGTGCAATCTGAAAGTGAGCATGGCTTACCCAGAAGTTGACCCGGGATGATCCAGGCATTTTCCCCAGCCACTGCAGCTCTTGCATGCTGCGCACTCATGTACTGTACAAATGCATAAGCTCTGTGAACCGAGCATCCAACTATCTTCCCATACTTTGAAAAAACGGCTTCAATGTCAAACTTCTTGACAATGGCTGAGTTTAAATTGCCAATGAAAACACCAGAATTGATGGACCTGAGGTCATTATTGTTGGTAATGCTGATGGCCTGTGTGTTGTCAGTCATGGTTAGCTCACCTAGTTTTAATCCTTAAACAAAGAAACAAAAGAACACAGTCATAAAGGAAACAAGTACATACACAGGTATCACTGGCTTTTTTTAGCTTTTCAATATTATACTTAGGAAAGCTCAAATCCCAAAGTTAGTAATATAAATGGTATACATTGCATGGTTGCATGTAACAAAAATACTCAACATATAAGTTTGAATAAATACCTGATTCACTTATCCAAAATTTATTTCAGAAAAATGACCAAATGCTTTTTTTTCTTTTTTCAGTTAGCTGATCCTTTGATCACTTATTCTATATTTAATTGACTTTAAATTATTTTCAGATAGATAGAAAATAATAAAGTTCTGTGGTACCTTCTTTTGCAATTTCCAATCATTATCAAATGCAGAAAATGAAGAATAGAATACAAAGCAAGGTGCACATGTATAAACAACTTGACAATTCACTTGAAAAATTACCCAAGCTCTTTGTTTTACTTTGATATGTAAATTAATACAGGATTTTTTCTTCTTTCCTACTGTAGAATACACTGCTATGTAGGTAAAATAGCATAACATAGAGAATAAGAAAGAATGGAGAAGAAGAGGGAGAGAAGAAAATTTCATTAATTTGAAATTACATGTGGAAATTGTCATCTATTTTATTTATTTTTTCTTCCAAACAAGTAATAATACTTCCATTGTTGTGGATATTTACCAGCTAAAAAACACACATCCTCACAACTTGCAGAGAAGCAGTACAGTCTTTCAAAGCTTGAGAAAACATAGCCAGTTTTTCTTCTACATTTGCCATCATGTAATTAATATTATGAAGAGGGGATCAAACATAAAGATGGTGGAATAAGATGGACATCATTATCCTAAATACGTGTATGAATACACAATGGTGTGATTCTACTTTCTATACAACCAGAGAAATGAAAAATTGTGATATATATGTGGAATATGAATCATAATGCATTCTGATGTCATATAAAAACATTAAAAATAAAAAATATTTTTAAAAAGAATGTAAAAAAAAGAAAATACACTGTAAAGTTAGGCTGCATTTAAGGCTCTTTGTTTTCAAACAGAAATCTGTATGACATAATCCTACCTGAAAGTGTCAATAGTGCCAGTCATTTATTACACTCTTCCTTTAACTTGCATGTTTACAAAAAGTTTCCTCTTTCTATAAATTTAGGGGCTAAAAGAAAGGTTCAATAATATACAGATAATTATTAGAGTCCTTATGGGCAAGGAGAATATCTCTACTACAAATCTTCTACTATAATTTGCCTAGGCTTTTGCTTCTGATAAGAGTACACAATTTATCCAGCATTTTTCTTCTACCACAACTTTTAGTCTCATTTCAGAGCCACTTCAGTCTATAACATAGATACCTCCACTTAGATCCACATTGGTTTACTGATAAACACAAGAGGTCTTGTATCCTAAGAAATATGGGAGGTATTGCCCTTTATCAGGATGCCAAAGCCAAGTTAGTCCATATTTGCTACAAGAATTTCTGGAATAAACTGCCTTTTTGTGAGAATGAAAAACAAATTCCATAACAGGAAAAATCTGGTGAAATATGGAACATAGCCATGTAACCTCCAATTACTCCTTGAAAACATGCATTTTTATTTCTCCATTTTCTGAAACAGGTATACATGTTATCTATTTCAATATCAAAACCCTATTATCAGAATCCAACAGTTAATTCCATTAAAGGCTGTGGAAGCAAAAAAAAGGTATTAAAATCAGAAGTTCAATTAGAAAGTTTAACATGAAAAAGGATAATTTTGAGAATAAGAGATTTAATTAGAATTAATTCTGTACATGTTATTTAATTAAACCAATAGCATATGTCAATTACAAAAAAGCATATGTAGTCAGTGTTCATAATAATCAGCAAATTAACAGACTTGGTAACTGTTGAGATATTATTATCAACCTCACTTTTTATTCCTTTAATAAGAGACCTTTATGTTGCCTGAGGACTGCTAATATTTTTAAAAATTGTTTTCTGAGCTTGGGAGAAGACTTAATTGTGTTTAGTCAAACTCAATTAAACTTCTATTTTGAACATTAGCTAATTGATATACTTAATCGGCAACGAACACATATTTATATGAGGATTCTTAAAATATCACAGATACCAAATTAATAATTGCATTTGATCTTTAAGAACCATTTTAAATGACATTTCTAAATTAAGCCTTAAGGTAGAAGAAGTCTTAACGGTATATAAATTGGATATGCCTGAAAACTTATCCACTATGCATTTAAACCAGGAACTCCCAAATCAAAATCAAACATCATAAAAATGTTTTGAATAAAACTACCAATTATTACTTCTGTGGTTATTAAAGCTTTATGTCAAACTAGACCCCTCAACATTATGTTTGTCTATAATGAAGGCCAATTTACTAAATAAAATATTAAGCCATTTACATAAAAATTAAGAGTAAGACACCATTAGAAAAAGAGTATACCACAGCCTTGTATTGTTTCAATTTAGCTACATTTAAATGGCTTCTTTATAACTAATCAAGATAGGATTAAATAAATTAAAGGTCATAATTTTTTAAAATTTTGGAGTTTGAGCTATTGTAATCCTCAAGAAAAATGATACAAGAATCAACTGAAACAACAACAACAACAAAAATCAAAGTATGTGTATATAACAATGTTAACTGTGCCACATAGTGTTAGGTTCCATTTCTTACCAGTAGAGGTCAAAGTCAGAAAGATAATCTATGGATATCATATTACTTTATTTTTGCTGATATTTGATAAAATTTTTAAAAATATCATAGTCATTTTCTAGACTAAATATTTTTTATGATTGACATTTTATTTTCCAGAAAGCGATATATGGGATTAAAATGCAAACACAAAAAATGTTAGATTAGATTGAATCCATGGTTTACACAGCCCTGTGTTCTGCATTAGACAGTGGTCCTCGGTCAGATTTAACAGGATACTCTGGTACTCTAGAGTTCTCACTTTAAATGTCAACATGTGATCTTTGACACCATCCTTTTACCATATGAGGGTGACCAACCCCCTGGCAAACTCCCACCTGTAGATTGTGTAATTGTAATCAATGACTACAAAGTACCCTAAAGTCTGTATGCCTCTAATCTCTCTCACAATGACTCACTTGCCAGTTTCTGTCAGCATTGATGAGAAAGAATGATATTTTTTGTGGTGTCTTGTATTATCACTTCAACATTCTCTGAAAATCAAGTCTATTATTATTGTGCAAATACTTGATTATTAGTCTACTGGTTGGCTTGTACATTGAATCAATACGAATAAATTTTCAATTAGGTGAGGAAGGACTTCCACTTTCAGTCATGATAAAATGACAGGGACTAAACTAACCCACCTGACTCAAACAACTAGAAAACCCAGGCAAACACAGATGAAGCAACTGTTTTTCAGACATTAAACTACAAGCAGTACAAAGCCAAGACATCTAAGAGAATACAAATTAAGTTCTAGGGTAGCCCCAGCTTTCTGCCTAGAAAGCATATTTTAGATCACAGAAAATAAAGAGGGGCTGGGGGAGGTTTTTCAAATACAGACAGTGACCTGAGTTGAGGAGCTGAAGACCAGAGCTCAGAGTGTCTAAGAAGGCAGGATTTTGTGATGGAGTGTGTGTGTGTGTGTGTGTGTGTGTGTGTGTGTGTGTTACTGAGGATTGAACCCAGGGCCTTGTGCATGTTAGGTAAGCACTCTACTAACTGAGCTATAGACTCAGCCCTGTGAGGCAGTTTTCATGAGAGAAAAGAGCTATGGAGAAGAGGAACTCCAGAAACCTGTTTCAGGGTGTCCCTTGAATCAATGCTGATCTCCATAACATGCACACAATGGGGAAAATTGCATGTGTCTGCTTAAAAAGCTATTGGAAAGCTGTGAACTATTAATCACAAGATCCACAGTGGGTGTATGAGCAAAAGTGAAGAGTCCAAACTGATTCCTGACAGCATCAAATTTAGACATCAGAAGAAGTGGACCTTAGTTAATGGGGATACATGATTCCCAGGCCAATCCTGGTAAAACATGAAAACCAGATGATAAAACTGAAGAAATCAAAATGACTATCAGAGAAAAACATGATATTTATTTTTAAAAATAGCAACAGGAAACAAACCATCTCCAGCATATGATCCAAACCTCCTAATCATCTGAGGCATTTGAAAAATATGACCATGACCAAGAGGGAAATAAAAGATACATAAAGAGAAAAATTTAAATATATGAAAGCTTTTTGTTTTATTTTAAATCACTGGATAGACAACACAGGCGATAAAGCTTTGCAGAACAGGTAAGAAAAATCTGAAGCTGTACCAATAGAGAATAACCAAAATGTAAATGAAAAGCAAACAGCCTCACAGATCAGGGAAGAGTATCAAGCTACTTAAAATACCTATAGAGTCCCAGAGAAGCTAACAGAAAAATATTCAGAAACAAAATGGCAAAAAAACTTCTATGACAAAAATAATAATCACAGAATCTCAGTGAATAAATACAAGCAGAATAAATTCACAGAAAACCCTGCGAGATACATCAGAATCAAATTACTGAAAAGCAGTGATAAAGAGAAAAATAGGGGCTGTTAGACATTAAGAAAATGATTACATTCTGACAAAAAAAATGGGGAGTAAGAGTCAAATGCTACAACTATAAAACAAATGACAAGGGAAATATAAATTTTTTCAGTAAAAGCAGTTTATTTTTAATTCAGAAGTTTGGATGAGCTAAATTGTCTGAATGAAAGCTACCATAACAGACAAGCTGTAAACTACTGTCATCCCAAAGAATTTTCGGTGATGATGTGAATATTCTATATCTGTAGTATCAAGAAAGCATTTGATATTCATGCATGGTTTTTGAAATGCAGCTACTAGTATAGCTAAGGAAGTGATTTTTAAATTTTATTTAATTAAAATAAGATCATTTTCTAAGGGCTTGCTGTACCCAAAAGGTTAACAGGGTTTCAGCCCCCTAAAATACAGTCAATCAGAAAAAAAAATCTATTTATGTCTAATAGAGAATGGATATATTTTTTGTCCTGAAGACTTGGCAAAGATATGATTGTATTAGTTATATTTAATAACAACAACAAATAAGTTTAAGTAGCTGTCATGAGAACTAATTTTAAAGATTAAGGTTTTTAGTCTGAAAATATCAGCAGAGATGGTGAATCCTCTGAAAAATCATAGAGAATGTGTTTAGAATGAATAAACATTTTCATTTATATTCAAGGGAGATTTTTATCCTTGAATCCCAATAGGATATATTAAAGGCAGCTCTAAAGTGTACTTTAGAGAAAATATTTTGTGGAGCATATAAAATTAACAGTAAATTCCACCCTTATGCCAGATTTGGTAGTCCTGAATTTCCAATGTAAATATTAGAGGCATTCAGACTCAAATAAAGAGTAAATGACAGAATAAAGAGTAAACAGAAACAATAAAAATGCCCAGATATTCCAGAGAATCAATCAACAATATTATTACATACCATATTTAAGAACTCAGAATAATATTTAAAGGGATACAGAAAAACATATATTATATCCTGAAAGCAGTATTCAAATAAAGATCATAATGTTAATTAAAACATAGCAAATATGCTAAGATATAAAAGATGCAAGATATAAAGTCTAAAGTTGTCCTCTCTGAGACAGCGTGCACATAATGGAGGGAGATGATGTCCAGCTGAGAAGACCACAGAAACCTTCTTAAAAAAGGTAATATTTGAATTAATTACTGAAAGATGTAGGAATTCAACAGACATAATAGAGTAGTTTTCCAAATCTTTTTTTAATTCACCTCCCTGTAACAGAATAATTTTCTTAAACATGTTTTGGGCATATATATGCATAATTATAAACAGGGGAAAACAGAAAACAAACTAATGTATTTAAGCCTCTTTTCTTGGAAAAGTAAGTCAAAAGAATGTCATAAAAAGTCTGAATTTATTCTTCAAAAAGCATCAATAATTTAGAAAAATATAACTTATATCCACCACAACAGTGACAAATTTTCAATGAATTTTAAGAAAAACTACCTGCCGAAAATTTTAAAAATCGGGCCTGGGATTGTGGCTCAGCAGTAGAGTGCTCGCCTAGCATGGACGGGACCCGGGTTCAATCCTCAGCACCACATAAAAGTAAAAGGCATTGTGTTGTGTCCATCTACACCTAAAAATTAAATATTTTTTGAAAATTTAAAAATCCATTTGTAGAACTATTTTGTGAAAAATGTAATTTTCATTTTGTAATGAAAAAAATCACCACAGTATATTTGTTATTATCCTGCTTATTTACAATTATGATGAAGATTGAAGTCTTCAGCATTGAACTGCTATCTGAAATAAAACAAATGTAAGCTTTTGAAACAAAATTTGGAGAAATATATAAACTTGAAAAATTTGAAGGAAATAAGAAAAAATATAACCACAACCTGAAGATATTTTGCAATTAAAATTGTATTTCTTCATCCTTTTTAAATACTTACAAACTAAGTTATAATTTAGAATAAAAAAATTTATCACAATCTACACACCAAGTATCATTACTTATTATTTGAACATCCATTTTATTATGTTGTTAAATAACTTACTACACACAACTTAAATTCGTTCTTAGTAATAAAGTTACACCATCATATTCTTTGTGTGCTTGATGCATATTTGTCTTATGTCCAATTTTTTTAGGTCACAAAAATACCTTGACTCTGAAAATTTATTAATGACAAGTCCCAGCATTGAAATTCCTTGGTCAAACAGGATGGGGCATATTAGTTACAATGCTCAATTATATTCCTGAAAGACTGAACATTTTCCAACTAGCAGGGTAGAAACTACCTCTTTGAAAACCATGTTCAGAGCAGATTTGTCACCTGCCAGCTCTTCCCTAAAAGAAATTTCAGATTCATTAAGCTGAGTAGGAGGAATGGACAGATCATAACAGATGCTTTGATTTTGTAATGGTGAATGAAGTTCAAGAGTTAAGTTAGGCTGGTTCCAGAAATAGAAAAAGCACAATTCTTTTGCACTCCATGAAAAATAAAGTAGGGCTTGGAACTTCCCAGGCATACATTCAGTTATTATTATTTAGAAATGCAAAAAAGTCATTTGGATTTTGTTTGTTCAAAGTATGCTTTGCTAAAACTGCAGATTACCTTTTCAATAAGTTGGTGTTACAACAGTATGTGTGAATGATTACTGAGCAATTCAATACCTGATTACAAAGAAAGAAAAACACGGCTGTAAAAAAAATAAAAACATTTGAAAAAAGAAAGCACACAACTGAACAATACAATCAACAATTTATACTGAATAGAACTATATGAAATATTTCATCCATTAACGAGTAAATATACTTTCTTAACAACAATAAAATTCAAAGAGATAAAACCACATTCTAGTGTTAATCAGAAGTATTCACTTCAAAGGGATTAAAGAACATTCATATTCTGTGTAACATAATGAAACTGATATACTTCTAAGAAGGTTAGTGCATGTCTTTAACACTTCAGTCTTGAACACTTTCTCCTCTGCAAATGGAACTTTCAGTAGCAAATCAGTTGTCAAAGATGCTGATTATAATTATGTCTTTATGATAACTTCCCATTGCTTAACATGACCTAGTCAGAAAATTGTTTTGAGTTATATAAAGAAGTCAAACCAACAATTGAGGCTCTCTTACTTGACTGAGGGAAATGGGTCAATCAGGGTCAGTATCTACTTGCGATAAAAGGGTCTTAGAAAATGGAACTAGTAAAAAACAAGCTTCCTCTGAATCATTGAAGAGTTTGTGATTGGCACTATACCTACACTATCAGGGATTGTGCATTAAGAACAGACACAACTCTATGCCACTGAGTACTGTTTGAACCATTATTTGTCCAAGAGCCATGAACCATGAGACATCATTATCTCAGTTTGTGACTGTCAACAACATCTAGTAGAAATGACAACCTAGTGAAAAGCCCCTCTCCTGGGCTGTGAGTAGTCAGTCAGCAGAAGTGCAGAAGGAGTAATCAATGGTACCTTCATTCTTTGTTCATATCACATTTTTTAAATGCCTGTTGTAGAAAATGCTTGAAATGGTTCTAAGTAGGAGATTATGAATCTTAAAAGACTATCTATAAGTCATTAAAACTATCCTTAAAAAGTTGTACAACAATTTCTATTTAATAACCAGAGAGCACTTATTGTTACCTGCCATCGAGCTAGGTACTTATTAAGTATTCATTTGCTGACACTAGTTTTTCCTTTTTTCCCCACTTATTTCCTCTGGAATCTGGAGTATTTCTAGGAAAGAGTTCCAAGTTACTTAACGAAGGTGTCAATCACTATAATGCACAAGAACTACACATTGAGAGGCCTTGTCACCACCATAACTAATGTCACCTTGAGGGGAATAGCCACAAACTGCCAGGACACACTTTATAATTTTTTTGAGAACAAATGCCTGATAAAGTATCTGGAGAATGCCCAGAGATTGTTCTTCTAATTTTTCCTAATAAATTATGAGATCTACCAAACAGTAGACTCCTGAAATCATATAAAATAAAGTAGAAATCATGTAAGTTTGTATTCAACTTTTTCTGAGTCACTTGATAATAAATACTATAACATAGTTCACCTTAACAAAGTTCAATAAAACAAATATGGAGAATCAAGGCAGACACACGCTATTCACTTCTAAGTGCATATTATAAGAGAATTACCCTTGTGTACACACTGAAATAAAATCTGCTTTATTCACTACATTCATTCACTGAATAAAACATCTTTCTCTTTTTAAAACTCTTAGGTCACTTAAAACTAGAATTCTGAAGGTAAACTTCACTATGTCCACAGGAGAAATTCACTCTGAGTTAACAGGTGCATTCCATTCTTGTTCTCCTTTTCAAACTGGAATTAAATTTAGACCATTAAGTGACTTCTTGTAGGCTAATAAATGGCCCACAGAGACAAATAATTGTCAATCATGATTGATGTGGCTTTGGCAGACTGGTTCCAGAGTGAAAGGTCCTAAATCCCACAACCACTGCCCTGAAATTTTCTGTACTCCCCCAAAATATAAATAAATGTTCCACAAGAGGTGCTGTGGTGAATTTCCTTCAGCAAGCTGAAATGTCTGAGGTTGCAATAAATAGCAAATAAAAATGGTGCAGTGAAAATTCCTTTGTATGTATACATCAGGTAAAATCCTATTTACAAATTTCTTCAATTCAACTGTGAATGTAGATGTGGTGTCATACATGATACCATCTAGCAATGCAGGTGATGCAAATAACTGACACAGAACATAATTTCTCAGTGGAAAAGATCCTATCCTTGTGGATGCAATAGTCCATTAAGATACAAAGACTTTCCACATCTTCCCTCACCTTAGCTACCACATAAGGCAGAATCTGGAAGACATTGGAAAATTCTAAGAAATGAAGAAAGTAAAAATCGCATATGCCCTCCTCTCGATAAGAACTACAGTGTTGCTATTAATTTTATCCCTTCCTTTGCTTAGTCAAGTTTAAGAACTGATAAGATCTTACTCTAGAAATAATAGAAAGGACAGTGACTATAGGTATGAGATAATTAAGCCATTTAAGTGTCTTCATTCACTGGACATTTGTAGTCCCTACACACACTTTGTAATAATTTTGACATAAGCATAACTAGTATAACATAGAAGATTTTCCAACTTGGAGAGACAAAAATCTATTTTCATTTTTTAAAAGGGATGTCAATCAAAGTTATGCAAACAAGGATTCCAATTCCAGCTCTGCCTTTATCTTGCTGAGTAACTTTGGGCACTTATGTAGCCTCTCTGATTCTGTTTTCTATATGTAATTTAGAAATGGCAATAGGAACTGCTGATATGACTTTGAGAGGTTTAAATGAGATGTAGTATAACATTATGTACAGTATTTAGCATATAGGAAGTGATTAAAACTCTTAGTTATTATTTAGAATATATGCACAAGTTAGAAATTCATGCCCTAGATTATTTTTCTTCAACAAAAATGATATTTACCTACTTTCCAGAATACTGAGTCAATTCAAGTATGATTTACGTTTCTCCATTGACAATTTCCACATTCTCAGGCAGTTATCTGATAATCTGATGACTTTTATGAAACTAGATTTAGATAATGATTCTTAGTGTTTTACATCTGTTTCTTTCTAAAAGGGTTACCTGGGTTCTTTGGAGATATGGCACACAACCTCCAATAATATTTGGTCTGAGGTCATTCCAATACATTAATCTCAACAAAAATTTTTGTAAATCAACATTACCAGAGAATGTTTTAGTTTACGGACATGTATCACAGCACTGGTTGATATTGATTGACTTTGTGCTCATGAGCAGTTAGGACCCTACAGGTACCTCGCTTTGGATTTATGGCCTAGCGCTTGGATAACACTGACATATACATAGGAAGGACATGATGTTACAGAAGCTCTGATGTTTGGCCTCATACATATATTCTTAGGGATGACTTTCACATTCTCTGTGCATCTTTGATTTTACATACAAGGCCTTTTATAACCTCTCCAGGGGCCAGAGTGATTATATAGCTAGCTCTAAGCTTCATCTGGAGTGTACATTTTATGTGCTCAGGCAACAATGTTGGTTACGGCTCTTTTTAAACAATTTATACATTTTACTACAAATTTGATATATTAATAATGAAATCAGTGTGTGCAGAGGGGTGACATTTGAGAAGGGCAGATTCCAGAGTTGGGCCAACACACTGCAGACTGCATTTATCAGCTGTTTACCAGGTGTAATCCTACTAGCTCCTATTAGCATGCAAGTGGATGGCACAGATAGACATTAATAGTCACCCGGTCAATTGCACTCACACACTCATAATGACGGATTATGGTTTAAAAATATCTGCGCTAAACCAAAATAGAATGTCCAGAACACATTTGTGTCTCTGAGAATGAACACAAACCTAGATCGCCACTCAGGAGAGTTTCCTCATCTGCACAGGAATATCTTATATGTACTTGAAAACCAGGGACATTTACCCCAGTGAAGTAGAGAAAGGTGTTGAGTCTCCTACTTGCTCTTGGAGTCTTCTTTCTTCATATTTAAAGAGACTTATAACTTTTCCTTGACTTATTGACATCAATTTTGCTTTAATTCAGTTGTCTCTAGAGAGTTTCAAAATGAAATTTACATATAAATTATTCTCAGAACATATTATTTAAAATGCTGAAAACTGAAATGCTGAGATAGATCATGCAGCTTCAAAACAGAAGCAACAAAATAGCTTCTCCAGACTAAGACACTTAGGAAGTTTAAATATCTGGTCAATGAGCTCTATAAATTTTGCAAATAGGGATAAACTGATTATGCAGTTGACTTACTCAAAATATAAATAAGAACATGGGTAGATGTCTAGCATTCTTTTTAGTTCTCACTGATATTACGAACCGAATTCAACAGATACATCTGTATCAACATTGCCATCCACCACTACCAATCAAGCAGATAACAATAAAATTTTCTTTTCAGATTTTTGAAATAATTTTATAACAACAGTACTCATTAGCAAACCCATTGCTTTCAATGATAATATGATGAATTTTGTTGACAGTCAAACTCTTGACAAGAAGCAGTCAGATTCTGCTAGAGGAGAAAATCTTTCTGATAGATTAACCTTTGTAAGAGGCTTTGTCATACCATATGGACAGGAAATAGATTTTTTTCACTTGTTGTGTCAATTAAAAATTTATTCCATCTTATAGACTGTATATGGATATTTTTTCTTGTCCTTTATGTATAGAGTGATTGTTACCCTTTCTAGCATGACTAACAATCTAAATCAAATAGAAGGATCTATGTACATTAAGTAGACTGAATTATACAATGTGGCAGAGATTATCATATTTACGGAAGAAAGAGAAGCACAATTTTGAGAAGCACAGATACACAGTCAATAAGCTGAACTACATAGTTGATAATGGTATGCTTTTAAATCTCTCATAATCTTTTAAGAACAGTGTTAAAAGGAATATAAACTCAATAACAAATTAAGGGATATTCAATTCTTATTTCAAATGGAATTCAGTACTTTATGACCGCCTATGAAAACATTCCTTTAGGGCTGGAGTTGTGGCTCAGTGGTACAGCACTTGCCTTGCAAGTGTGAGGCACTGGGTTTGATCCTAGCACCACATAAAACAAATAAAGGCATTGAGTCCATATACAACTAAAATTTTTAAAAAACCCATGGTAGCACTACTATACATGATAGATTCAAAGAGAAAAGTAAAGCTATGGACAGGGAGTGGTTTCTATTGTATGAGGAAAAAGCCAGTTTTTTACTAAAGTATATTGAGAAATAATAGCTATCACTATGTAGCTATTGTTTAGTTGATAGCTGTGGCTTATTCAGTAAGACAAAACTGAATATCATTTAGGATCATAAACACAAACACTAATGACCTTAATTTTCCCCAAGATTTATACAGAAAAACATAGGTATTGGAAATATATAAGTAGGTTTTGTGGGCATGAAAGTCCAAAATCCAAAATGATTTTTAAAGAATGCCAATAGTCTCTTACCTACTGCATATTCAGCAAGCATTACTTATAGTACTGTCTGATTGTCCCCCAAGGTTCTGTAAAATATAACAGGTACTTCTAGGGAACCATCACTAGAACTACAAGAACTCCCTAGAGGACTTTCTCATCTATAATAACACCTCCACCTGCAAAACCATGTCTTCAATGTAGTCCACACCTGCAGGCCACAATCTACACACAACACAAAACCTATTCAGAATCTGGACTAAAGTCATGCAATGCCTATTATCAGACTGAGGCAAAACTGGTGCTACTCTGGTTTTAAAGTATGCGTCCCTCCAAAATGCCTATGTTGGAACTTATGCCCCAATGTGACAGCATTAAGAAGTGGGAGCTTTCAGAGGTGATTAAGTCACAAAGGCAGAGCACTCATGAATGGGATTAGTGACCTTAGAAAAGACCTAGAAGGAAGTAGCTCAGCTTTTCAGGTTCTCCAGCCTGCTCTCCCTGTCAAAGCTGCTGTCTTGGAAGCAGAACCAGGTCCTTACCAGAAATCAAACCTGCCAGTACCTTGACTTGGACTTCCCAGACTCGAGAAATAAATTTCTGTTCTTTATAAATTACCTGATCTCTAGGATTGCTGTATGTATACACATGGATGTATAACCAATGTGACCCTGCAATCTGTACAGGTGGACAAATGAGAATTCATACCCTATTTGAATCAAATGTATGATATGTCAAGATCATTGTACTGTCTTGAGCAATAAATAAATTAATTAATTACCTGATCTCAGATATTTTGTTATAGCAGAGGAAATGGTCCAAGGCAGACACCTACTGTTACATTTTAAACACAGTGCAGGTCAAAGGAAATGTAGCATTTAAAGACCTTAACACATTGAAAATTCTTGTGATACTTTAATGAAAGCAGAATTCTAAGTCCTAAATCAGAATGGTATAATGAAAGTAGTAGCCTGAGAATCATGATCTAAGGCAAAATGTGTAGCATTCTTGATTTCCTCCAAGTAGAATGGATTGCCCTTTTAATTGGATCAAATAATAAAGCAAACTTTGAAAATTTCTTTTTGTGTCAAAAAACAAATTATAGATAGCTTTCACAGTACTTGACATATGGTAATCATGCAATAAATGTTAATTATAAGCATATATCTCATACTGTGGTTCCTTTTAAGTTTTTTTATATAAATAACATTTTATATTTACATAGGACTTTGAAGTTCACAAAATGCTTCATTATTATTATCTCTTTGATTCTTATATAAACCTTGTGAAGTAGATGGGACTTATTATTCTGGTTTTGGTTTACACAGAAAGCAACTAAGCTGAAAGTCTGGTGATACTGATCATACATCTACAGTGCAAAATCCAAGATCAGTAACATTTAACTCAGCACTAAATGTAACTCCTATCTGTGTTTCATCTTAGTACAAAACAACCGAGTTAACTTGATCATTGTATTAGTGTTACCTTATTCATGAATTAGAGGGTCTTATTTTCTTCTCAAGGTGTGTTAACTTGAACATCACATGGTATTCGAATTCCTGTGGGAATAATAATCTCTGAAAAATAGTGTTTTGGAAGTACTGAAGGACCTTTTCATCTATCTAACACAACTTTCCTCCATTTTTCCTCTGAATCATTTCCCTTTACAATGATAGCAACAAGAGTACATTGACTCTAATGCATCAGGTTAACAAGTTTTTATTTAAATTCATTAACACAGACTCTTAGAAATGTCAGTCATTAATCTATTGCCAGGTATCAACTGGTGAAATATATATCCCAAATTTTCCTCCTTCAGAAAAGATTAGAAATGCATATAAGGCCTACCAAAGAGGAAAATCAACAGCACAGTTCAGTTAACTGTGAAATATACTGTCCTTGGGATCTAATGATTATTGAGCAAAACATAAACTCAAATAAGCTGCTTGCAATTGCCTACAACAATGTCCAGAACCACAGCTGTGAGCTATCCTAGGCAGATGCAGGGTGAGACCTTCTCTGTGCTAAACATCTGCCCTGCTGTTGGAGAAAAAATAAACTTCTGGCAGCTATAAAGTCACTCAGGCTCATCTCCCATGTCACAGAGCAACAAGGGGCAAACAAAAACCTTATGCAATTAATGGGACTTGAAAATCCATCCTTGATGGCAAATTAATATACTTCGTAGTTTCATTTCCTTCTGATTGCAAGATGCTAACCATATGCCACGGTCTGAATTCTAGACTGACAGCCTAATAGTATATCTTACCCAGCCACAGTTTCTATGCATTGTTTCCTTGTAGAGCTGCACACTTAGAGAATGCATAATTAGACTTTGGTAGTTGATACTTCAACAATTAAACAGATTAAATAGGGTCCTGCATGGGACAATAATACCTGCATTTAAAGAACTGATAATGATTATTAATACAATTATGCGCACCTGCAGTCAATAAGGAAAAATCTAAGCAAAACTGTACATTCAAATAATCATCATATATAAATGATGGATGAATGAGCTCCGGGGATAGTCTCCTGATCACTGTAGAATTTGTTGCAGTTGCTTACTTTAAGAAAAGGAGATGGGGCAGGGAAAGGCAGAATAGAAACATACTGAGCAATGGAAACTCCCCCATCATTAACTTACCAGGTGAGTGAAAAAGAAACCTAATTCTATAATATGTTCTAGATACTTTGTCAAAATACAGGTAGCACTTTCTAGGTAAATACCAGCTAGGTGACAACCCTACTCGGATTGCATAAGTATGTACAATTGAGGGTTACATTGAGCTCTGCTGTGTGACAGATTTCACGTATAGAAACTTATACTGTTTTTTTGTTTCCTTGAGAAGAGAATAAAATATCGATTATCCTGAAAATTTAAAAAGCAGATTGGTTTAGGCTAAACAAATTTTATCCAAAAATGATATTTCAACTAGGAAAAATTCAACTAGACTATTTAAAAGTAAAATTGCATAAATGTGGAATTTATAAAATCTGCTAAATAAGATGCATTTTAAATAAAATACAAAGTCCATTGTGACCCAATATAACATACGTATTTTTCTTAAATTTGAAAATTGGTTTTTATACTAATGATAATTGTGAAAACTAACCATTAAGTTCCTTTTCCTAAAAAAAAGTTATTTCACTTAAAATAACTAAGTATATTTATAGAATATCAAAAATATAATAACTAGTATTTCACAAAATATTTAAATTATTAGTATTATAAAAAATAACAATTTGAATTATAAACTTCATCTGGACAATGAAAAGTGAGGCCGATCATACTTAGAAACACACCAGAAAACCCAGAGAATGGTGTCATTCTAATATCATGGTGCATTTGTCAGTGCTACCATTACAAAAGTAATTATGGAGTTGTACATCTCAATATGCTAGCAAATACAGAGAAGATTTAAAACACAGAAAAACAAACACTGTAGCTCAGAGGTAGAGTGCTTGCCTAGCACATGTAGGGCCCTGGGTTTGATTCTCAGCACTGCATATAAATAAATAAAATAAATAAATAAAAGCTTAAAACACATTGTAATTACATGAGTAAAAAAATTAATATAAATAAAATATACAAAACATGGCTGTATTTTCTTAATTTCAGAAAAGAGTATATCACTGCAGTGTTTTGTACAAACACTAGTTTTTCCTATACTTCCACACATAAAGCAACCTTCAATGACAATAAATATACTGTATGTGAATGGCACTAGTGATAATGATTTATATGCTACATTCAAAGTTAGTAACATGAAATGCAAAAGTGCTAAAAAAATGATCTGAGCAAGTTTGACAGCCAGAATCAAAGATTATTATCTTATATCTTCTTGTTATTCTGAATAATTATAATATATGTGTGAGAGGTTGTATATTCTGAACTTAGTCCTATCAACAAAATTAATTATTTGACAGAACTAATTATTTTGAGATTAATAATCCACAGGTAGGGATAGAAACATTTTTATATGCAGACCTGGCTTCCAGGCCACATGTCAGAACACCCAGCATCACATTTAATTCCCATTAGTGAGTCCAGTCATTATTTTAATATGATTATACAGTCTTGTAAAATGTCCTTTTTAATGAAAAGCAATCAATTTTCATCTAATAACATTTTAGATGCCAAGTATTTAGAAGTGACTCTGAAGAACAAAATTATTTCCTGAAAATGTTCATACTAACATACAAATTAGCATCAGACTGAAGACAAGGACAAAACAAAATCAAATATAAAGACTGGATTTAAAATGCCACTATTAATACCAGATTAATTTTGAATATTCCTATTTGTACTGGAGTATTTATCACAAAAAGAACATTTCTAGTTTAACATCTACAGAATAAAGTTTTAAATAGCAATCCTTAAAATAGTTCATTTGAAAATATATATAGAAATGTAATAAGCATGCATAAATGTTTTTCATCAGATTTGATTACAAACTGATTGTAGATATTTATAAGTTATTCACTCTTGATTATCAGTAAAGTTTGCTAGATGTCATGAAGTAAAAGACCAGAAAAAAGATTCTAGAATAAACACTGCCACTGGAAAAGACACTGAAAGGTAGCCATTTGCAACATTTTGAAAATCTGCTTTCATATTTCAGTTTTATAAGAAGTAGTTTTAAGTATTACATACATGATGATAAATTTATACTTGTCTCCTGTAGTCCTGAATTTGGTACAAAAGAAACTACTTTAAAATCACATCAAGGGCTGGGGATGTGGCTCAAGCAGTAGCGCGCTCACCTGGCATGTGTGCGGCCCAGGTTCAATCCTCAGCACCACATACAAAGATGTGTCCGCCGAAAAACTAAAAAAAATAAATAAATATTAAAAAAGATTCTCTCTCTGTCTCTCTCTCTCTTTAAAAAAAAATCACCTCAAATTGAGAAAAGTAATTTTGTTTTGTTTTTTTCCTTTTGATAAATGAGCATGTGTTTTGTAATCTCTCAATTCACAGGAGTACAAAGTTAGACCCTGAACATGACTTGTGGCTGTCTTTGCCTTCCTTCAGAGGTCCCAAATCACAATGAAGAAGTACATTGTAACACAGTACTGAGATTCAATACTTGAACACTTGCAAAATATGACTCCTTAACTGGTTAAAATGTAATCATATTCGTCAATATAATTTAAGATTAAAAATAATTCTCATATCTTACTACTGATTTTCAATATTGCCCATCATTTTGTTTCTTTAATACTTGGTATATTTCTCTTAAAAAAAACATTGAGAAAGGACAGTTTCATTGAGATAAGGACAAGAACAAAAATTATTGAGCTCTATGGAAACTGTGATGATTAAACAGACAGCAGTTCAAGCACCTCTTACTTTCTTAGCTAAAGGTACTATTGATGGGCACATCAAGTACTAGAAAGGTAAAAGTGCATTGTGCTAACAGACATGAGAGTTGTATTTAAGGTAGTGTGTTAATAAGCATGAAGAGATCCATTAGTAAGTGCAATGAGGTTGTTTTAGTCAAAGGGAGTAATTAATAGAATTATGAATAATGGTTGTTATTCAATTCAACCCCAGAAAATGATATTGAATATGAAAAGACGGACTTGTATTATCCAATAAAGTAATGTTTGGAGTTAGACTAAAAAGGAGTTGATTGTGTATATCTCTAAGTTAAATACTATTGCCTAATTGTTGAGTGACTTCTACAAGTGTTTTATTTGTAAGAAGGTTTTTTTTTTTCTTTAAAGGTGGGAAGACACAAATTGCTATTTGCTTACAGTATTTCAAACTTTCACAAATAGTGAGGATGGAGGTTAAGAACATAATGTTGGATCAAATGTTCAAATGTTCTAATAAAGACAAAAAATGTAAAGAAATCTACAAGTGCTGCAAGACTACTTATTTCTCAGTTCAGAAATTGATTTTATGACATCAATGACAGATCATTGTTAAAAAAATTTAAGACTAACTCTGATAATAGGAATTTTTGATAAGATACTGAAATTGATCTTTTCCTTCACTTAATAAAATTGATTCACTTTCTCCATTCCCTTCTGCTTTCTATCTCCCTTTTCACCTTCCTTCAAATACATTAATAGATTAAATATATTAACAGAATTTCCCATGAAATATATTAGCAGATTTGTCCATTCTCATTGACTTTCTATACTCATTTGACAGCCCCCCAGCCTTCAGTGCCAAAAGGGAGAACTAAAATAACAAAATGCTTGGCTCCAGAAATTACTCTAGGCAACAACTTCTGTCTTCTGTCCATTCTTTTTCAGTTCATCTCCCATTGACCCATGAGCAGTCTATCCGCCTTTCCTTTGGCACCTTGGAGAGTTCCCTGGCTTTGAGTCAGCTTATCCCAGGTGGAAGCTATAAAACTGCCCCAGTAAGCAGAGAGGACTGTGTAAAGGCAAATTCAAAACCTTTTTCATGGTGAGGAAGAGATGAAAGGCTTAGAACCCTCATAAATTAATACATTCTTCTAATCACAATTCTGAAATAGTATTCTTCCTTTATATTCATATTTATCTTTCCAGAGCTCAGATCTTCAACAATTATTATAATAGTATAATTATTATTCATTTCCTCCTCAATTCACTTAAATACATATACACACATACAATAAAGGACTCTAATAACTCTATCAATGCAATTTTCACAGAAAGTATACCTGACTGCATTATTGTCATTAAAATCATTCAATATCACTCTTTGTTTTTAGAAAAATTCTATTTGGGGGGTTGGTGTTTCATGACTTGGATCCTTTTCACTAATTTGACCTGCTTCTTTGCACTTTAAAACAAAAATGCTAATTCTAGTGTTGCAAACCACTTTGGATTCTCTAGATGGTCAAGGTTGGGTATTTCTGTGCACCTTCAGTCCCTTACTCCTTAATATGGCATTTCCATTGCCTTATAATTCCTGCCTCATACCATGTCATCGCCTGATTCCTACCTAGCTTTTAAAGTGAGTCTATCAATGGGATGTTCTGATAACTGGTACTTACAATTCCCTCAGTTGCTCTTTCTAGGTGATTCTATGGCACTCTGCTAATTCCTATCCAACAGATACGAACGTGAACAAATTCGTTTTGCCACTTTATGCAACTATACCACACACCACCTGAGGGTCTTATATCTTGTATGTTTGAATTCCAAGCACTTTGTCACAGTAAATGCACAAAAAATGTTTGCCAACTGCATGCCATAAACTTCAGATACTAAAATATTAAAAATTTCATGTATGAAATTTCAAACTTAAATTTGAAAATATGAATATTTATAATGTTAGGACAAAGTTTCCCTTTTAGAGTCTTTCTATTTGACTAACTGGATTCTAAACTGGATATCAGAGCTCTTGGAACATGAGGCAACAACAAAAGCCAGGGACACTTAATACAAGAACTTTTCTCTACCTACTGGACTTCCATAATACATCTCTGTGTTCTATAGATCAAAGAAAGCTCCCAAATACATAGCAATTCTGGATGTTGAGAAACTTTTAAAAAGGAATGTCCAAAAGAATATCATTTCAACAAAACACAGAAGTCAAGGGGAAGAGAAAAGGACGAATAGCCAATAGTAGTGAGTGACATCTAATATTATGATGATAAGATGGAGACAAAATAGTCTTTATGCTCATTTATGATATGAAAATACTACAGTTTATATAGCATAAGAATGAGAGATTAAATAGAATATCAAGCATAATAGACAGAAGAAGCAATTTAAAATCATGACTACACAAGGTATTTGTGACTAAATTATTAAATACATCTTATTCAGCTTTACATGGTTTCCTTTATTTTGGTAATTTAACTCAATGTCAGTATTTCCCTTCAAATTGCTGAAAATAACTTAAAAACACTTTGGAAGATATTAAACAGTTAAAAGCATACACTACTTATAATACTTACTAATTCCACACTTAAATGTATGATTTGTAAAGTTGTTAGTACGTATTATTTTAGAAACAAAAAGTTGTCGCCCACATCTTTCTCTAGCTGGGCCCAGTTTTACCTTAGAAATTGTATTATTTTAGGATGTCAACTGTGTGGTCCTCCCAATTAGGCAACAGTGTGACGAAAAATCACCCTCTGTGAATGGAGGACAGAGATACTTGACCTTCAGTGTTCTGACTGAAGCTTCCCTGACCATTAGTCCCTTTCTGTGTAGAAATGATTGTAGAAAAAGGACAAGGAGCCTGCTGGGAAGAAAAGGAACAGAGTTCACAGGTCAACATCCAGAGCCTGCAGAGACTCTAAATTCCAAAGCCACTTCCAGCACCAGGGGCCAGGAGCATTGGAACATGGAAACTTGTGTGCAGCATATTTTGAGCTCATCAACTTACATTTGTGTATTCTTTAGAATGATAAAACCTCCAAACTAATAGAATTCTGGAAGTTGTGAGGGTCCCAAACAGTTGATATTAGACTTCTTGGCAAAAAGGAGAGAACTCATGCCATTAATTGGACAAGTACAATATTCAACTGTATTTGTAGCACCAAACTTGTGAAGCAGTTCATACAGTTTATGCTGAAGAAGAAAAATAGCATTTGTAAAAGTCATTTCCAGATATGAAATATTTTTACTACAAAGACATCTGTATAACAAAGTTATAAATCATCTGGGGAAAATTATTTCCTGTAACTCTACCTTGTATGGATGCTAAAGCATCAATCATTTTTCTTCTACAAATGCTATTTTGGTTCCAATATTAATAAACATAAACCTATTTCCTCTGTTGACCTCTCAGTCATGTTAAAACAACTGCTGCCTTAGTAATGCTTTTCTCAGACAGCACGTACATCCTAGCCAAGCTAGATTAATTTTATCTGCTTTCCTGTTTCTCTTTAACACAGTACAATAAATTAATTCAATATGAAGTAAACTTTAACATATCCAAATTTTTGTACATGTAACAGATACAGTATTTGTAAACTTTTTTTTTTTTTGAGGGAAAAGGTAGCTTAAATTTTAGGTTTTTCAGTCACTTAATCTGTATTAATTACTACATTCTTGCTTTGAAGCTTAAAAGCAGCCATAGGCAATATGTACATGAATGATCATGGTTATTCTAACAAAAGTTTATTTACAAAAACACTCATAACATGTCAGATTTGAACTGTGGGCCCATGGTTTTTTTGATCCCTTTCATGTATTAAAAAACTGGGAAATAATACATAAAAGAACGTGCAGTAAAGCAAACCATGACTAATAGAAGTAAATACAAAGAATTTCTAGGACATAAAGTATATTTACCTCAGATTTGTTATTATTATCTCATAATTAAGTGGCCTACAAATGGTTGAATAATGGAAATACTCTACCAGCATGCAGGCAATTCTAACCTAGGTCAGTAAAAACCACATTGCCTCTCAAAAATTCTTTGTTGGGGCTGGGGATGTGGCTCAAGCAGTAGCACACTTGCCTGGCATGCATGGGGCACTGGGTTTGATCCTTAGCTCCACATAAAAATAAAATAAAGATGTTGTGTCCACTGAAAACTAAAAAATGAATATTAAAAAATTCTCTCTCTTTCTCTCTCTCTCTCTCTCTCTCTCTCTCTCTCTCTCTTTCTCTCTCTCTCTCAAAAAAAAAATTCTTTATCAAAGCTCTGAACAATTGCTTTGGTAATTGTTGAATTTTAATAGTATACCTGCAATTTTCAGATTATCATCTTTTTACTAGTGATCCTTAAATTGAGGAGTAAAAAAACTGTATTGAATGTGGGTCTTAATTGAGACACCTTCATTACACAGTCAAGAGTGTGTTCATAAAGTTTTGATGTCCTCTGCACCACTTCAGGCAGAGTTCATATCCACAGACCCTGTGATACTACCTATTCCTGCGTTAAAACTACAGATTACATGAGCTATTCCTCACTGGGCATACAGTGTCAATAATGCAAGATGAACACATTCTAGACATCTCCTGGAAAATTTTTTTTCTTCTTAACCACACTGTCTTTTATGCCTAAATGTTTGTTTGGGGATACATCTTATGTTAAGTGTTCTTACCACAATAAAATAAAATTTAAAATCACAATAGATTAAATATAAGCACAGACATTATATTATTATAAACAGGAAGAAACAGAATTTGAGTTACTTCACTTCTGTCATTCAATATAACAACTTGATTTTTTTACACTTTCTGGAATTTATTGTGAAATAAGGTTTTTATGTATCTTTCAAAATAGATTTTTCTTTTTAAAATGTTCTGTTTGTTATTCATGTTTGAGAGAACCTGCCCTTTACTAGTGTTCTGCTAGAGCAAGTCATTCCAGTTCACCCCGACATGTCACACCTCCCTGCCTTTGCTTAGGTTCTTCCCCTGCCAGGAATCCTTCCACTTAATGAGCTCTTTCTCCTCTGAAAACCACATGCAGAATTATTCTCACTCTCTTTGGATACCCTATAGCATTTTCTCTTTCAAATATTTTGTTTTAGTTGTAGTTGGACATAATACCTTTATTTTATTTTTATATGGTGCTGAGAATCAAACCCAGCTGAGCCACAATCCCAGCCCACCCTACAGCATTTTAAAAGTATCTGCATTATTCTGCAGTGATAATTTACTAGATTATAGACTAAGGTTTTGGTTTTACATATTTATTTTACTTTCAAGAACTCTTAAAATGATTAAGACCTTGTTTCCTTGCACTGGATTTCCTATCGCCTAGTCTTATCTCTCATAGAAGAGAAACATTAGTAAATATTTGTTAAATGAATGAGTTTATTGGAAGGTCTATCTATTTTTGATTTCTAAGGTGCTATCTATTGTCTTTCAAGTCGACAAAAGATTTTCAGAAAAGAAAAACTACATTAAACATTTACCAATTTAAAAAGGTGCCTTAATTTAGGGAATATGAAAATGGAAAAGTATTTACATATCTGAATTGATGTAATCCAATAATGTCTAGAAAAGAGACTAAATATATTAAAATAAAGCATATGCACAAAACAAATTAATGGAAAACAAAATATTCCACAATAAAACTGCATCTTCTGTTTTAGAAAATAGTACTGCATGGAAAATGTTGCTTTTGTTCAGAAAAAGCTTTTAGTTCTAACCCAGTATGTTTTCTCTCTAAGCAGTTTTTTGCAAAAATACAACTGCTTCCATTTCTCCCTTCTTTCTTGATAGTTACTTCATTCCCAAGTAATTCTCTCATCCTTTCATCAATTATTACATTTCCCACCTTTCAGCTAATGATGCCTTTGCTCAGGTTCTTCCTGCCAGGCCTTTCTACCTGTAGACATAGGGAGTGGGTGAGGCTGCTGATGTGGGTGGTCTCCCTGTATGGTGTTGCAGGTGGAGTTGTGGGTTTGCATTGCCTACCTAGTGGGAGATCCTGGAGTACAATAGATGGCCTATGGGCTTTGGGTCAGACAGATCCATACCTATTTACTAGTAAATTACTCAATCTTTCCAAGTTCATTTTTTTCTTACCTATAATAAATATCAGTCCTCAGTACTCCCCCCACCTCCCAAAGTTAGGAAATAATATATAATCCTGGCTATAGAAAGTGAATCTACAGCTGTACCTTTAAGGCCTGGTTCATCCAGTCATTGCATAAGCAATTGAACTTGAGATTTTTATAACAAAATGTGAGCAACAGTAAAAGTTCTAGGTGACGAGATGTAATATTTTATTTCTAAAAAACTGGCTTTACACAGAAAAAAATCTGAAGCACTAAGATAGATGGCTACCATGCCATTTATTGATGTCTGAAACATAAGTTTTATCTATCACTTGGACAATTTCTAGGACATAGTCAATAACCATTAAAACTTTCTGATTAGTAAATGTTATAGACTAATTATTTGTCTTCCTTCAAAGTTCACATACTAAACCCTAATTTCTATTGTAGCAGTCTTTGGAGATGGAGTCAACAAAGAGCTAAGACCAAACCAGATCATGTACATGGGATCCTGATCCAATAGTTCTTATCAGCAGAGTCACTAGAAACATCAGCTCTCTTTCTCCTCTCTCTGCATATACACAACAATATGAGGACATGGTAAGAAGGTGACCATCAGTGTTATGGTTTGGATATAAGGTGCATCCAAAGCATTTGTGATTCTGCAAGAATGTTCAGGAGCAGCTGGAGTCTGAGAGCTCTAGCCTAAACAGTCCATCCTATTTTGAATGGACTAACTGGGTGGTAACTGTAGACAGGTGGAGCACACTGGAGGAGATGGGTCATTGGTGGAATGCCCTGGAAGGGTTGTTCTTCGTGTATCCTCTCTGCTTTGCACTCCTGTATTTACTTCCTAACCATGCCTTGAGGAGAACAGCTGTCCTCCACAACACCCTGCCCCCATGATGTTCTCTATCATCTGGGATTAGAGCTATGGAGTCAGCTCAGTAAGGACTGAGACCTCTGAAACCATAAGCCCCAAATAAAATTTTCCTCCTCTCAAATTATTCTTGGTAGAGTCCTTTTGGTCCCAGAAGCAGGGGGAAAAAAGCTGACAAACACTCTGGTAATTTGGCTAACTAATCCATAGTATTTTGTTATGGCAGCTTGAGCAATCTAATACATTCAATGAATATATCCTTATTCCATGTGTTTTGTTTCTTGACTATTTCCCTCACTCATGAGGACAGAGATTTCTGTCTGTTTGGTAACTGGTGTCCAAGTGTCATGAACATGGCTTACAGGTGAATGATATTCCACTAACGTCTGTTAAATGAATGAATGTTCTAGAACCACTTATAATTTATTTCTAAGTATTCTCCCTTTGCTAATTACTCCTTTGATACCTGTCTTCTCTCTTCATCCCCAACCTTCTGCTTCTTTTGGAGGGTGCCCCTTGGGTTTCTTCACTGGATTTCTACATGGTAAATTTTTCAATTCTACTTCAATTAGATTATTATTATTTATGACCTTTTCATTACCATTAAATTTCTGAGATAATTGAGATCCCATTCTAAGACAGACATCTGCTGTATTTGTACTGTCCTTGTAAAGTCAAGGACTTTACACAGAAAGTTTTTGCACTTGTCTCTTCACCTAACACAAGCCATACAAGTGGAATCTCTTTCTTTCTTTTCATTTATCAGATTGAAGTGAGCATGAGAGTCCTTCATGAATTTTGAAATGGGATCTCAAACCTATAGCCTGAAGTCATGTGCAGTAAGTGAGGGAGGGACTGAGTACCCTCATGTCCCAACTTATGAGTCTCATCCCTCCCTTTCTGCCATTTCTTTGCCTTCTCTTAAGAAGTCTCAACTCCTTAGAGAACTTTTGTAAGCTTGCAATGTTGGAATTCCATCAGTTTGCTCTTCTGCAGTAAAGCACCTTGCCTTGGATATGTTTTAGGATTTTCAAAAGTGAATGCTGACCATGAGAAAATAGTGATGTAGGAAAATTCAGTCCCTTATCCAGGGTGAAGTGATATCACTCCTCTTGACATGAGCTGTTTGTGGCTGCTGGTGCTTGGAGCAAGGCTACACAGCTAAAGTGAGCCAGCAGGACAGCTATGGCTGTGACCAGGAAACACAATGGTGGATGCCAGGAATGTCTTGCTGATTTACTCTCTTTTTGCCCTTTCCTCCTCATCATCTTTAACACTCTGCTTTTAATATTTTGCTAGCCAGAGCACACAGCCAACAGAGGAAAAGAAATTGCTCCTGTTCACTTTTGCTTTTTTGTTTACTTACTTTTACAATAAATGTGTGTGGGTTGCATAAAAATGCCAAAGGATGGGAATTTCTCATGATAATTAGTGGGAAGAGATGACCAGGAGACTCTCCACCACCTCCAGGCTAACCCCCAAGGACCCTATTGAGAGCAGGCAGGTGGCTAATCTTGCTTTTGGCACCCCACAACAAGAATGGGTACTTTGGCAGCACAGGGTGGTCTGTAGACCTCTTTAAAGTGAACGCTGAGCATGTGTCCTGACATGGCAAGTCACTGCTTATCTGATAGATGTTCAGGAGCCTCTTCTGCACCTGTTCAGGCTGCAGTAAGACTGAACAAGGTCACATACAGGTGGGCTACCATCCTCAAAACCGCAAGAGCAAGGGCAGCTATGGTTGGGTCAAGACATATGCTACAGTGTGCAGGCTGCAGAGCAGAGTAAACTGGCCAGCAGGTCTTCTGGGAGATCCCTGTTCTATTCTGGAGGCCCATCATAGTCAGCAGTTGGGACTTCCCAAAACTACACCCAGGTCCATACTAGAAGCTGCAGTCAATCCAGTTCCTCTCAGCCAGGAGCTGGTGACATCTCAGCAAATGGCTCTGCTTCCACACTCCAGGCTTCATGACAGTGGTCATTTCTTTAGCCAGCCCACTGCAGTTTTCATCCTGAGGGCTTGCTGGTCCTTATTTGAATGAATGGCCATTCAAGCACCATGATCTGCCATGTGGCCTTCCATTTGTCACACTTCTGCAACTATTGGTTTTCTAGTTGGATTGAAGAGAGGGAAGTGCAGTGTGTTTTACAGATTCTGAACATATGTTGCTATTTATATTTGGTGACAACTTAGAACCTCAGGTTAGCTATACCAGGTCACTGTCCTTGCCAATTTTCGATAGCACTCAGAACTTGAGCCCAAATCCCATGTGCATATCATAGTGGGGTGGCCCTCCCTGCTCTTGACTGGCTTGGAGGTGGAGGGAGAGTGTGTCCTGGAGTAAGCAGGGCTTTGAGTTCTCATAGGGCAGTGTAACAAAGCACCAGGACACAGTGACAGTTCAAGGGAGAAAGAAATTATGACTTCTGACCATTTTGGTGACCAGACTCAGTGAATACAAGCTTCAGTGAGCATTCAGACTTCTTCTCTTTCATCTGGGCATCTGCCTTCCTTGCCACGGCTTTGAGGTTAGGCTTTCCACAGAAGGTACTGTACCCTTGGAATTTGTTTCAAATTTTCCTAAGCACTCATGTAGAAATGATTGTGGTAGCAACACAGGTCATGGATCTATATTTGTATATTTACCTTTGCCATTTCAGGCACATCTCACAATGACGGGATCATTGTGTCCCAGCTGCTAAGATAGAGAAGCAGAGGGCCACCCAGTGATGGAGAGTGGACACAGGTCCAGTCCTATCCCCTTCTCTCCATCTTGCACTGGAGCAAAGAGGGCCTTAAAGCAGAGGGTGGGACTCCATCATGCTCCTGGAGAGGAGTCTGCATAGGGAAATGGGGAACACAGAGCCCTGGAGAGAGACTGCAGCATTCCTGCATCGGCTCTTCTAAGCCAAGCTCTTGAACTTGCCTATAGGGCCTCCCAGTCCTTTCGACATGCACAACTGACTGAAGTATCAAAATGCAGGGGGAGGCAGCTCATTTACTCAGACATGATGATCTCTGCCCTGCCTGCAAGTAAGACTGTGTTCATTGAGTATCAACCTGGATATCATGCAACTCTGACCTGTGCTTAGAGACATAAAGTACAGTTCAAACAGCGTCTTTGATAACTTCCTGATGTCTCTGTGATTATGCTACTCAGTTTCAAAAGTATAGTGTGTAGATTTTATCTTTTACTTCACATTAATTGTACCACATGTGAGAGTGACACTGCCCTTCTCTGGGAATAAGAATGTCTGCATAAAAGTGAAATGCCTGGTGTGGGATGCACATAAATAAGAACCAGGCCTATGAAGACTGAGTCATGGAAACAGGAGAAAGTTTGAAGCTATATAAGGGAAATTAAAGGTAGATGGTTAAATGAGGTCCTTCTTTATTGGATTTATATCATGCTAAATAAAATAAACCTAATTTTCTGTAAATATAAGAAGGACTGCTACAAATAATAGAAATGCAGCCCTGCTCCTTGAGCTCTGGGTGTTTGAGAAGCCCACTCTCAGAAAGACACTAAGCCCTGAACTGAGGAATGCACCCCTGCAGGCCTGGGCAGGTTCCTTCAGTGGTTAGTCATTTACTTATAGACAGCATGTATGTCCTGAGAGAGATTCAGAAGTATTCAGGGACTCAGAGGAATTCTGCTACTCACCATCACTGGAGCCTTATGTGAACAACTGCTTGGAAACATATTGAATGCTGCCAGGCCCACACCTCATCTCAGATGCTTCAATAGTCATTTGTGAGAAAATTTTCTTTGACATGTTCAAAATCCTTTAAACCAGCTTCCACCATTCTGAGGGATTCAGCATGAGAAGGGGAGGTAGACACTGACATATCCAAGATAACATAAGGCAGTTCCCTTCCCAAGTCATCAATCTCAATTAGACACTGAGAGAAGAGACACAATCACTGGATTTCATCATAAAGTGAGCTTGGTCTCTTCCTTTTTTTTTCATTCTCTTTTGTTTCTTGTCTACTGTGAGCTGTGTGATTTCATCCTTTCACCTTCCCCTGGGGACCATCAAGAACCAGCATGCTCCCTTACAATGAGTTCAGTTTCTGCAAGTTCTACCTGTGAGTATTCTGTCACTTGAACTCTTGACTCAAAACTATCCTGACTCAACCATGCAGCGCTCTTGAGCTGCCTCTTGCAAACACTCTTGCACATGTAGAAACAGAAAGATAAAGTCTGATGACATTGAATGCATTCACTCTGAAGTGCCTGCTCTTGACCTCAGTTCCATCCCAAAGAACAAGCTGCAGCCAATTACAGTAGGGGGAGGAAAAATTTTGCCAGCAGCATACATGAGTGCCCAGTGCACTAAAATACCTACTATGTTCACTTCATAATTCTCTGCTTTGCACAGGGCATTGCTTGGAAGCAGCAAGCATACTGACATACAGCAGGCACTTGGCAAATCCAGGGCAGCTTTGCATCATTAGTAATGCTGAATGCCTTTTGTATTGCTTTCTTAGCAACAAAGGAACTCATGCATGTAATCTTTAACTTTAGTATCTTGCTGCTGAAAACAAGAAATATTTTCCCTCAGCAGGTAACTAGTTCTTAGTTTCATTACAGAGAATGATTTGTTTCATCAGGCGTTAGGGTCATTATACTTCACTAATGACCAGATACACCCTGTCAATTCTGCACTAAGGAAAATGATAAAATGATGATTTGTAAACCTTCATTAACACATTTCTAAACTTTGTTTTTGCTTTCTGTATATTCATATTTTATTCAACAGGATGTGTTTACATGTATAACTCATCTTGCTAGATAAATGTGTTCTCTTAGAGAATAACTGGCCCTTCCCACATCAGGACCCAGGAGGAGCTCCAGTGTAGAGGGGGCCTGATGAATGGAAGATCCATTCTCATTCTCAGAGGCCCTGGAAGAAACATGTTTGGGCTGGTGCTGAAATTCTAGATCCCAGAAGGCTATGGAACCTCATGAGCTGCATATAATGGAGGATTCTGAGAGTTAAACCCCAGAAAGGAAAGTGACCTCTATTCAGATAACAGATCATGAGAAGCAAAATACAATTGAAAGGTCAATGAATGTGAGACAAGGAAGAATTTAGTTTTGAATTGTTCAAATTTTTGCAATTAGAGTGATCAGTTAGAGGGTGTCTCTAAGACTGCATCTGAGCCCCACATCTTCTCAATCACCCAGTGTATCACTGTGGATGCCCATGCTCTGCTTCCATTGGGATTTCATCATTTGCTTTCTCATATTTTTTCTGATCATCTGAGCCAGCAAAAAAAAAAAAAGCAGCAGTAGCTTTATGTGATATTTTGTTCTCAGATCACATGGAGATCCCTGAGATAATGTGAAAATTGAAAAACAATAATATTAAAACTAGCACATCTACACAAAATTCTTCAAAAAACCAATACATTTTGACAAACCCCTATAATTGAAAAATAAAGTCATATGTCATCATGGTTTTTACTTCCCTAGTTCTGCAGGAGCTCTCCTCAGTCAGAAAGAAGCCCAGGATATCGGTCTCTACGCTGAAGGAGCTCAGCCTCAGAGCTGTTACCTTCTGACACATGGCTTTGGTGAACTTTGTTCATTGCATATCTCTTTCTGCATGAGAAGGCAGGGGAGCAACAGTCAGGAGAAACCTGGAAGGTCCTGGTCTCATAGTCTGCCTATCTCAGTGGATTTTTTTATCTATATAATTTTTATATCTTTATTATATTTATTTATTTTGATGTGGTGCTGAGGATCAAACCCAGTGCTTTGCGCATGCTAGGGCAGTGCTCGACCACTTAGCCACAATCCCAGTTCTCTCAATGCATCTTTTAAAGAGATTTCAGATTTCAGCTGAGTTGTGTCCCCAAAGAGAGTCCTCACTCCTAGTACCTGTGACCATAGCCTAATTTAAAAGTCAGCTCTGTGGTGGATGATGAAGTTAAGATGAGGTCATCAGGGAGGACCCTCATCCAATACGACATTGTCCTATCAAAAGTGAAGTTTGGACATATTCATTCTCTCTCTCTCTCTCTCTCTCTCTCTCTCTCTCTCTCTCTCTCTCTTTCTCTCTCTCTCTTTCTCTCTCTCTCTCTCTCTCTCTCTCTCTCTCTCTCTCTCTCTCTCTCTCTCTCACACACACACACACACACACACACACACACGGGAACCTGGGAAATCCATATGAAGGTTGGAGCAATGCTGTCAAAAGCCAAGGAATACCAAAAGCAGAAGAGGGGTCAGGGATGGGGACAGGTTCTTCTGGGAGCCCATAGAGGAGGAGGTGCCCTGCCATCACCTGGGCCTGGAAGCTCTGTCTCCAGCATTGTGAGAAAACACAGTATGTCCTTTAAGCCCCCAGTCCTGTTGCAGCTGCCTAGGCAGACAAATGCCCATGCCATCTGAGCAAACCCAGCTTTCAGCCTCTGAAGGCACCATTCCTGTGAGAAGTGGATGTGAAAAGTGTGTCCACAGGGGAGGGGCATTGACTGGCTGGGACAGTGGTGAGGCCACCTCAGCCTGAACAAGCAGATTGACTCTGTGACACTCAAGAGGAAGGGAGGACTGAGCACTTACACCTGGGAAAATCTTTGCTGTAGACTTGATTGTGGGAGCACTACTTTTTTCTGGCTCACCTTATTCCTCCTTCTTACCTGGACAGGCTCCCAAAGCCCTGCATCCACATTTGCCCTCTGCTATGGTGGGCAACAGGGGAAAGGTGCCTAATAATACAGGTTCAATGCAAATGTTGACCTCAGGAAAGGTTCATGTCTTTCCATTTAATTCTAGCAAGATTGTCACCTTAGCTCTCAGTCAGTTTCAAGTTTATCTGCGTCCCTTCCATCTTAGTCAATGTCAACATGTGGTCCTTTAAAAAGCATCAAAATGCAGGTTCTCTGTGCCACAGGGGTTCTTGGCCAACTTAACAACTTTAGCTTCAGGAGCAATGTGGTCTGTGCTCTATAAAGTACAGGACACATATCCCTGTTGTTCCCAGATTTTGTCCAAGAGGCAAGTGGCAGGCCCACAGAGCTCTCACCTTATCAACATTGAGGCATGCCTGATTTAAAGTCATGTTCCTTAATGTGCAATCTTGTGTGTGAAGCAGAGTGGGTGTCACATGCCATGAAGGGCACTAGTTTGAAGGCCACAGCGCTGCCCTGAACCCAGGTGCTGTGCTGAACATTGTGTTGAGTGAACACCAATGGTATGTGCTCACTTTTCTCTGGCCCTGTGGGTTTGATTTACAAGAATGTCAGGGGAAAATGACCTACTGATTCCTGGGCCATCTGGAACTTCAACCTGGAGGTAGAGTTGGGAGGCAGAAATAAGGTGGCCTGTGCCCAAGCACTTTCTTTGCAAAGCACAAAATGCTTTTTAAAATAACCTTTGTAGGTGTAAAGTCCCCCCTAGAACTTTGCAATACTGGTTTTGCAGGCCAATGTAGCAGCAGCCCACAGGGCCACAGTAGGACAGTTTGGATGAAGAATCAATTTCATCAATTGCTTTTGCATTCACCTAATCAGAGTATCTAAGTCCAGTTTTCTTAAAACACTGGTTGATCATCTCTCTTGTGTCTTGACAGCATTCACAAACTCCAACATTGGGTAAAAGCAAATTTGACCTGGTAGGAGGACCTGCAATTGGCTGAGAATCTACACTAAAAGTAGTGTGTGCCCAAGTATCAGGTGAAGCCTCTATAACAAACTGTAATGGCTGCAGGGTAATGGATCACCACCAGGTCCTGTGCACCAATTCCTTTATCTCTCCTCTGTTATTTATCCCTGTGTCTTCCTGGATTACCTACATGAGGCTGAAATACCTGGTCAATTCCAAGGCTGCTGGGGGAGGAGAAAAGCTCTCCAGAGTGTTCATTGTGTTACTTTGGTGAGGTATGTCCTGGTCTAAGTACTTGGTCAGTGCACAAGGCAGCCCCTTAAGACTTTTCTGTGGGAATGACCATTGTGTGGCTTTATTCATCTTCACAGATGGTCCTTGCAATGTTGGTGGATGCTGGCCACTGCTTGCAGAAGCAGACCATAAGCAGAAATGCAGCCACACCTCTAGCAGATGCAGTGTCTATAGGACATGGCTCAGCTGTATCACCACTGAGGATGAGGGTAGTGCATGTGGATTCTGTGCCATAACATAATGAATACTGGAACACACCATGGGAGTTTCTAGAATCTTCAACTCACCATGCTCCGTATTTTTTCCTTTTCTATTAATAAAATTCTGCCCTGTTCAATAGGTGTATAAATAGTTTTTATATGACACATCTCTCAGTGGCATCCAGCTAAGGTTTTACCCTGATGATTAACCAATTATTTCCTAATTAAAAGAACTTAATGCATATTCAACCATTTGTATTACTGCATAAATATAAAAAGGCATGTTTTTCTTAAATCATCTCTCCCACTTCTCTCTGTTTTAGTTACCTGTGTTATGTTACATAGGAACACACACTTTTGTCACCCCAGCTTTTGCAGGTCTGGGCTCTGGGCATGGCTTAGCTGCTAAGGTCTCACAAAACTGTGGCTGACCTCTTCTCATCTGGAAGCTGAGGTGAGCAAGGGCCCACTTTCAGGTTCTTCAGGTTGTTAGCAGAATCCACTTCACTTGGGCCATAGAACTCATGGCACTTTGCCTTTTTAAAGCCATCAAAGCAGAAAATCCCTACTGCTTCCCCTTTCTCCGTGATAGACTGGCATTCAAATGACATACCTGATGAGGTCAGACCCATCTAGGATGATCACCTTCTGATAAACTTGAACTCAGTCAAGGAGGTAATTGTTTTAGTGCATTAGTGCAGCTTTAACAAAATACCTAAGACTGAGAGTTTATAAACAAAATAGTTTAAATCATCACAATTCTGGAGCCTACAGAGCCAAGGTCAAGGTGATAGCAAATCAGTGCCTGGTGAGGACAATTCCACATAGAAGGCCCAGGAGTACTCACATGGCAGAAAAGAAAGGGGATCCAGGCAGCCCTTGAAGGTCTTTAATGAGAGAATTAATCCCATTTATCAGTGTGGAGCCCTCAGAGCTTTCACTTCCAAAGGCCCCACCTCTTGATAACACCACAATGGGGGTTCAGTTTCATCAGGAATTTAGAAGGGACACCAATGTTCTCACTACAGAGGAGCTTTATTATATCTGCAAACCCCTTCACTTGTCTGCATACAGAACAGAACCCCAGGTGTGATGGCCCAGAAAACTGCCTTGGTGAGAAGACAGTTCAGGGGCCATCTTCACAGAGGAAGGGGTTGCAGAAAGGCCAGACTCTGCCTGTATCTGTGCCTTCTGCCTTTGTGTGCTGATGGGCTCGGGATTGACATGCACAGATATCAGCTCCTGCACAGATGGAACCTCACCATGGCCTTTGCCATCCAGAGGACAAAATGAGGATGCATTATCCTGAAATGAGAATCTCTGACAGAATAACTATTACCCACTACCCCTTAGAGGCATTGTACAGCAGAACAGCTCCCAGACCTCTGAGTAGCATAAGCACCAGCACCTGATCTCACTCCAGTCCAGTCTCCTTGGGTTATCATCAATCTTGGAAGATTAAGGAGTTAGACATTAAATTGTCTACCTGTTGTTGTTTTTTTTCTACAAAACTCCCCACATATCAACTAAAGTGCATCTAGAAACACATGACACATCACTGTTAAGAGTGAAGATTGACAATGTACTAGTGCAGTGTTCACCTCCCTTCCCCCCAAAAGAACACCTGAGACTAAGAACTGTATGCAATGTCTTTCTTGGAAGAAAGAAACCCACAGAGGAGTGGGTCAAACAGGGCTGGGAAGGGGAGGACTCAGATGGGGTGCACAGTGACAGCTTGGTCATGGTCCCTCACTCTCCAATGCTGAGAGCCACAGCCGAGTCTGTATGGCCCCTGGCATTTTGCCAACAGTATTGATTGACAGGCAAGGCGTTAATATCCGCCTCTGCCGCTACTTTTGAATTCTAGCGCTAATTTTGAGTTCTCGCGCTATTTTTAGTTCTCACGGGGATTCCCCGGGAGTTCCCATTGGTTGGCGAAGTGCAGGAGGAGGGTTTTCCCGGAGAGATATTTCCGGCTGGGGGTTCCTGGAGGAGCCTCGTGGCTTTTCGGGAGGATTCCCCAGGAGCGTGTGTGAGGTTTCTTTCTTGCAGTAAAAAAATAAAATTTGTTCCTGCTTTAGTGGCTCGTGATTTGTGCCCAGCCAGACTGCGGCATTTGGCGGCCCGGACGGGGAACGTCTGAAGCTTCGGGGTAAGTGAAATTGCTTACCCCTAAGGGAAGGCAAGAGAATGGGTGACCATTTTAAAAAACAATATGTTCTTGCTTTGATTTGTTTTGGTTTTGTTTCAAGCTGCCTATCCCTAGAATTTTCTCAGGCAGACTGGGAAAAATGGTTGGCTCAAGGTTTGAAGTTGTTTGCCCCTGAGGAAGAGATAGAAATAGACCACAAATGCACATGTCCAGAAAATAGGAAAATTGATACAACGATTTTTTGTTCCATTTTTGTTTCATTCTGTTTCGGTCTTGTTTTGTGTTATCTTTTTGGGTTGCGTTATCTTTGTAACAGATTAGAAATTAGTAAAAAACAAACTGAAAGAGTGTTAAATAAATTGTTAGAGGTTCAAACCATGGAGAAAGACAATTTAGATCAAGCAAAAGAGAAGGTCTCTCAAGCTAGTCAGACAGAGGAAGAAAATTTAAAGGAAGAAAGCTTAGAGGAGAAACAGCTATCAGGGGGGAAGCAACAACAGGAGGCTGCTACTAACACCGATCTATCACCAGAGGGTGTAATTCAGCCAACAGCTCCACCTATGGAGATAGCTGAGCGGCCCTCAACCCCCTCAACCCCCGTAGTTGATAGATGGGATCCTGAGACAGGACCTCAAAGATTAGCATGCCCTGTACTTGAGCAGGCAGGAGGGCAGCGAATTCACCGTGAGTTAGAGTTCAAAACAGTGAAGCAATTAAAGGAGGCTGTAACAACCTATGGTCCTCATGCACCCTTCACTGTAAGCATGGTCGAATCCATTACTAACTTGGACATGACTCCAGCAGATTGGGCTAGCATGTGTAGATCTGTGCTAAATGGAGGACAATATTTGTTATGGAAGGTTGCCAATGAGGAATTTTGCAGGGAGACAGCTAGACGAAATGCAGCAGCTGGTTACCCTCAAAGAAGTCTAGAGATGTTGCTAGGAAAAGGACCTTATGAGGGTCAGCGGCAACAAATTCAATATGATCCTGCTGTATATGCACAGATTGCTGCAGACGCAGTTAGGGCATGGAAGACTTTACAAGGACATGGAGATTTACAAGGTCAGCTATCTAAGGTAATACAGAGACCTAATGAACCTTACGCTGACTTTGTAGATAGGCTTATTCAAACAGCCTCCAAAATTTTTGGTGACACAGAACAAGCAATGCCATTTATAAAACAACTGGCTTATGACCAAGCAAATCGTTGCTGCAGAGAGGTCATTAGACCATGGAAACATGAAGATTTAAACACATATATTAAATTATGTAGAGACATTAATGAACAAGGACAAGTCTTGGCAGCAGTACAACAGGCTTTAGATGCCAGGCCAAAAACATGCTACAATTGTGAACAAACAGGACATTTTAAAAGGAGTTGCCCCATAGGAGGAAGGTATAACAAAGTTAGGTATCAAAGGAATAGAACACCAGATATTTGCCCACGATGCCGTAGAGGGAGACACTGGGCTAATGAATGCCGTTCTCAAACCACCATAGAGGGTACTCCATTATCAAAAAATGGACAAGGACCAGGTGGTTACCCACGATATCGTGGAGAAAGGCATCAGGCTCCATTGCCAAAAAACGGACAGGGGGGCCCAATGCTCCGGGGCCCACGACCACAAATGTACGGGGCACTGGAGGAACCCAGAAAAACCATGGAGGAACCCAGCAACCCCATCAGGGTAGTACCCAGGACACATTATCCATCCGATCTCTCATCAGACGAACCAGAGGGAGCGCAGGGTTGGACATCTGCGCCTCCGCCAGAGCAGTACTAACTCCAGAGATGGGAGTTCAAATCATTCCCACAGGAGTAAAAGGACCTCTTCCCAAAGGAACAGTAGGCTTATTGTTAGGACGTAGTTCTTCTACGCTAAAAGGACTTATGATAAGTCCCGGGGTAATTGATCCCGATTATGAAGGTGAAATAAAAATTATAGCTAGTTCTCCAAAGGGTATATCAGTAATTTCACCAGGAGATAGAATAGCACAGTTATTAATAATATCCAGCCTACATGATAAATTTTCCAGTACTACTATGGAAAGAGGTTCCAGGGGATTAGGCTCCACAGGTGTAGATTGGGCTATGCTGTCTTTGAATTTAGATTCTCGCCCAATGCTAAAACTAAATATTCAAGGACATGAATTTAATGGGCTACTGGATACAGGTGCAGACCTTAGCATCATATCTCGTCAAGAATGGCCAAAACATTGGCCATTACAACAAGCCACTCAAACGCTTCGAGGCCTAGGAGTGGCAACTAATCCCCATAGAAGTGCAATGGTCTTAGATTGGAAGGATCCTGAAGGATGTGAAGGAACTATACAGCCATATGTATTGGATCATCTTCCCGTAAATTTATGGGGACGAGATGTCTTAGATCAATTAGGTTTGACATTAACAAATAATATCAATCAAAATGCACCCACTATTATGGCTAGACAAGGTTTTAGGAAAGGAAAAAGATTAGAAAAACAAGAACAAGGTATAGCGGCACCAATACAAATAGATCAAAGAATAAATAGACATGGACTGGGTTTTCAGAAGGGGTCACTGAGGCAATAAAAATCACTTGGAAATCAGATAGACCAGTATGGGTTTCTCAGTGGCTCCTGACTAAAGAAAAGATATAAGCAGCCCATGACCTGGTCAAACAACAATTAGCGGAGGGACATATACAACCTTCTGTATCTCCCTATAATACTCCCATTTTTGTCATTAAAAAGAAATCTGGTAAATGGAGATTATTACAAGATTTAAGAGCCATTAATAATGAGATGGTTATTATGGGACCTGCTCAATCAGGGATTCCTCAATTGTCTGCTTTACCAAAAACCTGGTATGTTTTAGCTATAGATATTAAAGATTGTTTCTTTTCAATTCCAATTCATCCTGAGGATAGTCCACATTTTGCATTTACTATCCCTGCACTGAATCATGAAGGTCCTGATCAGAGATATGAATGGAAAGTGCTCCCTCAAGGGATGGCTAACAACCCAACTATGTGTCAAATTTATGTTAATAAAGCAATCCAGCCACTTAGAAATCAAAATCCTGAACTACAAATATTTCACTATATGGATGATGTATTGTTAGCACACAAAGATAAAAACACATTGTTGGAATGTTATGCCACACTTACAAATTTGTTAAAAAATTATAATCTAGAGATAGCAATAGATAAAGTACAATTAAATTTTCCAATTAATTATTTAGGAGTTCTATTATCCTCAACCATGGTCCGTCCACCTAAAATTCAAATACGAGTAGATCAACTCAAATCACTTAATGACTTTCAAAAGTTGTTGGGAGATATAAATTGGATAAGGCCTTATCTAGGCATACCAACAGGAGAGTTGGGACCTTTATTTGATATCCTAAAAGGTCCATCAGATCCAAATTCACCCCGCATATTAACTCCTGAAGCAAGAAAGGCATTAAAAATTATTGAAACATATATGGAAAATATGCATTTGGACAGAATTGATATAAGTTTGCCTTTATTATTCATTGTAATACCAACAAAAAATATTCCTACAGGAGTATTTTGGCAAGAAGGTCCATTATTGTGGATACATTTATCTTACTCTCCTAACACTATTCTTACTAGGTATCCTGAGGCTGTAGGACAATTAATACTGAAAGGAATAAAAGCAGCAAAGGGAGTGTTTGGAATTTCTCCCAATAAAATTATTACTCCATATACTATGGAGCAAATTGATGAGTTAGCTAATGAGTTAAATACATGGGCAATAATCATGTGTAAATCAAATGTTTCATTTGATAATCATTTACCATCTAATCCTTTGTTGTCTTTTTGGTCTAAGCATCCTGTAGTTTTTCCTAAAATGACAAGAAAAACACCTATCGTGAATGCTCCAAATATATTCACTGATGGGTCTAATAATGGTACAGCAACAGTAGTTACCCCTGATCAAACTTTTACATTTTTAGTTCCCAAACAATCAGCTCAAAAGGTAGAGCTCAATGCAGTTTTACAAGCTTTTGTGATGTTTAAAGATTCTGTATTTAATTTATTTTCTGATAGTCAGTATATAGTTAATGCTATAATATCCCTTGAAGATGCTGGTAGGATTTCCCCTTCCTCTACTGTTTTCTCTTTGTTTTCCACTATACAAAGTCTAATCTGGGATAGAAAAGATCCATTCTTTATAGGACATATCAGGGCACATACAGGATTGCCTGGAGCCCTTAGTTTGGGCAATGATTTAGCAGATAAAACTACACATGATATACATATTTTTTCTACTGTAGAAGAAGCTACAAATTTTCATAAAAGGTTTCATGTTAATGCTAATACTTTACAAAAGCGTTTTAAAATAACTAAGGAACAAGCCAGGCATATAATAAAACAATGTCAAAATTGTGTGACCTTTTTACCACAAGTTAATCTTGGAGTCAATCCTAGAGGACTGATACCTAACCATATTTGGCAGATGGACGTCACACACTTGCCAGAATTTGGAAAATTAAAATATTTACATGTTACAGTTGATACTTCTTCCGGATTTTTGATGGGCTCCCTTCATGCCGGAGAAAAAACTAAAGATGTTATAGCTCATTGCTTACAAAATTTTGCCACTGTGGGTGTTCCTAAACAGTTAAAAACTGATAATGGTCCTGGTTACACTTCTAACTCTTTTAAACAATTTTGCTCATCTTTTGGTATTACTCATATAACAGGAATCCCATACAATCCACAGGGGCAAGGCATAGTTGAAAGAGCTCATCAAACTATTAAAACGTACTTATTAAAGCA
Source organism: Urocitellus parryii (assembly GCF_045843805.1). NCBI lineage: Eukaryota > Metazoa > Chordata > Mammalia > Rodentia > Sciuridae > Urocitellus > Urocitellus parryii. Next base: position 112,973,660 of record NC_135541.1, read on the forward strand.
AAAAGAGGGAATTGGAAAGGGGTATATATCCCCCAAAGATAAACTTAAAATAACCCTTTTTACTCTAAACTTTCTAAATTTGGATTCATCAGGACTTAGTGCTGCGGAAAGACATATGTATCCGAAAAATGTACATAAGCCTAAGGTACTTTGGAAAGATATTCTAACAGGACAATGGAAAGGTCCCGACCCAGTTATTGTCTGGAGTCGGGGTTCCGTTTGTGTGTTCCCACAGGGAGAACAGCAGCCGATTTGGATTCCAGAGAGGTTAACCAAAACAATTTCTACAGAAAAAGAAGATGATTTGACTGAAATCCATAACAGCTGATATCCAGAGCTCCAGCTTGGCTATTCTTACATCTGCGACAGTGATTAACCACGGTGCCTTTTTTCAATATCTATTTTATTATTGCATTTTTCCCACATCATAAAGTTCTATTTTATTTTTTGAGCTCATACAAACCTAGGTTAATGTTTTTCTGATCAGTTTTGTTTTTTGACTGTGTTTTATTTTTTGACTGTGGAGTTTTTAAACATTGCAATGGAGATTTCACCTAGGTAAAGCTACAAGGCCTTTATTATTGTCTTATATGTTGTATGTTATGTGCGCACACTTCTGTTTTGTGTTGTATGTCTGTATGTGTGTATGTCCATATATCTTATATGAGGAGCGCTCATGAATAAATGGATCCGAATTTTTTTTTATTCACGTGATTTTAATGGTTTAATTTAGATTGGGTAAACAGCTGTTGAAAATTGTTTTAATATGTGAACAAATAAGGAGGTTAACAGATCTGTTTGTTTGCTTTCACCTTTCCTTCTCATTATATTTAATAATTCTGTTCAGGATAATGTAAATTGTTCAAAAAATTATTTTCTTAATGCCTGTTGGAATGTTACATAATTTTTTTCCTAGCATCATTGCCAGAATTCCTATCTTCATCCCAGTGCCGGTGAAGACAAAGATAAAACCAAACTACAGCTTCTTCGGTAGCTATCAACAAACTGTATAAACTGATGCATCAGTGAATAATAACTCAACAAGTAATGCTCAATCAAGGAGTAGATTTACTTTGGGAGGAAATGGACATATTGACAGATTCCTCTACTTTGAACTGCTTGCAGAACTTGCCTGGACTATGTATCACTTGTATGCATTGTGAACTATCTGTTGGTGCAGCGAATTGTGGTAATGCTGGCATCTTTGCTGATGGTGTCACTGGTGGTACAATTTTTCAAAGGAGCCCTCAATTGGCTTGGTGTCATGGCATTTTTCATCCTCCTCCCTTCTACTAGTGATGGTCTAAAATTTGGGGGCCAACAGAGGTGAGGCAAAGAACCTCACCCCCCCATTGGCACCAAGGACAAGTTTGGGGGCCAACAGAGGTGAGGCAAAGAACCTCACCCCCCCCACTGGTGCAAAGGCCTATCCACAAGTATGGCTGTATGCTGGACCGGTAGTCAGTGACGGGTATGATCCGATTGCAGTGGTACCAACCTAAGACAGGAGGCTGACGCCTAGAGGTCAGTTCATCCGATGACGGGTAAGGACCATATGTTGAATTGGACTACCTAACAGGCACGGTCCCTAAGCCACATTACTTGTTGTTTATTTAAACAGAAGGGGGGAGATGCTGAGAGCCACAGCCGAGTCTGTATGGCCCCTGGCATTTTGCCAACAGTATTGATTGACAGGCAAGGCATTAATATCCGCCTCTGCCGCTACTTTTGAGTTCTAGCGCTAATTTTGAGTTCTCGTGCTATTTTTAGTTCTCACGGGGATTCCCCGGGAGTTCCCATTGGTTGTCGAAGTGCAGGAGGAGGGTTTTCCCGGAGAGATATTTCCGGCTGGGGGTTCCTGGAGGAGCCTCGTGGCTTTTCGGGAGGATTCCCCAGGAGCGTGTGTGAGGTTTTTTCTTGCAGTAGAAAAAATAAAATTTGTTCCTGCTTTAGTGGCTCGTGATTTGTGCCCAGCCAGACTGCGGCACTCCAAGGCTGTGGACTTGGCTTTCATCCTCTATCCCAAGGCCAAGGCAGGACAAGAGAAGCACTTGGGCTCTCTGTGCATTCAGTCCCATGGGCTCCCTAAAGGAGAAAGCTTAGGTGTGGTGCAGAAGCAAAAGCAGTTACAGTTGGGAAAGTGTCCCACGGGAGAAGCAGAGGAGCTGATGTCCCTGGAGGAGCCCTCTGTACCACATGTCATATTTTGGGAAGATCATACAATAATCACTAGTGGAAAAGACTTGCATTAGTTGTTCTTTTTCCCCAAAGTGACTGTTACCAGTAGGAACTCACAGAGTGGTTAAAGCAGCAGATGGATCCTCACAAAAAGGCCAAGGTTTTGGGAGCACTTCCTCCTAGGGTCAGGAGGTGGGGGACCACCTCCTTGTTTCTGCCAGCTCCTGGTGGCTGTTTTGTTCAGGCTGTGGCTGCATATATCATTGTCAGGTCAGCATCACCAGCCTATCTTTACCCCTCCTCTCTCTGAGAGTCTCTGTCAGGATTCTTACACCTCAATTTAGGGCCCACCCTGATATTCCAGGATCACTCCCCATCTCAAAACCTTCATCTTAGTTTCATCTGCAAAAACCTTTTCACCAAGTGAGTAACTTCCCAGCATCCAGGCCACAGGCACAGAAAGCAAACCTCACAATGGGGTCAATTTCAGCCTCTGGCGCTTGTCTTCCAGTGCCAGGACTAGGATGCTGACCTCAAGAAAAAGCTGAGCATCCATGTCTCTCCCTCAGTGTGGCCTCTGCTCAGGACTAGAGGTCATCATCAAATGAAAACACCAGCAGCCAGCTCTTCTTGAGAGCCAGCTCTTCATTAATAGTGGTCTCCTATTTTGATTTTGCTTGATTATTTACTTTCTCTTTCCTAACCATAGTGTAAACTATATCAATATGGTTTCCTTATCTTTGCCTTATTAGCCTATTTTTTTTAAAAAAATCCTATTTTACTTAAATGTGTTTTAATAAAATGGGAGAATCTTTGCCTCCTGACAAGCTTTATCATCACTGGATATGTAAAAACAACAATAAAAATAGAAATATCCAAGACTTTCTAGATTTTACTACATTCCTTGTCTAAGACTGTTTCCTTGATTTATGAACATCTTGTGTGGAAGAGTTTATTACATTAAGGTCATAGATAATAGATCCTATTGTCTATAGCTTTCCTTTCAGAGCTGAACTTGGATGATAACATTGGAAAGAACCCACCCAACCTGAAGAAAGAAGACTATCCACAGAAAACTACAGTTCAAAAACTGGAGAATGGCATACTGATTTCCTGGCCTGCAGCCTTCTGGTACATTGGTGATTTATCAGTGGATCTGGGAGTCACTTACTCTTTTTAACTCTCTCTTTAAAAGATTGTGATTCCTTCTCATGCTGTGACTTCTCTTCATTTGTTTCTAAGAACTGATGGAGCTTTTGTCTGGTCTTGTCTTTATCTTCCTTGAGTTGCTGCCCTATCATGTCATTTAATCTGCATCTCTTGTTTGCACATGGGGTCTCTGCCTTATGTCCTGATCTACTCTGTAATAGCCAGAGGGAAGCTGAGTCAGATTAGGGTCAGATATCTCTGAAGGGCATCTTCTAAACACGTGCTACCCTCCCTGAAATCACACACTTTATAGGCTTTTTTGGTCTTCTTTTCCAGCTTCTTTGACTCCACTGCCTCTTTCTTCTGGGAGCATGGCCTTCATAAGTCACTGCCACAAGGCTCCTTCTCTTGGGCCTGCCTTGAGAAACAAGACTGAGTCAACCTGGACTGTTCTCTTGGAAATGCAAATGAAAAAGTATTAAAATTGATAAGTGTTAAAATTGATGAGAAAGAGCCTAATTACAAACACTAAATTACAAACTGGGCTCTAGGTGGGAGAAGCATACTGGCATGAGGCACAATTGTTTTCAGCACCACACTTGTAGTCCTATACCAATGAACTTGGGTTTTCTAGGACTCAGTGTCTATAGATCATGGCTCATTTATGCTGACATTAACTAGAAGACATTAGATGGCACTGTAAATTGATATCAATCTGATAACAGACCCTAGAGTGGTGCTTCAAATAGCTCAGATCCTGAGCTCTTTAGGCTCTGTGTTCTCCCTTTTTATTCCTGTTTCCATTTCTACATGCCCAGTTAAGAGCTGAAAATGCAACTTTATTGAATCTTGAAGTCTGAGAATATCAGATTTTGTTCTTTACAAAAGTAAGTTTGGAGACTAGCTCTATCAAAACCCAATATTGTTGTCAACAACACAGTACACTTGTTGCCTCAGACCTGTCCAAATGACAAAAGAGGGATTTATGTGCAATTTTCAGATAGAAGAGATCTTCCTATAGTGCTAAGGGGGAAAGAGTCAACCATGTAAGTGATGGGGAGATGAAAGGACATGATGGGAGTCAGAGTCCATTCACTATATCTAAATGATGCTGCTATGCAATAGGTAAGATGTTCTTTAAGATGAATGTGAGAGCACACCTGGGATTCTCATGTAAATTGTCTGGGATATAATTTGAGAATCAGAATTTCCAAAAGCTTTCAGATAATTTTAACAATGAGAAGGAGCATGGGATGCATTATGATCTCATATTACCAACATGAAAATACTCCAAACATGTGGTTTGCTGCATAGAAAAGGCTGAGCATCCACCAGCCATTGAGAAAAAGTCAGTTTGCCTTCATGAAGACTCATTTTATATCAATTTTTTCCAAAGGAAAACATGCAGATTCATGGCTTAGACCTGTAGCCTCTCTCTGTTGAAGCACTTGTGTGCAACGCAATCAGAATACAAGATAAAATAAGACGTAATAGCTGCAATGAAACTTAGTGCACAAAAAACTGTACCTCCTGCCATTACAATTAATGAGTATTTAATTTTTGTTTTTTTTTAAACAAAAACTGCAGTTTACATCCTACCACATGACCTAACAACCTTTTAATGGGATCAGCAGCACAACTGGGAGTTTTACATTAGGTCCATTACTTTCATTAGGTAAAAATCCCCAAATAAATCTCTTTAATCTCACTCCCTTGAAACCTATAGAATGGTAAATCACAATGGGAATGAAAAAAATAAGGGCTATTTAGACTTCATTATATCATTCTTGACACTGAAAATCTTTGCCAAAGTAGAAAGTGGGGAAGGAAAAGGATAAAGGGAGGAGAGTACAGTAAAACACAATGTCATCCTTTCACATCAGAGAGGTGATGAACTGTCCAGGCTAAATGTCCTCAAAATAATTCACCTTCAGACAAGGTGCAGAGTCACCTACAGGGAACCAGAGACAAGGATTTGGGCTGTGGTTAAGCTCACTGCTCTTCCTTGGCTTATGGCACTTTGAATGTCTCCTTTTTCTCTTCACTCCTGATCTGCTTCAGAAGAACTGCTAATGTTTCCCATGGATTCTTCCTTCTGTCTAGCTAAGGAGACCCAACAGTCCATGGTGCCTGGGGAGGCCTCCAGATTGCAGCTTTCTTCTCCCTTCCCCAATATTGATGGAAAGGGCCTGAGTCCTGGGTTTTGGATCCAGGCTTCTTATGACAGGTCATGTAGCTTTACTTAAAGCTCAACCCCTGTGGCATCACTTTTTTCTCCTTAGTGAAATATGATAGTGAACTTGGATGTTGCCTGTGGTCCCTGCTGGCTCACCAAATGCCACAGTCTGGCTGGGCACAAAATAACCGAGCCACCACAAAAGTCTTGTAGATTCCAACAGCAACTCTTTATTCCCGAACTCTCACTGGCACTCTACACACATGTTCTGGGAAAAATACACTCCCTCCACTGGGCTCTGCATACCAAATACTCTCAGAACCCCGCAAGAACTCCACGGGAACTCAAAAAGTGGGCACCTGAGGCAGCAGGATAGGCCCTATTCCCAGCAGGATCCACCCTAAACCTGGAGCCACCCTAATCCAGCAGGATCCACCCTAAACCCTAAACCCAGAGCCACCCTAATCCCTGAGCAAGGTCACTTTTCAAACTAAAACTCTCAAACATTCATGCAATGTCACTGCAAATGACCTGGGTCCAAGGCAAGCCCATTTCCACAATGGAGAGTCCTCCCTCTAAGCAACATTGGGTAGGCTGACAAGGAAATTGCCATGCGTCATTCCTATTTGGCTATGGCTCTCAGCAAACATACATGTAATACTCCCCACAAAAGACACCAGCAAACAATATGGTTGGTTACATACAAGGGGGAGAAAGGGGAAAGCCAAAGAAAGAGTTCCTCTGAAACTATAACGTTGTGCATTTTTTACTTTGGGGAACATGTTAAATTATGTTCAAATTTGATTATGTTAAAAATTCAAAGGACTAGAATGGGACCCTTAACTACAATTGACTTATCGTAAATGGATAACTAAAACACATTCAAGAGAGGAATTTATACATTTAACTTAAAATTAAATTTGGAAGAATTATCCATTTAATCTAAAATTAAAATCTATCAGTATAAATGTTCATATATCTTCTTAAAAACCGTTTACTACCTAAAACATCTTTTGTGACTTTCTCTTTTTTCAATGCTGGTATTAGTTATTTGGCCCTTCTGTCTTTTTGAAATTCTTTAATCTTACCAAATGTATTAAAGTCATCAGTCTTTTCAAAAGAATGCCTAGCACCATAGTAGTTCTCTATTACACATCTGTTTTCTAGTTTACTAATTTCTCCTTTTTTTTTATTGGTCATTCATAACATTACATAGTTCTTAATACATCATATTACACGGTTTGATTCAAGTGGATTATGAACTCCCGCTTTTACCCCGTATACAAATTGCTGTATCACATCAGTTACCCTTCCATTGATTGACATATTGCCTTTCTAGTGTCTGATGTATTCTGCTGTCTGTCCTATTGTCTACTATCCCCCCTCCCCTCCCCTCCTCTCCCCTCCCCTTTTCTCTCTCTACCCCTTCTACTGTAAATCATTTCTTCCATTTGTATTCTCTTGTCTTACCCCTCCTTTCCTCTTATATGACATTTTGTATAACCCTGAGGATCGCCTTCCATTTCCATGCAATTTCCCTTCTCACTCCCTTTCCCTCCCACCTCTCATCCCTGTTTACTGTAAATATTCTTCTCAAGCTCTTCGTCCCTACCCTGTCCTTGTTTACACCCCTTATATCAAAGGAGTCATTTGGTATTTGTTTTTTAAAGATTGACTAGCTTCACTTAGCATAATCTGCTCTAATGCCATCCATTTCCCTCCAAATTCTATGATTTTGTCATTTTTTAATGCAGAGTAATACTCCATAGTGTATAAATGCCACATTTTTTTTATCCATTCATCTATTGAAGGGCATCTAGGCTGGTTCCACAGTCTTGCTATCGTGAATTGAGCTGCTATGAACATCAATGTAGCAGTGTCCCTGTAGCATGCTCTTGTTAGGGCTTTAGGGAATAGACCGAGAAGGGGAATAGCTGGGTCGAATGGTGGTTCCATTCCCAGCTTTCCAAAAATATCCATACTGCTTTCCAAATTGGCTGCAACAATTTGCAGTCCCACCAGCAATGGACAAGAGTGCCCTTTTCCCCGCATCCTCTCCAGCACTTATTGTTGTTTGACTTCCTAATGGCTGCCAGTCTTACTGGAGTGAGATGGTATCTTAGGGTGGTTTTGATTTGCATTTCTCTGACTGCTAGCGATGGTGAGCATTGTTTCATGTACTTGTTGATTGATTGTATGTCCTCCTCTGAGAAGTGTCTGTTCAGGTCCTTGGCCCATTTATTGATTGGGTTATTTGTTATCTTATTGTCTAATTTTTTGAGTTCTTTGTATATTCTGGTTATTAGGGCTCTATCTGAAGTGTGTGGAGTAAAGATTTGTTCCCAGGATGTAGGCTCCCTGTTTATCTCTCTTATTGTTTCTTTTGCTGAGAAAAAACTTTTTAGTTTGAGTAAGTCCCATTTGTTGATTCTATTTGTTAACTCTAGCGCTATGGGTGTCCTATTGAGGAATTTGGAGCCCGATCCCACAACGTGTAGATCATAACCAACTTTTTCTTCTATCAGATGCCGTGTCTCTGATTTAATATCAAGCTCCTTGATCCATTTTGAGTTAACTTTTGTGCACGGCGAGAGATAGGGATTCAGATTCATTTTGGTGCAAATGGATTTCCAGTTTTCCCAGCACCATTTGTTGAAGATGCTATCCTTCCTCCATTGCATGCTTTTAGCCCCTTTATCAAATATAAGATAGTTGTAGTTTTGTGGGTTGGTTACTGTGTCCTCTATTCTGTACCATTGGTCCACCCGCCTGTTTTGGTACCAGTACCATGCTGTTTTTGTTACTATTGCTCTGTAGTATAGTTTGAAGTCTGGTATCGCTATACCGCCTGATTCACACTTCCTGCTTAGTATTGTTTTTGCTATTCTGGGTCTTTTATTATTCCATATGAATTTCATGATTCTTTTATCTATTTCTACAAGATATGCTGTTGGGATTTTGATTGGCATTGCATTGAACTTATAGAGAACTTTTGGTAATATTGCCATTTTGATGATGTTAGTTCTGCCTATCCATGAGCAGGGTATGTTTTTCCATCTTCTAAGGTCTTCTTCTATGTCTTTCTTTAGGGTTCTGTAATTTTCATTGTATAAATCTTTCACCTCTTTTGTTAGGTTGATTCCCAAGTATTTTATTTTTTTGGGGGATATTGTGAATGGAGTAGTTGTCCTCATTTCCGTTTCAGAGGATTTGTCGCTGATATACAGGAATACCTTTGATTTATGCGTGTTGATCTTATATCCTGCCACTTTGCTGAATTCATTTATTAGCTCTAATAGCTTCTTTGTAGACCCTTTTGGGTCTGCTAGGTATAGAATCATATCATCTGCAAATAGTGATAATTTAAGTTCTTCTTTTCCTATTTTTATGCCTTTAATTTCTTTTGACTGTCTAATTGCTCTGGCCAGTGTTTCGAGGACTATGTTGAACAGAAGTGGTGAGAGAGGGCATCCCTGTCTTGTACCAGATCTTAGAGGGAATGCCTTCAATTTTTCTCCATTCAGAATGATGCTGGCCTGTGGCTTATCATAGATTGCTTTTACAATGTTGAGGTATGATCCTGTTATCCCTAATTTTTCTAGCGTTTTGAACATAAAGGGATGCTGTACTTTGTCGAATGCTTTTTCTGCATCTATTGAGATGATCATATGGTTCTTATTTTTAAGTCTATTGATGTGGTGAATAACATTTATTGATTTCCGTATATTAAACCAGCCTTGCATCCCAGGGATGAATCCTACTTGATCATGATGTATAATTTTTTTGATATGTATTTGAATCCGATTCGCCAGAATTTTATTGAGGATTTTTGCGTCAAGGTTCATTAGAGATATTGGTCTGTAGTTTTCCTTCTTTGATGTGTCTTTGTCTGGTTTCGGAATCAGGGTGATGTTGACCTCGTAGAATGAATTTGGAAGTTCTCCCTCTTTTTCTATTTCCTGAAATAGCTTGAAAAGTATTGGTGTTAGTTCCTTTTTAACGGTTTTGTAAAACTCTGCTGTATACCCATCCGGTCCTGGGCTTTTCTTAGTTGGTAGTCTTTTGATGGTTTCTTCTATTTCCTCTATTGTTATTGGTCTGTTTAGGTTGTCTATATCCTCCTGGCTCAATCTGGGCAGATCATAGGACTCAAGGAATTTATCTATGCCTTCACTATCTTCTATTTTATTGGAGTATAAGGATTCAAAGTAATTTCTGATTATCTTCTGTATTTCTGAAGTGTCTGTTGTGATATTGCCTTTTTCATCCCGTATGCTAGTAATTTGGGTTCTCTCTCTTCTTCTCTTCGTTAGCATGGCTAAGGGTCTGTCAATTTTATTTATTTTTTCAAAGAACCAGCTTTTAGTTTTGTCAGTTTTTTCAATTGTTTCTTTTGTTTCAATTTCATTAATTTCAGCTCTGATTTTAATTATTTCTTGTCTTCTACTTCTTTTGCTGTTGTTTTGCTCTTCTTTTTCTAGGATTTTGAGATGAAGTATGAGATCATTTATTTGTTGGTTTTTTCTTTTTTTGAGGAATGAACTCCAAGCAATGAATTTTCCTCTTAGAACTGCTTTCAATGTGTCCCATAGATTCTGATATGTTGTGTCTGTGTTTTCATTTAACTCTAGGAATTTTTTAATTTCCTCCTTGATGTCTTCTAAAACCCATTGATCACTCAGCAACCTATTGTTCATTCTCCAGGTGATGCTTGATTTTTCCTTTCTTCTTTTATCATTGATTTTCAGTTTCATTCCATTATGATCAGATAAGATGCATGGTATTATCTCTACCCCTTTGTATTGTCTAAGAGTTGCCCTGTGACATAGTATATGGTCTATTTTTGAGAAGGTTCCATGTGCTGCTGAGAAAAAAGTGTAGCTACTTGATGTTGGGTGGTATAGTCTATATATGTCAATTAAGTCTAGGTTGTTAATTGTGTTATTGAGTTCTATAGTTTCCTTATTTAACTTTTGTTTGGAAGATCTGTCCAGTGGTGAGAGAGGTGTGTTGAAATCTCCCATGATTATTGTATGTTGGTCTATTAGACTCTTGAACTTGAGAAGAGTTTGCTTGATGAACACGGCTGCACCATTATTTGGGGCATATATATTTATGATTGTTATGTCTTGTTGGTGTATGGTTCCCTTGAGCAGTATGAAGTGTCCTTCTATATCCCTTTTGATTAGCTTTGGCTTGAAATCTATTTTATTAGATATGAGTATGGACACTCCTGCTTGTTTCCGAGGTCCATATGAGTGATATGATTTTTCCCAACCTTTCACCTTCAGTCTATGTATATCTTTTCCTATCAAATGCGTCTCCTGTAGACAGCATATTGTTGGGTCTTGTTTTTTGATCCATTCTACTAGCCTGTGTCTCTTAATTGGTGAGTTTAAGCCATTAACATTTAGGGTTATTATTGAGATATGGTTTGTTCTTCTATCCATATTTGTTTATTGATGTTACTAAACCTGATTTGTTATCCTCTTTGACTACTTTCCCCCCTTTACTGTCCTACCTCCCATTGTTGGTTTTCAATGTTATTTTCCATTTCCTCTTCCTGTAATGTTTTGCCAAGGATTTTTTGAAGAGATGGTTTTCTAGCTGCGAATTCTTTTAACTTTTGTTTATCGTGGAAGGTTTTAATTTCATCTTCTAACCTGAAGCTTAATTTCGCCGGATACACGATTCTTGGTTGGAGCCCATTATCTTTCAGTGTTTGAAATATGTTATTCCAGGATCTTCTAGTTTTCAGAGTCTGTGTTGAGAGATCAGCTGTTATCCTGATTGGTTTACCCCTAAATGTAATCTGCTTTCTTTCTCTTGCAGCTTTTAAAATTCTCTCCTTATTCTGTATGTTGGACATCTTCATTATAATGTGTCTAGGTGTGGATCTCTTATGATTTTGCACATTCGGCGTCCTGTAGGCTTCTAGGATTTGGGATTCTGTCTCAATCTTCAATTCTGGGAAGTTTTCTCGTATTATTTCACTGAATAGACTGTTTATTCCTTTGGAATGGAGCTCTGTGCCTTCCTGTATCCCAATGACTCTTAAATTTGGTCTTTTGATATTGTCCCATAATTCTTGGATGTTCTGCTCATGGTTTCTTAGCAGACTTGCTGAGCTGTCTATGTTCTTTTCCAGTTGAAATACTTTGTCTTCATTGTCTGATGTTCTCTCTTCTAAGTGATCTACTCTGCTGGTAGTATTCTCAATTGAGTTTTTAAGTTGGTTTATTGTTTCCTGCATTTCTAGAATTTCAATTTGTTTGTTTTTTATTACCTCTATCTCCCTGTGAAATTGATCTTTTACTTCCTGGATTTGTTTGTCAATGTGATCTTTCATTGTCTGATTTTGCTGTCTCATGTCTTCCTTGAGACTCCAGATCATCTGAAGCATATATATCCTGAACTCTTTATCTGATATTCCATCTGTTGCAGCTATTACCTCTTCTAAAGTTGAGTTGACCTGCATTGCTTGTGGTCCTTTCTTTCCTTGTCTTTTCATACTGCTCGCGTTTCTTTCTGCTTGGTGCAACTGTTGTGTTTTGAAATTTACCCCCTATTTATTTATGTTGCTCTTGTATACTTGAAAAGTCTCCCTTGCAGGTGCGGGCGGCGGCTGTGCCCCTACTCCAATTGGGGTGACGTGTCTACCAGGCTGGCGGCTCTCTGGGCCTGTTCCGGGAGTGGAAGGCAGCTCTGCTCTGTCCCTATTCCAATTGGGGTGTCGTGACTACCATGCTGGCAGGTCGCTGGGCCTGTTCCGGGCGTGGGCGGTGGGCTTGGCTGGCGGGATTCCACCTAATGGCAGTCCCTAACCTCCCTGCTTGCTAATTAATGGCTTCTCTGAGGCGCCACGCCTTCTGTAGCTGCAGGACAGGCCGCGCGAATCAGTTGGCCTGGATCTCCGGGGTCCTGCTGCTGGCTGTTTTGATGTTGCAAGCTGTTGGAGAGTGGTGGTGTATTCTTCAGCTTTCCCGGATGGTGGCCGCTGACTGCCTGGATGGAGTGTCCACTGTTTTGATGTTGCACTCTGAAGGAGAGTGGCGGTGAATCCTTCAGCTTTCCCGGATGGTGGCCGCTGACTGCCTCGGTGGAGTGTCCGCTGTGGGGGATGGGACTGTACTGCTTCCTTCCCCTTCTGAGATCCCGTGCTCGGCCCAAGGGTCCGTGTGGGCTTGGCTGGTGGGATTCCACCTAATGGCCTTCCCTAACCTCCCTGCTTGCTAATTAATGGCTTCACTGAGGCGCCACGCCTTCTGTCTCCTTTTGTTAATGTCCATCTTCTTCCCCTGGTAGTGTTTGATATCACTGCTGATGGGTGGAGCAGTGCAGGTGCCCAATATCCTGTAGCCTATGTTAGAGTACAAGTTCAGGAGGGTTTCCTGTACTTTGTAGATGTCACATTTCCACCAGCCAGCCTGTGGCCCAGCCCTTTAGCTCATCTTTCCAGAGGTGCTTAGGGGACCCCAGACCATTACTCCACTGAGCCATACCTCCTGGGTAACTGTCAGCTGGCCTGACCAAAGCTCTCATTTTATTTGTCTTTCCCTCTCTCAGAGGCCACGTACTTCTGGAACTAAGAAAAAATATAGCTGATTTGAACAAAACTGCATTGCCAAATGTGATTTTCCAGTTGATGAAAAAGATAAGATAGCAAACCAAGTTAAAGGCCAAAGTGAACACAGGAGGGATCATTTATGAGCAACGAATTTCCAGATGTATACAGCTTTTTTCTTTCCTCCAGATGTCCAGGTTTACTGTTATTCCACTCCTTTAGCCAAATACCTAAGAATTCCAAAGCCTAGATCTACATATTCTATTGGCCAATCTTTTTCCTCCAGTTTTTATATTGATTTTTATAAAAAACAAATGACTGTGGAATGCATTATAATTATTATTACATGTATGCAGCACATTTTTTATATCTCTGGTTGTATATATAGTATGTTGACACCAATTCACACTTTTATACATGTACTTTGGAAGATGATATCCATCACATTCCACCATCCTTGCTAATCCTTTGCCTCCTCCCTTTCCCTCCCACCCCTCTTCCCTATCTAGAATTCATCTATTCCTCCCATGCTCCCTCTTCCACTATGAGTCAGCCTCCTTATATCAGAGAAAACACTTGGCATTTGTTTTTTGGGGGGAATTGGCTAACTTCACTTATCATTATCTTCTCCAACACCATCCATTTACCTGCAAATGCCTATTCTCTCTTATTGCTGAGTAAAATTCCATTGTGTATACATGCCTCTTTTTTTATCCATTCATCCACTGAAAGGCATCTAGGTTGGCTGCACAGTTTAGCTATTGTGAATTGAGTTGCTATAAACATTGATGTTGCTGTGTCCCTGTAGTATGCTGCTTTTAAGTCTTTTGGGTATAAACTAAGTACAGGGATAGCTTGGTCAAATGGTGGTTCCATTCCCAGATTTCCCCAGATTTCCAAGGAATCTCTGTACTACTTTTCATATTGGCTGCACCAATTTGCAGTCCCACCAGAAATGCATGAGTGTGCCTTTTCCTCCACATCCTCACCAACATTTATTGTTGCTTGTCTTCATAATAGCTGCCATTCTGACTGGAGTGAGATGATACTTCAGAGAAGATTTGATTTGCGTTTCTATAATTACTAGAGATGATGAACATTTTTTTCATACATTTGTTGATTGATTATATATTATCTTGTGAGAAGTGTCGCTTTAGGTCCTTGGACCATTTGTTGATTGGGTTATTTGCTTTTTCTGTACTTAGATTTTTGAGTTCTTTATATACCCTAGATATTAGTGCTCTATCTGTTGAGTGAGGGGTAAAAATTTTCTCCCAGGATGTAGGCCTTTGTTTACCTCACAGATTTTTTCTTTTGCTGAGATGAAACTTTGTAGGTTGAGTCCATCCCATTTATTGATTCTTGGTTTTAATTCTTGTGCTATAGAAGTCTTATTAAGGAAGTTGTGGCCTAATCCCACAGATGAAGATTAGGGCCTACTTTTTCTTCTATAAGACACAGAGTCTCTGGTTTAATTCCTAGATCCTTGATCAACTTTGAGTTGAGTTTTGTGAAGAGCATGAACGTTTCCTCTTCCTCCTGCGCCAGGTGGAAGAGATAATGGTGAGAGATAATGGTTTAGTTTCATTTTGTTGCATATGGATTTCCAGTTTTCCCAGCACCCTTAATTCTGGTTCTCTCCAATCTCAATGTGCATAAAACCAAAGACATGAGAAACAAGAAAGAGTCCACAATTATGGATGGACACTCTGCCTCCAGATACACAGACATTATGAGTGATTCAGGGATTTTGCTGAATGTTTAGCCTGAATTCAAGCATAAGGAAATTATCAGACAATTGCAAAATGTAGACTACTAAAAAGGACAGCTGACATATCTTCCTCAGTCAATGTCACCAGGAAAAGTTACCAGAAATAAGATGACAAAAAGAAAAGGCATTTAGGGTTAAAAAATATTTTAAAACACACAATATATATGTATAATTATGTGTGTGTGTTTATATAAAGCACACACACACATATATATATATATAAATATATATAGGGTATATATATGTATGTATATACTTTATATATAAACACATATTCACATATATTTTATATATATACACATACATACATATTTATAAAAATATATATACTCTTGAAATGAAAAGGCCTCTTTATCATTTTTTTTGTCACAGTTTTAGTGTCTTTGACTTGTTTATAGAAGGCAGATTAGTTATTTTGCCCCATGGCCTACATTCTGCAGTTATATGAAAATCTTCTTAGGATTAAATTTAGCATGAACTTTTAGCTGAAAACACTGTGCAGTTAATGCTCTGTGCTTTCTACCACATGCAACCTGTAGGCAGAGTGTTCTATGTCCTGTGTGTCCATCACTTGATGCTAGAACTGGTCATTTGATAATGGAGGCATCCAGTGGGTTAGTCTGGAGGAGATAAAATGTTTCTTTGTCATTGTAAAGCAATTTAGAGACTGGTACTTGGATAATGTACAAATATTCTATTCACCAATGATCTTTCTGTTAAAATTTTACCATCATTTATGATCCCTACCTATAAATTATTATATTTCTGTTTGTAACCTGGAAATTTTGTAATTAAGTTTTTTTCTATATTATTGCCTTGGCGGGCTTGTGTTGTTAAAAAATACACTTATCTCTCTGAAGTTCAACTTTTGCCCACAGTTAATGTTAGCCTGAATAATTAAAATGCTTTTGTTTATCAATATGGACTCATGGATTTGTTAATTTCAATGTTATTATCTTTTAACACTGTAATTATTTTTGTGGTTAAGGATATAAACATACTTATTTTCCTATTTATATTCTCACCTCTCCCATATCATTTAGGTTGCATTTACCATTTGAAGTGGTTTTTATTTACTAGAGTTTTTTTTTCTCCATGTTTGTGTATGTTATTTGGTGTGTAGAAAGGGTCATATGTAGCTCATGTTTCACATTACCTTAAAAACATTTTGACATCTTTAGTTTCCTTTCCTTGAAAAATGTCTAATATTTGTTTTGTACATTTTATATCATATCATCCAATCTCAGCTATAATGGCCAGTATGACATTATTCACTTATTTTATATCTATCCACAGAACCTGTCCCTTGTATTGGAAAACTGGTTGTTGCTTTAAAAGCATCTTTTTAGACTCTTTAGATTATTAGAAAATTGCTGACCCATAAGCAGTAAACTCATGTAAATGTTAAATGAAATAAAAAGACTTTTACCAAGCACTCTCCTGGACATTGCTCTCTCTATCCATGAGAATAGCCAACATTTAAAAAGAAATGTTATTTGCTTCCAGTGTCAAAATAGGAATCATATCTGAAAAACATTTACTCCAAGGATCTAGTCTAGAAAACTCTGCCTTGATTAATTTCACATGCAGAAAATGAAGAATCATATAAAACTGTTCCATTTTTACTCATGTATAAGAAACCATTTCCACAAATTTCAGGGCAACTCTGGTTTCCAGAAACAGCTTTTTTAGGTGTTGCAGTTTAATGTGCACTTATAAAACAATGTGAATTTTCACACTGAGCTCTAACACAAAGCTCCTGAAATGCTGTTTCTCTGAGAATCTAGTTCTGATCCTTTTATGGTCAAAGTAGGCTGCAGCAAACAGGTAAGATCCTGTGTACTCTTTCACTTACTAAAAGACTCTAAAAATAAGGTCCATTGGATCATAAACCTGTCAGCTGAGGAGAAAACCACTGGCTACAAAACCAGTCCTTGGAGACTATAGGCAGTTTTATTATTGTTGTTGTTATTTATTATTATTATTATTATTATTATTATTATTATTATTATTGTCCTGGCATAGAGCTGCTCCACTGCTCTCTGAGAATAAAGTATAATGAAAGTTCACCCAAACCTTAGATGAAGAGCTCAGTGAAGATTATTAAAAGAATTGGAATACATCTTGCCAGAAATGTCATGGTGAAGGTGCACAGTGCTTTGCTGGAGCTCGAAGGCAGAAAACAGGGAAAAGCTAGGCCTTAAGTCTACTCTTCTGTGGGGCCTCTCCATTAATGTCAGCCTTAATGAGACAAATTAAAGCTTAGAGGTCAGATATTTAATTTTAATTAATTAAAATATTAGAATTAAAATCTATACTTATAAGGACTCTCAGCTTTGAAATATCTCAACATTGTAAAGTTAGATACTATTACCTCTATTCACAAACAGAGCACCTAAGGCCCACAAAAAGGAGGCATTTCTTTGTAGTTAGAAGCCAAGGAGTGTGATAGGGCTGGATTCAAACTTGGGTCACACCATACCATCATCTCCCTTATTTGTGGCTTCTATTTTGCATTTTCAATTATCCAAGGTTAGTTGAAGTCTGGACATTTTAGATAGAAAATTAAAGAAATAAACAGTTCATAACATTTGGGTAACATTTATTATAGCAGATTGTTACCTACAATGGTGACAAAGAGGCACCTGCTTCTTCCAAATTCATCCCTCTGAACTTAAGTAACAGTGTAGGTTTTGCTGTGTTCCTTTCTGTAGCAGTGGAGTGTGCAGGGACACCTCTGGTTTGCTCCTGGTGATAGTGACACATTTATTCTCTCTTTATTTGTCCTGTTCTTATATGTTAATTTTCATTTGATTCTGTGAATTTTAAAAATGTCCAATTAGCTTCCTCATTGGCTCATGGGTTATACAGAATGGTTCTGTTTAATATTCACACTTGAAGATTTTCCTGGGGTCCTGTTGTTTATTCCTGGTCCATTTCATTATGGGAAGAGAACATTCATTTCTCATTGCAACCTTGATTCTTCTGAATCTTTGAGGTTTCCTTTGTGAACTGGGACATTGTCTCTCCTGTTGATGTTCCATGTGAACCTGGCGAGAATGCATATTCTGTGATTATTGCACAAAGCAGTCTGTGAATGTGAATAAGATGCAGCTGATTATGGGACTGTTCAGTTTCACTCTGTTTTTACTGACTCCTGCCTGTTCCATCTCTTTACTAGACATGTCAATTATTGATACAATGTGTCCAATGCCAATATCTTCAAGCTGGAGTCTTCAATTCTAATAGTGACTTGATCTGTTTCTCTGTTCAGATGTGTCATCTTTTGCCCCAGTGGTTTGAAGCTCAGTAGTTTAGTAGATACCTATTTAAGAAAGCACGTCTTCCTGGCAGAGCCCTTCTTTCCTCCCTACATAGGGTCCATTGCTGACCCAAGACATTTTCTTTGCTGTAATATCTACTCATATGAAACTAATGTGGTCACTGCTGCATTACTAAATTAAAGTGACTCAACACAATTTTACCCCTCCATTACTGACAGCTCCCATATCATTATGCTTGAAGGGAGCTTCTCACATACAACATGTAATAGCCTTGTATTTTTTAATTGACTCTATCATTGTCTCTCTCTTTCAAATGGTATATTTAGATCATTGACATTTTAAATATTGTTAAGTTAGGGCTAAGGGCAGATGTTTTATTATTTATTTTCAATTTTTCTCTCTGGGTTCTTGCAAATCCATTTTGACTTTCTGGAGCAGCTGCTTGTGTATTCTTTCCAGCACCACCTGGGTACCACAGCGTGCACTTTAGGCCTGCTGTGGCACACTTCTATGAAGCACTGAGACCTTGAGTGAGGCCACTTCTCTGCCCACTTCTAAAATAGAGTTATCTTAAACTTGCTTTTCACATATTGAACATCAAATACAATTTGCATTTCAGCTGTTCCATATCACTTAAGAAACTGAGCAGTAAGAAATAGTTTATTATATTTACACAAATTTTTTTAACCCATCTCAAATTCTTTCATTTCTGAAATTTCAAGACACTAGTGTTTTGTTTTGTTTTTTCCTGCCTCTATAGTTACATTTGAAGAGAGTTCTGGATGAACAACATATAATTTCCCTTGCTCTGTCAATCTCTGTGTTTTGATTAGTGTACTTAGAACATTAATGTTTAATTTAATTGATTTACCCTCATTAAAGTTTTTCATTTTATGTTTTTTTTTTTTTTTTTTGACGAGGTCTGTTCCTTCTTGTTTTAATTATTACCTTTCAGATATTTGTTCAGTTGGTTTTTGGTCTTCCTGTGAGTTCCTTGGACCTTCTCTAGATTTCTGCTTTAACACATCTATGGCATTTCCCAGTGCTTCTTCATGTGCTGTTTTTCAGTTGCTACTCTAGGTAACCTCATCTGCTCATGTCTCACCCTGCTAGTTTGAGTAAATGCAGAGCTCTCACTTCCAACATTGTGGGTGTTCTTGGATCTGCATAATCCTTATAATCAAGGTCTCTCAACCTTGTTGCTATTGAGGTTGATTCATTTTTATCTATTTCTCTAATCAAACGTTTCCTAAAGAATCTGCAGTTTCCATTCTCAAAAGGAGAATTTCTTTGCCAATGTCAATAGAAGGAACAGAAGGTATGACATACAAAGAAGAGTCACCATACCAAAATGACTAACACTAATCATACTCTATTTAGTGTACCACAAACAAGTCTCATGCATTCACTTGCTCTATTTCAAAACCCATGAGTTAAAACATACTTGTAAAAATTATTTTTGAAATGCAAAGTCAAAGTGCCACAATTCTCTTAAATTATGATCCTAATTGATTCTTTTAATGGACCAGTCACTTGTTCCTTGACCCTGAAAGAGTTTTACTCTAAGGCTTCTATACATTGTAAATTAATTATGGCCAACCTAGTTCCCAGAAATATTGCATCATTAGAGGTACAGAGATGGAAATTAAAAGAAAAACTAAGAAATGAATGATGCCTGAGCAAATTAATAATACAAGTGAAATCATTATGTAAGAATCATTGTATGGCTGGATATATCTGACATGCATTATAAAAGTATTTTGGGAAATGATGATAGAATTCTTCATTGAAACACAGAAGTCACCTTAAATGGCAAAACAGAAATATTTATAAGTGAAAAATGGTACAGAATTAATGAACCTATTCCCTTTGGCATGTTTTAAGAGATGGAAAAAGTAGAATGGTTCTTTCTATTGCTTTGATTGCTCTCTAACTAAATACCATACTTCCCTGTGGATGAATCTGAGCACATGCATTTAACTAGCATGTTCTCTTTTTAGGCACAGGAAACTCTTTAGGACAGAAATTTTCTTCCAAGCATAAATGACATACTGTGCATGCAAAGGAATACTATGAACTGTCCTAAAAATTTTGAGCTTATTAATAAGCTTGGAAATCTCAAAATTCATGAAAACTAATGAAAATCCTGGTAAACAAGGCAACATAATTTTTTAAAAATAAAATTTGAGTGTTGGGGGTCATAGCTCAGTGGGAGAGCACTCACCTAGCATGTGCAAGACCCTGGGTTTGATCCTCAGCACCACATAAAAATATATAAATAAGATGAAAGATATTGTGTCCATCTCCAACTAAAAAAAAATTAAAGTTTAAAAATAAATAAATAAGGGACTCAGATGTATATCTCAGCAAGAGTACTTGTATAGCATACAGGAGGCCCTGCATTTAATCCTCAGTACTGCCCAAAACAAAATAAATACAAATAAAATCATAGAAAGAACCAGTAAAATGAACCCAGATTTGCATCATAAAACTTATGCTTTTTTCCATGTGTATATTTTGGAAAATTACAGAGTATCAGAGCCATCATCCCACTCAGACAAAAATGAAACAAAACACACATGCACAAAAAATGATAACCAAAAGCCTGTTTCATTCATATTCTCTCCTTTTCTGACATAAAGGAGTCCTGGTTTCTATTTTACCAACTTTCTCAATCTTGTCATCTTTTCAATGTTTGCCAAACTTGTCGGTAACAAAAAATTCTAACTTGTTGATATATACAAAAATGAGTTTTTCCTTTGTAATAAAGACATGTACTTAGAGAAATGTCCTCTTCTTCAAAATGAGGGTCAAATGCCTCTTGCCATCAGTATTAATAATTTTCAATCAGAATATCTTACTCTTTTTCAATTACAACATTCTGGAGAGAGCTTTTTTGGAAAAAGTCCTCAGTATCCACTTTTTTTTGGCAAAACAAAATAAAAAATGAGCAATAAGAATTGTAGTTTTGCCTTATGCAACATACAATAACCCTAGAGAACCAAGTACTTGAGTACCTCAGGTGGCAGAAGAAAAATTCATCTGCACTGGAGTGAGTTTCTCTCGGGTCTAAAGAATGACAATTCACAATCATCTATTTAATAATCTTTTCATAAACAACTATTCCTCTTTGTTTTCTTTCCCAGTTTGTTGGACACATTCATCACAGTGTAAAAACTGACAAAGACATGTTTGCAAGATTAAGGCACAAAAGATAATTTACACTGCTATAATACTTTGAGCTTATTAAGTTGGAAGTTTTCAGGCATTCTCATCCAACACTTTCCTAAGTCTGATGAAAAGTGATTGCTGAATGTGGAATCTTTGACTTGGAAATCTAGATCTGATCAACAACAAATATAAGGAACAAATTCATGATTGAAAAATGGCTCACAAACTGCTATGGAAAGATGCTGACCTCAAGCACTTTAAGGAAACACTAATATTATTCTATTATGGCATGCAAATTTCCCAGAAACCTGAAGCTTGATATCAATTCTTTTTCCTGCTGTCATTTTTCCTATAAAGAGACCATGCAGGTTGAAATGCACATTCTCTATATCCTAAAAATCCTAGTCATCTGTAGAGATCTACAGGCCACCTGATATTTCAAACCAGAAATCTTTTAGAATTATGAAATTAAGCATTTATAAATAAAGTAAATTGCATATTTCTATCTAAGGAGGAGCCAGGAATCTAGCTTAGGGGGCCAATTAATATTAGAAGAAAGAAATGTACTGAAAGTTGATGTACGTAAGTCAATATAGCCACTAAGTGCTTGGGGGTTGAATCCATGGTATACAAGTGCTATGCCACTGAAATAAACCCACAGCCCATTTTTTTGCATGTTTTAAAACAACTTTCAGCTTTTTATCTCACATACAAGTGAACAGAAGAACAAAAAAAGAGTGAAATCCTGATTTTCATTTAAAAATGCATTTTTTTCTTATTGTGTTAGGTAGCAAAATATTAATTTCCTATATCATCTCCTAATCATAACAATTACATTATTTGCAAATTTGTAATCAAACTACTATAAAATAATTTCCTGTTTTTTCTGCTAAGAAATAATTTTAATTTTTATTCTGAATAAGTGTTATTCTTTTTAATGTGAATACATAGCTTACTGGTTGAGTACTTGCCCAAGGTTCTATCCCCAGCAATGAAAAAAAAAATTAACCTTATGCAATTACATAATTTTAACTAAATATTGTCTACTGCTACAATTTGCAGCACCAAATTTTAGATCTTAACAGAGGCCTTGAAAAATCTTAGATTCAGTTACTTTGGACCAATAACAATTCTGTTTTTACACATCTTATATACTGGCCTACCAATAGCTCCCAATTCCTGTCAATACATTCTATTCTGCAGAAAAGAGGATTCTATCCCCATTCCTAATCAATATCAGTTAGCTATACCTGAAACTGCAAGGATTAATGCTTTTAAATGACCACTAACTTTTGAAGTACAAAGACCTAACTTTTAGGCAAAACTATACACCTTTAAATTACTGGGTTTATTCAACAAGATGACTTAGTAAATTTAATCTACTGCATGCAAAAAAAAAAAAAACCCAAACTAATAAACCTACAAACTGAAGCTGGAGTAACACTCTTGCAGCATTGCTGGATATAAGATGATAATTTATACAGGACATTTGATCAAATCTGAATAAAACTAAGATATACCCAAAAGGTGTCAGAGCACCTGAAATCTAAAAAGCACCCCCCCAAAAAAAAGGTAGCAATTCCAGTTTACAATACTTCAAGTAGGAGGTGAAGTTTAACCTCTACAATCACCATTTTCTACATTCAATACCCTTGAACATACACATTATCATCTGGGATCAAAAACTGCTCAATCCCCAATCTATTAGCGATGCCAAGACCACTGAACATAAAATGCTTCTGAAATGTAAATTTCATGGCCCAGCCTACATCATCCCATCATCATCTCATCAGAAAAGAAAAAGGCCAATTTAACAAAGGTCTATATAAGTCTTATTATGGCTCTATTGATTTCAAACTACAAAACTTCTAAATACAATTCAAAGTTGTTATTAACTTAGTTTAAACACACAAACCTACTTTGTCCTCAGATGCGCACTATATATTTGGAAAATGATTCTGCTTCTAAAGTTATGTAAATCAGTCCACACTTCACATTTTAAAAGTCTATCAATGCAACCCAGGAAACCGAAAACAATCACTGCAAGATTCTGATGCAATATGTGTATGTGCAACACTAATTTTCATTTCAGTCTAATCTATACCCTTGATCTAGGGCCTAGGCCAAGATTTAATCGAAATATGCTCAACCTCAAAGCCTGTAAGTTTTTTTGTTCATTTAGGAGACCAGATTACAGAACTCACTAATCCACTAACAAAGTACAGTATTCTGTATTAAGGGACAATAGCCCTTAGAAAGAACACACAGAGAAACCAATATGTGCCTTGATACTTGCAACCAGGCAAGAGTCCCATGTAGCCAGAACACACCCTAGGTTGAATGCATTGAAGAGACACAAAATATGAGATACAGAAATATGATCATGATAAACATTACAGTCACCCAAACTGCAGAAATTTTTCACATCCATCTACTCCTACGTTATAAAACAGTGACAGAAAAGCAAAGAGCAGGAGCTTCAGATATGGATACAGGTCAAGTCTAAGTCAAACTCATCCTCTTGATATCTCCTTTTGTTTCTGCTAAGGATCTCTTTGATGATGGCTGTCCTGTCTAGGAGCCTGTGGCTTAAGAAAAAGGAGGAGATGGCAGAAGCTGCTGGTGGCGGGGCTTCTTCTGCAGGATGGAAATGGCTTGACAGTCACTAATGCCCCTTGCTCTGCTGCCGCTGGGCTCTGGACCACAGCCAGGTAATGGCTCCTCTGGCGGCTGCTAGGTGGTTGCAGAGACTGGGCCTGCCTCTCCTCAGCAGCCAGGGGACTGGCAGCCAGCAGGGGAATGGGGAGAAGAGGAATAATCCTTGGAACAGCTACCTCCTCCAGGCCTCTGGAGCCTGGGCCAGGGGGCGGTGCAGCGGCGTAGAAGGGAGGTTTAAAACCTGCCAGGGTCCCTGGATGTGCCGTCGCCACCTCTGCCGCAGTGTTGGAGGCAGTAGAAGGGGAGAGACCAACTCTCCGGCATTCCCAGCCCTGGCAATGATGACAGGCAACTCGCACCCCCTCCCTAGAGCTGCTGCTGCAGCCGCTGCAGCTTCTCCCCACCCTGCTCCAGGAGCGGGAGATGCCCCCTTGGAGCCTCACCAGACTCCCACCTGAGCCCTGGCTTCCACTTTCCCTTTCAGGAGAAGCCGAGGAAGAGGCTGCACGGTTAGAACAGACCAAGAGGAGGCGAGGAACGCTGCCTCTGCAGCCGGCCAGCTCCAGGAGGGCACTACCCTTGAGGCCGCTCACAGGTGCTGAGAGGAGCTCTGAGCAGAGGCTGCCACAGTCCCTCAGCTCCCTTGCCTGAGCTAGGCCTAGACTCACAGTGGCAAAAAAAAAAAAAGTAGGTAAAATGTTTATAAGTTAACATTTGGACTTTAGTTAATAAATTATGTAATTTCTTTAAGGCATACTACAAAACCACAGCATATTACTTTATGATTGGGGCAAACAAGGCCAGTAATTTTCCCTGTGTTCCTCTACAATTTGTATTTGACATTTGGACCTCATGTAAAACATTTTACCCAGAAAATAAAGAAACGGTTGCCACCTAAGGCAGCATACCCTTGAAAGACTGGAGAGCACAGAGCGCTGCTTAACTGAATTTATAACAGGAGCTCCTCCTCCTTCTTTGGATAAATTTCAAGGTGGTGCTCACCTGTCATCCCAGCTACTTGGGAGGTTGAGGCAAGATAAACCACAAGTTTGAGGCCAGTTTAGCTTAGCAAGGGCCTAAGCAACTTGTTTCAAAATAATAATAAAAAGTGTTGTGTATGTTGCTCAGTGGTTAATCACTGCTGGGTTCAATTCTTGGCCAAAGCAAATAAACAAATGAAAAAATTTTTGTGGGCTGGGATTGTGGCTCGATGGTAGAGCATTTGCCTAGCACATGTGAGACACTGGGTTTGATCCTCAGAACTACATAAAATAAATAACTTAAATAAAGAAAATGTCTCCATGTACAACTAAAAATATTAAGAAAAGTAAAGATTTGGATCTGATTCACTAGAATGCCTTAAAAGTGTTAGAATATTCTAAAAATTATATTTTGGCATCTTTAGAATCACAGCATGTAAAATTCTTTTTATTTTAGAGAATTTTTTCATAGTAGTTTATAAGGTTACTGGAAGCCTCATTTGAAAACCATGTTCTAGGCTGTAATTTTTTGTTCATAAGCCAATTTATTGGCATATTAGGGAACCTTATCTATCATCATTAGTTAAGTATGTGCTATCTTCACCTACAAAGATTTCAAGAATTTAATGATTTGTTTTTCTGTACAGATCAGCAGCAAAGGCCTGGTTGTGGCATAGCCATTGGCCACCATCATATGGATATAATAATAAACTGGGTCATTGTTCCCCATAGTTCTTGAGGAGGAGAAGATGCTGTCCAAACAGTACATGAGCACAAAGAAGCTCATGAGCAGCAGGATGGTCCAGGTGGTGCTCCTGTGAACATTAATGTACAAGTGTTTGAGTTTCTGTTTTCAGTTTATTTGGTAAATACCTAGGAGTGGAAATGGTAGGTCATATAATAATTTTTTTCCTAGTCAATGCTTTACTCACTCAAATCAATACAATTTCACTCTATACGTTTTTAATCAAGAAAACGACAATCCTTAATTCTAGGCACTGCGACAGACATAATCAATTCACAGCCAACATTCTAGATAATTGATTCACAACAATCCATTCTAGATTAATTCTAGGCACTGCAAACACTTAATTATGATAGGCTAATGCAGACATTCCCTCTACGTGTTAAATTCAAGCATCAGATCAAAAGTCTTAAGCCTTAGGCTTTAAGTCCAGCAGATGCACACTCACTCAGACCAGGGTGATCAGGTCAGGAACCAAGGCAGGCTGATGGCTGGTTGTGGAGAGGTTCATAGGGAGAAGTTGTGGCTGTCACCAGGGTCAAGATGTGGCTGTAGAGTTTAAGAGTGGTAAGGATCAGCAACAATGAAATGTATTGGGATGCCAGTCCAGGTCCTCATCAGGCTCTCAGTGTGAGGGCATCAGTGTCAGCTGGCTGAATATCTGTTCATTTGCTCTGTTACTTATACCAAATTTGGGAGCTTTTGTCCTCCCTTTTAATCCTTATCAGTTGCCACCATCTCTCAGTGACATCATTAACTCTGGGGTTAAACCATCTGATGTAGTGGTCCTCACCCTGATCTTTTTGCCTTTCTCTCTTATGGGGTGCTTTTCCCTGGGCAGGTATGAACAGCCTGCCAGAGGCTTCAATCTGAGATTATCAGGGTGGGGAGAAGTGACTTGTTTGTGCCTGAGGGCCATACTGGTGGTCTCCCTGTTAGGCATGCCTGGTGAGACTGCAGTTTTCAAACTGGAGTTTTTAAAATGGAGTTGCTTAGGCTCAGACCTCAGGCTATCCTCACATAGGTCAGAGATCAAACTCACAACAGTGGAAAACCATCGATAGGTTTCATACCAGTGAAGCAATTTGATCAGTGTTTCCCTTTTTAGGTCACTTGTAGAACAGCCAAGACCAGAGAGAGAAGAGATCAGGGAATACTTAGGGGACTACTGTAGTCTTCTGAGTGAAAAAAGAAATGAGTCTAGATTGGAATGGAAAGGGGATATATAGATTTGGAAGATATTTGATAGGAGAATCACTAAGGCTTGGTAGTAAACTTGAAAGCAAGAATGAGAAAAAAATGAGGAATTCATGATTTCCTCCAAGTTTCCTACTTGATGGCCAAGTAGTTGACTTTATTCAACAATATAGGGAATTCAGGAAAGAAATCAAATACAACATTTGTTCTTTCTGTTATTCAGGCATGGGGAGAGATTAAGTTCAATAAACATGTTAAGCCTTGGGAAACATCCCAGACATATCTGGTAGGTAGTTGGATATACAGGTCTGGAACTCAGGGATAAAGTGGTGCCCCCAATGCACAGGTGCCATTCCTGGGCCCCTGTCCCCTGCAGGGAGACCAAGGTGGACCTCTCATATGATAATTTGTACTTAGCATTTTAATGAAACCCCAAACTGCTTTCTATGACATCTGTAGTATTTTTCATTCTTATCCCAAATGGATAGTGAGTGCTGGGGTTGTGGCCTAGTGTTTGAGCACTTGTCTAGCTTGTATGAGGCACTGGGTTCCATTCTCAGCACTGCATATGAATTAATGAATAAAATAAAGGTTCATCAACAATTAAAAAATGGATAGTTTTTTCCATTCTCCATATCCTTATTAACACTTATTTTTTTTATTTTTACTTTTTTATTGTAGCACATTTCTAGGTAAAAAGCAAAACCTCATTATGATTTTAGATTTTAGTTTTGGTACAGGGAATGAAACCAGGTGTACTCTACCACTAAGCTACATCCTCAGCCCCTTTAATTTTTTATACCTTTTTAAAAAATTTATTTTTATGTGGGGTTGAAGATTGAACTCAGGGCTTCACCCATGCCGTGTGAATGCTGTACTGCTGAGCTATAACCCCAGCCCTTGTTTTGTTTTGTTTTGAGACAGCATATCTGTAAGTAACCCAGTCTGGATGTTAAATTGGGATCCTCCTACCTCAGCTCCTGAGTAGCTGGGATTACTTGTGTTCAACACTGCATTGTGTGGCTAATTTTATTTTTCACTTAGTATTGGGAATTAATCCCAGGGGACTTTTTCCCAATTGTTTTTATATTTTATTGTAAGAGAGGGTCTTGCAAATTTGCTGAGGCTGAATTCTAACCTGTGATTGTCCTGCCTCCGTCTCCCAAGTTTGTGGCATTACAGATGCATGCTTCCATGCCAAGCTCCAAATAACTTTTTTAGGATAAGTGCAACATAAGATATTTTTAAATAAAGAAAGTAAGAATGTACCTCAAATATATCATCACCTAATAAAATTTTAAGAAATGTGATATAGCAAGAAAAAATATTTCCAGAATAAAGTTCAGACACAAAAAATAAATGGAATAAATTGTAAAAAATCATAAACATGCATATGAAGACATTGACACAAACATAGGGTGAAATTATACATAGGGTCCATGCTACCCTTATATATTATCTTGGTGTGATAGAGAGTGTGAAATCTGGGATTCGGGTTGTGGCTCAGTGCTAAAGCACTCTCCTAGCACATTCAAGGGCCTGGGTTTGATCCTCAGCAACAAATACAAAAATAAATA
Organism: Urocitellus parryii; assembly: GCF_045843805.1. Classification (NCBI taxonomy): domain Eukaryota; kingdom Metazoa; phylum Chordata; class Mammalia; order Rodentia; family Sciuridae; genus Urocitellus; species Urocitellus parryii. The sequence continues at coordinate 113,002,110 of NC_135541.1, forward strand.
AATAAGTATTATGTCCAACTACAACTAAAAATAAAATGAAATAAAAAATATAAAAAAAAGAAACTGTGGAATCCTAGCTTAATCAATATTTTTCTGAGAAAAAATTTTGCAAAATAGAGAAAATTGTTCTAATAAGAGTAGAAAAATCCTTCGGATAGGTTTTATCAGAAAATGGCTTTTTTTCCCCACATATAAGGTGAGTAATTTTTGTTAGTTGAGTATCAGCAGCGATCAGCACCAAAGGACTGACTATGCCATAGCCATTGGCCACAAGTATCTGGACACACACCAGCATGGCATTATTAGTCCATTTCATGCCTATGGCCATTGAAATGAGGGAGTCTGCACAGTACAGGACGGCAAAGCAGCAGATCAGCAGCAGAATGCTCTGAGTGGCCCTTTGTTCTGGAGAGGATTTTGGAGGAAACCTGGAATTGCGAAGATGCTGGGACCGCTGTGTGTGTCTGTACAAGAGAAGGACCATGTACCCACTGGAGAGAACCATGAGTCCCACGAAGAAGACATCCCTGCATGCCATCAAGGTGAGAAAGAATGACTTGTGGATGTGGCTCATGGGCAGCAAGGAGCAGCGGTCAGTGACAAACAGAAGTCCAGGCTGGGTCTTATTCGGAGTGGCCACAGTGCAAAGGAGCAGGTTGCAGGAGAGGGGCATGGTGAGGACCCATAAGAAGACAAATAGCCCCACAATGGGATTTGTAGATTTCAGTTTGAAGTGGGCCAACCAGGAGCCACGGGGGCTGATGATGATGGCCTGAAGCACACTCAGGACACAGGTGGTACAGATGGAGAGTCCCCTGATGACCTTGTGCAGGAAGACGAGCACTTTGCATTTGAAGTCACCTGAAATTCCCTGTGTTTCCCAAATGTCTGTAGACACCAAAAGGCCCATTGTAAGGAGCATGAGGGTGTGTGTAAGGGCCAAGTGGGTGATGGGGAGGTCGGTGAGCCTGGGCTTGTGGCCCACATAGGCAGCAGCAGTGTGGAGGCAAAGCAGAAATGTGTTTGCTGCAATCCCAATGCCAGCCTGGGGATAGAAGGCATTTCTTATGGCATCATAACTTAACCATTGGTCCATCTTTATGGGGATGTTGAAACAACTGTTTCTGAAAGGAAATACAGGACTGCATGTGACAGCAGCAGAATTTTCACTGACAGGCTTCCAATCATCAATCACACTTTTCTTTCTCTAGAGTCATCATTTATCAAATAATTCTGTCTAATACGACTGGCTCTGATGCCTCATTTTAACTTCAAGTAAGATCTTGGGCGTGGCTCTGAGTCAAGTGCTTGCCTAGCCTGCATGATGCCCTGGGTTCTGCCCACCACACTGCAGTCAATATATATATCAGCATCACTTATTCCTCTAATGAGTGATTTTTTTAAATCTCCCCATCTCCTCCTGAAGTATCCGTATCATACCTTCATCCCTAAGCTCGTAGTACTTACTGTGCTTTGGCTTATGTTAATAACTACATTATTTAATGGGTAGCTTTGGTTACTTTCCTGTTTTTCCTGCATATTTCTGAAGGGTGGAGATGCCTCCTTATTTACTCTTAGATCTCAAAGATCCAAAATCTTGCTGCCTAGATGAACATTGTTCAACAAAGACTGTTGATGTAAATCTAGAGAAGTAGAACTAGGAATCTTCCAGGAAAAATGTCTCAAGAGGCCCGTTCTCATGGTTTATTTATGAAAGTACAGGACACTAAGGGATTTAGTAGTGTGTATCCCAGACCCAGCAGCCTGTGTTTATCTGAGTTCCACCACTTACCAGCTGGGTGAGCATTGTCAATCAGTTAACACCATGAATAGAAGTAAAGGAGGAAAATACTTTTCTCAAAGCATTATTGGAGTAAGCCAATAAATATGTGAAAGTCATTGAGAAAATGCTTGACATGTATGAGGCACTATAATAGTGTTAATTATTGGTTCATTATTTATCACCACCTAACTTTGGCTTAGGAGGGTTCACCTAGAACATTATCAATGTCAAAGCTGAGAGGAGAAAAGCCTACCATAATATTGGCTTCCTCTGGCAAACTTTGATCCTTGGTTACTGGAGGAACTCTAGGTTTTTAAAAAATTTTCCATTTTTCTTAGGAAATAACTTGGGTATTTCTGCATTCATAATCCATTGTGTGGAGATACCTGGTAGAGCCTCTTAATCATAAGTCAAGAATATCATATTTTATGCTTTCCTTTTTTCCCAGACCTGTGTATTAGAAGAGAAAATATATATTCTGTCAAAATGTGTTGGATCATCCTTTACAGAAAATGTCTCCTACAAGGAAAAGATATTCAGTCCTATCCTGAAATATGTTCAGATGCTCCCGACTAGAAATTGAGATCTTCAAGTCTCCTTAGTTAATTTTATATATGCATGTGGTATTATGCAGGAATATGGGTAAAAATTGAATTGTATGACACAACCATGACTTAAATACAGGCATTTTACTCATCCCTTTAAAATAAGTAATTCCTTAAGAGTTTTTGGTCTGTATAATACTGTGAAAGTAGTAATAATTCCCAAGTCTTCATATGGTTAGTAAGAATGATAGAATAATGATTTTAATAATCTATCCAAATTTTCCAATTTTATTAAATGCATTTCTAATGGAAGGCAAAATTTTTGAGACTCCAGATTCTTGACAGAATGCTCCTGAAGTCAAGGCAAAAACGTTAGAAGGAAATTCAGAGAAATGCAAGGGACTAAATCAAGGGAATCCACCTAGGCCTAGTGTGGAATGTATAGATACCATGTGCTGCATGAAGCTCCTGAGATACTTTTGATTAAAAACCTGAATCCAGTGAAAGATGGAGCCAACATTCTTTTTTTGCTGTTGTGATATCTCATAACCCAGGGTGTTTATATGATTTATGAAGAAGAACTGAAGACTGTATTGCAGATTTAGGAGATGGTAAAACATGAGGAGTTCTATCATAAACAGAAGACCCTATGTAGCTGAAAACCCATGTTAATCCTAGACATGTTTTGCAGAAAAGGACAGCGGGTTTGGCGACTTCCCCTTCTCTTATCTCTCATCAGAAGAATACAGGTTGCACCCATACTCTTAATAAATGTAATAGAGCATTTAGTTTCATTGAAAATCAAGTATTTCAAACTAGAATCTATGCATGGTCCTCAGGACCTGTGAAATTCAACCTCTCACTGCAACTGGCACAGTCATCACCAATCAGGATGAAGAACAGACTCAATGAATCAATTTAAGAACACTGAAATCTTCCATATGAGTTGATGTTTGGATGATGCCAGAATATTCCTCACCTAAGATTCTCTAGCAGCACATTCACTGAGACCCTGAGAGACACTTCTTTGACACTTGAGCACTCAGAATTACTCTCCCAGGCCTTTGCTTCTTCTTTAAGGACTCTACTCATGCTTCCCAAGCCAAACTTTAGTCACCCTCTACCAATACCTGAATTCATATATTTTGGAAACAGGATGGAAAATATCTCCTGGATGACAAACCAGTTACCATTTTCTTCCCTCTCTAAATCACTAAATCCCTGAGGAGATGGTTAACTTCCCCACACAAGTGTGAAGTTGTGTTCAGTAACTGATTGCAATGAAATTGAGCTCCAGAAATACTTTTTTTGTAAAGGAAGTTTTCAATTGTGAATATCACCATTTGAGATTTGGGAAGTAGGAGTGGCAAAAAATTCTTCACAAGATAAAGTATTTTCGACAAAAAGATAAAACACTTTTTCTCTAGATTATTATAAATTTTACTTATTTGTTACAAAAGATTCAATAAAACTACAACAAAGGGATGACTAGATATGGAATGTTTTGTGGTTAAAATCTGTAATTTTTCACTGAGTATGCATTAATAAAGAATAAGTCTAGTGCTAAGGCGCCAGCTGGGAGAATATGGAATTTCAGATATATGTCAGGTACCAAGGAACAACGTTTTCTGACTAAGGAGATAGAATCTGTCTCCAGATAAATGGGGGCTGTAGATATGTATACCAACATCACTGTGCCAAGCCGTGAAAACAGAATGTGTTATTTCATTGTAAATTTAAGTTTATTCAATTATTTTTCCTCTTGCATCCCTAGGATTATTTTTTATAAAAGCTTAATGCATGCCTAAATTTTTTTAAAAAAGCTATGTTGTAGTAAAGAGGAAGATAAAAAATTAGATCTAATGAAGGTAGCAACATTTAGAAAGAAAGTAATATCATTTTTTACATATAAATACATGGTACACAAGTTTTTGAATTGACTACTAAAACTAACATTTTGTTAGACAGAAGTTTAGTTGTTTTATCTTTGATATTATGAATTACCAGAACTGCACTTGAAGCATTTTATTTTCTTGAAGTTACTGTAAACCAACCTTTTGGATTATTGTAACTTTTGAGTATTTATGCTATAGAAATCATTCATAAGATAGTAATGATTATAATATAAATTATAATATGAAATAAAAGTAGTACTGTAAAGTTTTATGTAATAATACCACAAAGTTCAAACAAGCCCTGTAGCACATTAGGAATAAATACCTGTGTTTGGTTATGAGGTAGTAAAGGTGGACTTCACAATGCCTTCCTCCAGCATCTACCCAGGAGCCTCCTCTGCATCCTCTTCCACTCAGATTTTGAGCTGAGGTTTCCAAGATGAGGTTATATGTGTCAGAGACCTTAGCTCATTTCTCAGTGGACTGCTAATCTTCATGTTGCATCTGAAGTCTTACAGCACCTGTCTTCCAGTAGGCAGGGAGGGAGTCCCCAAAGCAAAGACAAATACTTCTTTCATCCTCAGACAATGGTAAACAAGCCCCATCTGGATGAAAACTCTTTGTGTGTTACTCCTATTTTCCAAGGTCAGAGGAACCTGTGTTGTTTTCTGTGTTCCAATCATAATGGACAAATCTAAAGCTGCTCATATTGACCCTAAACAGATATGCCCTGGCATAAAATAAAATGAAATATAAAAAACTATTTAATGTGATATGTGAATGGAAACATTTTTAAAAAACATTAAAAAATACATTTATTGGGTGTGTGTACTGGAAACAGCTCAGAATCCCAACATCCTAATATTAGTGAATATATCTCACATCGAGCTTGGATTTCTAGTGGTTGTGAGGAGAAGTTATGGAGACTGAACTGAGACATCTTGAGCTGCAAAGAGAAGAAGAAAGGAAAGGAGGGAGTCTGGGAGATAACAACAGAAGAGCAAATGACCTGAGTAAGGAAGGAAGAGCTCAGAAACTAACGGGATTTCCCCAAGTTGGCAGAGAGACAAGTGTAAGTTTTCTATTAATCCCATTGATATCTCTGGGTCCTTACTTATTCCCCTAAGTTAGTCCACTCCACCACCTCTCTCTCACCCAAGTCATGTCTGAATTTGTGGATGGTCTCTTCTCACTACGAAAGACAAATTCATCACAAAACCCACATGAGCCATGGCTGAGCTTGGAGGTGACCCTCCAGCTATGTAGACTGTAGGACAGCCACAAGCAAGTAGTGTGAGAACTTCGGATGTCAGACACCAGCAAAAGAGAACCCCTTGTGTCAACTTTGGCTAGCCAAATAGTTACTATTAGCCTGACAACTCTTTCATTTTCCACAGTTATAGGTGTGTTGCAGCTGTGCATAATGGTAGAATTTGTGGTTACATGTGCACGGTATATCAATATAATTTGGCCAATATCATTCCCCAAAATTTCTCCTCTCCTTTCTGATTTCTCCCTTTGTCCCTTTACTCTCTACTCCTGGTGTCTCTTAAGACATCCATGAGTTTCTCCCTCCAACAGTCTCTGTATCATTCCAATTTTTGTGCATGTACTGCCAAAGCAAGCACAGCAGAATTTTGATTCTGGCTTCACAGGAATATTCTACTCTTCTTGTTATTATTTAGGTGTCCAGGTGGGGTTCAAGTCCTTAGTGTCCTACACAAAGAACTGATTAATATGCAACAAGTAAGAGGGAAAGTACAGAATTATTGAAGATGAAAGTAGCACTCCATAGCATAGAGCAGAGTGGGCCTAAATAGGCAGGTTCTAGGTCCCAGTATCTGGAAATTAGTGTCTTATATGCTGAGCTGGGAGGCATTTTCTTCTCTATATTGACCAGATTAAAAACCTTACCCATTTTACACCCATTGGTTACCTCATGATACTTGAATAGAATTTTTTTTCCAATTCACTCCATTGATTATTTTAGAAAACCTAATTATAATACTGCCCACTTGATCCCCCATTGGTCATTTAAAAACATCAAATCTGTGGAAGGAGTTGTCATGGTAATGGGACTTGTCATAAACAAGTACATAACTTGTCTCCCTTTCTTGCCCTTGATTGACATCTTTCTTAGATCCTGTCTGCACCATCTTGGTGTCTCTGAACTCCTACCTAACACCCTGATGAAGTAGTCTGTGCCTCATAATAATATCATCCACTTTCTATCCTTTAGTGTTAACCAATGAACCTCTGTACATGATTATATTTCAGAATTCCTACCAAGTTTTGTCAGGTAAGCAAAAGTACAGTATTCTCATTTTAATGTCTCATGGTGTAAGTGAGAGTTGAAGAATTTCCCATATCATTTCTTTCTCAAGCATGAGTGGAGTAAAATCTCACTGGAGGAGGATTCCTTTCTAGCTAAGGAGTCACTAGGCATGAAGCAGAGGGATAAATTGTCCCTGTTGTTTGGTGGGAGAGTGTGTATTTTTCCTTGGGAATTGAAGATACTACTTTCCTCCTAAGTCCTTTCTATTCTCTGTTGTACATAAATAAGGAGAATGGTTAAATAGATTTGGGTGACCCACTTGTAGAAAAGCACCAACTGAAAATCAAAGGGAAACATATTAAAGAAAAGAGAGGGTTGTTGTGTGACATTAATTGTCAGTACAAAGCTTCTGTGTCACTAGGTGAGCTCTTGTCATTGCTTAGAGTATGGCTGATGCTGGAAAACATGAGCATGCTCTATTTGTTTTAAAGAACACACTTAATTTTGTTGTGAAATTTTTAGATATACAGAAAATTGAGATATAGTACCAAGTTCCCATATGCCTCCAACCATACACGGTTTCCCCTATTGTTTATAACTTGCATTTCTGTGAACCATTTGTTACCATTACCAAACCAACATAATGTTCCCAATGCTGACATATCATTCTTAACTTCTTATTGTGAAGGTGTATAAACATTGCGATAAGTCTAGCCTTTTGTATCCACCATTCTGCTCTTTTTCATGATGGGTTCAATACTACTACGATCTCTATTCTTCACCCTTTCCCCTTGAATATTGGGCAACCATTAATGTTTTTATGGTCTATTGTTTTGCATTTCCCAGGTATTTTTTCTTAATTTTGAATTCATTTATTCTAATTTTTTACATATGATAGCAGAAGGCATTTTAATTTATAGTACACATATACAGCCCAATTTTTCATTGTTCTGGTTGTACACAAAGTAGAGTCACACCATTTGTATCTTTATATATATACTCAGGGTAAAGATTTCCATCATTCCACCATCATTCCTACCTCATGCCAACCCTCCCCCTCCCTCTACTTTGCCCTACCTAAAGTTCCTCCATTCCTCCCATGCTCCCCGCCTACCCCATTATGAATCAGCATCTTATAACAGAGAGATATTCAGCATTTGGTTTTTTTTGGGGGGATTGGCTTACTTCACTTAGCATGATATTCTCCAACTCTATCTATTTACCTGCAAATGCCATGATTTTATTCTTTTTTAATGCGGAGTAATATACCATTGTGTATATATACTACAGTTTCTTTATCCATTCATCTATTGAAGGGCATCTAGGTTGGTTTCAGAATTTAGCTATTGTAAACATTAATGTGGCTGTGTCCCTGTAGTATGATGTTTTTAAGTCCTTTGGGTATAGTCTGAGGAGAGGAATAGCTGGGTCCAGTGGTTGTTCCATTCCCAGATTTCCAAGGAATCTCCATATTCCTTTTCAGATTGGCTGCACCAATTTGCAGTCCTATGAGGAATGAATGAGTGTGACTTTTCCCCCACATCCTCACCAACACTTATTGTGTTTTGTTTGTATTCATAATAGCTGCTATTCTGACTGGAATGAGATGAAATCATAGAGTAGTTTTGATTTGCATTTCTCTATTTGCTAGAGATGTTGAATATTTTTTTCGTATATTTGTTGATTGATTGTATATCATCTTCAGAGAAGTGTCTGTTCAGCTTTTTAGACCATTTATTGATTGGGTGATTTGCTTTTTTGGTGTTCAGTTTTTCTAGTTATTTATATATCCTAGAGATTAGTGCTCTGTCTGATGTGTATGTGATAAAAATTTGTTCCCATTCTGTATGCTCTGTATTCTTCTCACTGATTGTTTCTTTTGCTGAGAAGAAGCTTTTCAGTTTGAATCCATTCCACTTATTGATCCTTGATTTTATTTCTTGTGCTATAGGAATCTTGTTAAGGAAGTCAGGGCCTAATCTGACATGAAATTTTGTGCCTAAATTTTATTTCACTAAGGCAGAGTCTCTGGTCTAATTCCTAATTCAACTTTGAGTTGAGTTTTATGCACGGTGAGGGAGAGTGGTTTAATTTCATTTTGTTGCATATTGATTTCCAGTTTCCCCAGCACGATTTGTTGAAGAGGCTATCTTTTCTCCAATGTATATTTTTGGCACCTTTGTCTAATATGAGGTAACTGTATTTATATGGGTTAGTCTCTGTGTCTTCTATTCTGTGCCTTTGGTCTATAAGTCTATACTGGTGCCAATACCATGCTGTTTTTTATTACTATGGATCTGTAGTATGTAATTTAAGTCTGGTATTATGATGCCATCTGCTTCGCTCTTCTTGCAAAGTATTGTTTTGGCTATTCTTGGTGTTTTATTTTTCCAGATAAATTTCATGATTGCTTTTTTTATTCCTATGAGGAATTTCATTTGGATGTTGATTGGAATTGCATTAAATCTGTATAATGCTTTTGGCAGTGTGGCCATTTTGACAATGTTAATTGTGCCTATCTAAGAATAAGGGAGACCTTTCCATCTTCTTATGTAATTTCTTTCTTTAGTGCCTGTAATCTTCATTGTAGAGATCTCTCGCTTCTTTCATTAAGCTGTTTCCCAAGTATTTTATTTAATTTTTAAGCTAATGTAAATGAATTAATTTTCCTAGATTCTCTTTCACAGGATTTATCACTGATGTACAGAAATGCTATGGATTTATGGGTATTGATTTTATATCCTGATACTTTGCTGAATTCATTTATTAGTTCTAGTAGGTTTCTGGTGGAATTTTTGGGATTCTCTAGGTATAGAATCATATCATTGACAAATAGTGATAGTTTGATTCCTTTTTTTCCTGTTCATATTTCTTTATTTTTTCTCTCTAATTTCTCTGGTTAGAATTTCAAGACTATATTAAATAGAAGTGGTAAAAGAAGGTATTCCTGTCTTGTTATAGATTTTAGAAGGAATGTTTTCAATTCTTCTCAATTTAGAATAATGTTGGCCTTGGGCTTAGCATAGACAGGCTTAAAATGTTGAGATATGTTTCTACTATCTCTAGTTTTTCTAGTGTTTTGAAAATCAAGTGGTGTTGTATTTGGTCAAATGCTTTTTCTGTATATATTGAGAAGATCATGTGATCCTTATCTTTAAGTCTGTTGATGTGATGAATTATATTTATCAATTTCTGTATGTTGAACCAACCTTGCATCAATGGAATGAACCCCAGTTGATCTTGGTGCATTATCTTTTAAATATGTTTTTGTATTTGATTTGCCAGAATTTTATTGAGAATTTTCCCATCTATGTTCATTAGAGATGAACATTAGTCTGAAGTTTTCTTTCTTTGATGTGCCTTTGTATGGTTTTGGATTCAGGGTGATATTGGCCTCATAGAATGAGTTTAAAAATGTTCCCTCTTTTTCTATTTCATGGAATAACTTGAACACTCTTGGTATTAGGTATTCTTTAAAGGTATTATAAAATTTAGGTCTGTTTCCATCTGGTCCTGAGCTTTCCTTTTTTGGTAGGCTTATGATGATGTCTTCTATTTCATTGGTTGAAACTGATCTGTTTAACTTGTATTATCCTGATTCAAATCATATGGGCAAATCATAAGATTTTAGAAATTTGTCAATGCTTTAAAATATTATCTATTTTATTTGAATACAAATTTTCAAAATAATTTGTATTTTATCTTCTGTATTTATGTAGTGTCTGTCATGATATTTCCCTTTTCATCATGAATATTAGAGATTTGAGTTTTGTCTCTCTTTGTTAGCATGGCTAAAGGCTTATCAGTTTTACTTTTTTTTTCAAAGAACCAATTTTTTTGTTTGGTCAATTTTTTCAATTGTTTCTTTCATTTCAATTTCATTGATTTCAGCTCTGATTTTAATTATTTTTCTGTCTTTTACTGCTTTTGGCATTGGCATGTTTTTCTTTTTCTAGGGCTTTGAGATGCAATATTAAGTCATTTATTTGTTGACTTTTTCTTGTTTTAAGGAATGAACTCCATGCAAAGGGTTTTCTCTTAGTACTACCTTCACAGTGTCCCAGAGATTTCAAAATGTTATATACGTGTGTTCTTTGTTAATTCTAAGAATTGTTTAATTTCTTCTTTGATGTCTTTTAACACATTGTTCATTCAATAGCATATTATTTGGTCTCCAGGTTTGGAGTAGCTTTTATTTTTTATTTTATCTTTGATTTCTAATTTCATGCCATTATGACCTGATAGAATTCAGGGTAGTATCTCTACTTTTTTGTATTTGCTAAAAGTTGCTTTGTGGCATAATATATGGTCTATTTTATAGAAGGATCAATGTTTTGCTGAAAAGAAAGTGTATCTCCCATTTTTGGATGAAATATTCTGTATATATCAGTTAAGTTTAAGTTAATGATTGTATTATTGAGTTCTTCAGTTTCTTTGTTTATCTTTTATTTGAAGATCTATCCAATGGTGAAAGAGATATGTTAAAGTTACCCAGAATTATTGTTTTGTGGTTTATTTGACTCTTGAACTTGATGAATGTAGGTGCTTCATTGTTTTGGGCATATATATCTATAATTCTTATGTCTTGTTGATATATGGTTCCCTTAAACAGTATGTAATATCCTTCTTTATCCCTATTGATTAACTTTGGCTTGATATCTACTTTATCTTGATATGATGAAGGAAATCCCTGTTTTTTTGTGCAGTCCATGTGTGTGGTATGTTTTCCCCCAACCTTTCATCATCAATCTGTGGATGTCTTTTACTATGAGATGAGTCTCTTGTTGGTGAAATATTGTTGGGTTTTGTTTTTTTTTTTAATTAATCTGCCAGTTTATGTCTTTTGGTTCATGAGTTTAGGCCATTAACATTCAGGGTTATTATTGAGACATGATACATATTGCCAGTTATTTCTTGTTAATTTTTTTTAAATTTACCATGTCTTGGCTTCTCTTTTATTTAGTGTAATATCCTTTTTCTTTAGTGTAATATCCTTTCTGATATTCATTGTCGTTTTAACATTCTTCTCATGGACTATTTTGTCAAGAATGTTCTGTGGTGCAGACTCTAGTTGTAAATTCTTTTAACTTTTGTTTATCTTGGAAGATTTTTATTTTATCATCAAATATAAAGCTTAATTTTTCTGGACATAAGATTCTTGGTTGGCATCTATTTTCTTTCAGAGCTTGGTATTTCTTCTAGCTTTCAGGGTCTGGGTTGAGAAACCTGCAAAGATCTTAATTGGTTTCCCCCTATATGCAATATGATTCTTTTCTCTTGTGGCTTTTAAAATTCTCTCCTCATTCTGTTTTCTAGGCATTATCATTATAACGTGCCTTGGTGTAGATCTCCTGTGATTTTGTAGATTCAATGTCCTATAAACCTCTTGTATTTTAATTTCCAATTCTTTTTTCATGTTTGGAAAATTTTCCGATATTATTAATTGAATAGATTGTTCATTTTTTTTGGTGTCTAACTCTATGCCTTCCTCTATCCCAATACTTATTAAATTTTGTCTTTTTATGTTATCCCATAATTCTTGAATTTTTTAAAACATTCTGATTAGTTATACACAATGGCAGAATGTAATTTATTTCATATACAAATATAGAGCACATTTTTAAGGTGCTGATTGTACACAAAGTATTTTCACACCATTTATGTGTTATACATATACTTAGGGTAATGATGTCTAACTCATTCCACCTTCATTCCCACCCCTTTGCCTCCTTCTTTACCCTCTCTCCCTGTTGCCCTGTCTAAAGTTCCTCCATTCCTCCCATGCTCCTCCCACAATTGCCATTATGCATCTGCATCCATATATCAAAGAAAACATTTGGCCTTTGATTTGGGGGGATTGGCTTGTTTCATTCAACATTTATTTTTTTAACTTTATCCATTTGCCTGAAATGCCATAATTTTATTCTCTCCTAATATGGAGTAATGTTCCATTGTGTATATATAGCAAAGTTTCCCTATCCATTCATCTACTGAAGGGCATCAGGTTGTTTTCACAATTTAGCTATTGTGAATTGTGCTGCTATAAACATTGATGTGGCTGTGTCTCTGTAGTATGCTGTTTTTAAGTCCTTTGTTCTGAACCCAGGAGTGGCATAGCTGGGTCAAATGTTGGTTCCATTCCCAGTTTTCCAAGGAATCTCCATACTGCTTTCCAGTTTGGCTGCATCAATTTGCAGTGCCACTGGCAATGTGTGAGTGTTCCCTTTTCTCCATACCCTTGCCAACACTTATTTTTGTTTATATTCTTGACAGCTGTCATTCTGACTGTAGTGAGATAAAATCTTAGTTTTTATTTGCTCTTCTCTAATTGCTAGAGATGTTGATTTTTTTCATGTATGTGTTGATTGATTGTATATCCTCTTCCAAGAAGTGTCTGTTCATTTCCTTGGCTTATTTATTTATTTACTTCTAATTTGTTGTCAAGTTGTTTATTACTGAATAAAATACACGGATGTATTCACCTCAATCATACAATGCAGGAATTTTATCTGCTCAGAACTTGACCCTAACAGCAACATAGCTAATAGGAAGTAAATTGTGGAAATCTTTGTTCTACTGACATATAACATCATTAAAGACACAAGGACATTTGTGTAAAGACATTTTAGTCTGCAGAGAAATTCAGAGTGTTGGTATACATGAACAGTTTACTGAAAAGATGGGATGCTCTATTATGTATATATATATATATATATATATATATATATATATATATATATATATATATATCCAGGTAAATTATTTAAGATATTTTAGTGAGACACAAATTCAACTTTTAAAATAAAATAAGAGTGTACTGAATGGTTTATGATACATGTCATTCCTAAGCCAGTCATGTGTGATAAATAGCACAAGGATCCAGGTAAATACAGCAAATGCAGTCCTTTGGAAAATCTGCTGCAAAATGAGTCTACTTCATGAATATTAATAGAAATTCTCAATTGTGAAATATTCTATATCCTGGTGTCTGAAGAAATATCAAAACAGTTTGCTGCTGAAGAAAAATTGTTTAAAAAAGTCAGAAAAGAAACTCCAAAGGACTTTTGGAGAATGGCTGAATCTACATTCTGGAATAAACTGTACACTGTCAACCATGCAGTTCTATACATGCATATATAACACACTCAAGGTAAAATATCATAAAAGTTTAAATAAATGTCAAAATTATTTTCCAATATAGGGAATATATGTTTAATCATTAGATATGTTTGCATTAATACTTAGATTTCTCAGAGACTTTAAGAATGTCTATCTTTCTTGGAGAATCATTAATGAGATTTTTTTTCTGTAAAAAGCCATAAAAAATCTCTGTTTGTACACAAAATATATTCATACCATTCATGTCTTCATACATGTATTTAGGGTAATGATGTCCATGTCATTCCACCATCTTTCTTATCCTCATATCACCTCCCTTCCCCATCCACCCCATTGCCCTAACTAGAGTTCTTCTGATCTTCCATTGCTCCCCCTCCCAACCTCACTACAAATCAGCCTCCTTATTTCAGTGAAAACATTCAGCACTTGTTTTGCATAATATGAACTATAATGCATTCTGCTGTCATATATAACAAATTAGAATTTTAAAAAAATAATGGCTGATATAAGCAAGAGGGAACAATTAATTTTGTGTCTCTGGTGGAGACACAGATAGTCCTTGGCCCACTTATTGATTGGTTATTATTTGTTTTTTGGTGTTAAGCTTTTTGGGTTCTTTATAGATCCTAGAGATTAATGCTGTATCTGATATACTTGTAGTAAAGATTTTCTTCCATTCGGTAAGCTCTCTATTCACCTCACTGATTGTTTCATTTGCTGAGAAGCAGCTTTATAGTTTGAATACATCCCATTTATTGATTCTTGGTTTTAATTCTTGTGCCATAGAAGTCTTATTAAGAAAATTGGGGCCTAATCTGACACGATGGAGATTTGGGCTTACTTTTTCTTCCATTAGGTGCCAGGTCTCTGGTTTAATTCCTAGGTCCTTGATCCAATTTGAGTTGAGTTTTGTGCATGGTGAGAGATAGGGGTTTAACTTTATTTTGTTACATGTGGTTTTCCAGTTTTCCCAGCACCCTTGGTTGAAGAGGCTATCATTTCTCCAATGTATGTTTTTGGCACCTTTGTCTAATATAACTGAAGTTATGTGGGTTAGACTCCGTGTCCTCTATTCTCTACCATTGGTCTTCAAGTCTATTTTGGTACCAATACCATGGTGTTTTTGTTACTATTGTTCTGCAGTATACTTTTAGGTCTGTAATAGTAACACTACCAGGTTTATTCACCTTGCTAAGTATTTCTTTGGATAATCTGGATTCTTAAATTTTCCAGATGAATTTCATGATTGCTTTTTCTATTTCTATAAGGAATGCCGTTGGGATTTTGATTGGGATTGCATTGAATCTGTATAGTGCTTTTGGTAGTATGGTCATTTTGACAATATTAATTCTGACTATCCAAGAACAAGGTAGAAATCTTTTCATCTTCTAAAGTCTCTTTAATTTCTTTGTTTAACATGTTGTAGTTTTGATTGTAAAGATCTTTCATCATTTTTGTTAAATATATTCCTAAGTATTTTATTGATTTGGGGGCTGATGTAAATGGGGTGTTTTTCTTAATTTCACTTTCAGTGAATTTGTCACTGATATAAAGAAATGCCTTTGATTTAGGGGTTTTGATTTCAATTTTTCTCCATTTAGAAAGATGTTGATCTGGGGCTTAGCATAGATAGCCTTTAGAATGTTGAGGTATGTTCCATTTATCCCTAGTTTTTCTAATGTTTTGAACATGAAAGAATGCTATATTTTATGAAATGCCTTCTCAGCATTTATTGAGATGATCATATAATTTTTATCTTTAAGTCTATTCATGTGATGAATTACATTTATTGATTTCCATATGTTGAACCAACCTTGCATTCCTGGGATGAACCCTACTTGTTCATGATGCACTATCTTTTTGATATGTTTTTGTATTTGATTTGCCAGAATTTTATTGAGAATTTTTGCATCTATATTCTCTTGAATATTCTGCTCATAGTTTCTTACCATCTTTACTGTGTGGACTACTTTATTTTCAAGATTATATGTTTTGTCTTCATTGTCTGAGGTTCTGTCTTCCAAGTGATCTAATCTCTGGAGTTTTTAATTTAGTTTATTGTTTCCTTCACTTCAAGGATTTCTGTTTAATTTTTCTATAACCGCTATCTCCTTATTGAAGTAATTATTTGCTTGCTGTATTGTGTGTATTTAGCTCTTTTAGAAATGATTTTTCACTGCCTGTGTATGCTCTCTTATATCATTCTTAAATCACAGAACATTTTACATATATACATCCTGAACTCCTTCACTGTAATTTCTTCTGCTGTGCTGGCCACGGATTCTAATAATGTAGTATCTTTCTTTGTTGGGGACATTTTCTTTCATTGTGTTTTCATATTTTTATTGTGTCTTCCCTTCTTGCACTGCGGATTTGAGGTGTTACAGTTTTTACCCTATAGGCTTCCAGAGTCCCTGCAGGGTTCCAATACCTCTGCTTTAAGGGGGAAAACTATATTAACAGATCCCAATGCAAACAATATTCAGTTTTAAACCAAATAATTGCTATTAAGAAATTTATGGTTTTGTCACAATATACATAAATGGTAAGTTCAATTGTTATCTACAATATCAACAGTAGGTTTTCAAAAGTGTCTATAGTTTCTGATGCTGGACAAAGGAAGACCTGGACGTAGGGTGCAAGATGAAATTTTAAGTAGGTAGGAGGTGAGACTATAAAAGCATTAGATCTCAAGAAGTGTGAATGTGAATTCTAAAGAAGTTAGCTGGTAGCAATATAAAAGAGAGAAAGTGATTTTGTTGAGACAAGTAAATGAGAAGACAATAGAGAGAGTGTGGAACAAATATAAAACAAATGTAAGAAAAATAAAAAATGTAGAAATTGTAGATAAAAAAATACACAACAGAATTTTAATATACTATTCAGACATCCCAGCCCTGTGAAGCTTAATTCATGAAAAGTATTGGAGAGAGAGGGAGAGAGAGAGAGAGAGAGAGAGAGAGAGAGAGAGAGAGAGAGAGAGAGAAAAGAAAATAAAATCTTGAAGGAAGATACACAAATTGATTTTGTTGGACAGTTCAGTGTTTTTCCTATTTCCCTTCTCATCCAGTAGGTGGGGCTGTCTGTTGTTTGCAAGTATCTCTGCCCTCAGGAGGTGAATGTTATTAGGGCTGGAGGGTTCATCATGGGGGGGTGGAGCTCCTGGAGGTGGGGTATAGCAATTGCCAGTCCTGATGGGAGATGAGCACTCCCAGGATCTCCTTTGGGACCTGCTTGTGTGATGTGGGCACCTGGTATTACCTCCTTATATCATGTGTAGACCTCACAATTCCTGGTCTCCAATGCAGTCTCTAAGATGTATCTAACTCACCCTCTGCCTTTCTACTTTCCAATCAGGGACCTCTCTCTCCAGATGTCTTATGGGCTGCAATCTAAGGGCTGCACACCTGTTTTGTAGAGCTGTTTTGTGTTGGGCCATTCAGGACCAGGCTTTGAAGCTACAGACCAGCTGTGTAGTTGCAAGCATGGTGCTGAGTTAATGGCTGTGAGGGACAGTGGGAGTTGGGAACTATAGGTACCTTGATATTGCTTTTAGGACCCAGCCCTGTCCCAGCTGGGAGTTGCCCCAACTAAAGATGGCAACAAAAGTGTCCCAAGATGGAGGGGCTGCTTTCAAAGATGGGGTGTCAGGTTGGGTTGGGCTGGGTGGTAACCTCAGAGAGTGTGTACAGATATGCAGCTCTGTGGCTGCAATGTTGTGGCTGGAATGTTGTGGCTGGCAGCTGTCACCTGACCCTTCTGGTGTCCCCAGGTGCAGACTCCCATGTGTAGGGGACCATGGCAGTGGTTGAAGTGTCCCAAGATAGAGGCAACCAGGGGAGCCCCATGTTGGTAAATGGAGTCCACACAGTTTTACCTGAAGGTCCTGTGTGTGGGCAGTGGCCAGGTGTTCTGTGTGGGAATGAGATTTCTGCTTGGATGGGTGTCCAGGGATCCTGTGCAGGTGCTGATTCTGGTGGTCTTGCTTAGGCACAGTGGCTGGAGGTCCTGCACGGGTGAGCTGCCAGGAGTCCAGGTCTGATGCTGAGTCCTGGAACCCTGTGCAGGCATGGCACCCAGGACTGCTGTGTAGGAGCATCTCTTGTGGGTCCTCTAATAGTTTGCAAAGAGACAGTATTCCCACTATTGAATTTCAGGTCACAGAGCAAGACAGAATGCAGCCTCCCTCTAGCTTGCCATCTTGAATTCTCCCGAAATATCATATATTTTGTATCGCAAGAAGTGGCCTTTTGAACTAGGTGTTTCTATAGGCAATATGCTTTTAGGTGCCTCCATATCTTTTCATGATTGGTGATTGGTTTTCCATTTCTTTTTATGGCTGTGTGGCTTTTTATTGGATGGACATGTCAAAGTGATTTGATTAATAGTAGGCCAATGGCAACTGAAAGATGTCTTGGTTGCTTTCTTTTCTTGGCACTCACGAATGAGGAAGCTATGGGCCTTTGCCTGTAGGCGTTTTGTGGACATAGACTTTTAAACAGTTGGGTAAACAGCTAGGAATGTTACTGATAGGTCATAGTTAAGACTATGTACAGTGTTTCAAGAAAACACTGAAGTGTCTTCCAGAGTGGTGGTAGTTTTGTGATCTTAACAGCAGTGTTATGAAAGTTCCTCTTATTTCTTCCCCTCATCAGCACGTGATATTCTCATGTTTTGGAGTTTGTTCATTCTGACAGATTTTTTTTTTATTTCCAGCTCCCTAATGACATGGGATGTTCAGCAGCTTTTCCTAGTTACCTTTAAAAATCTTTAAAAAATTATTTTTAGATATCTCTTCAGATTTTTCATTCATTTTTAAAAACAAATTTATTATACTAAAAAGGATATGTTTTAAACTGCACATGTTTCATGAACCATTTGTCAATTTTGTCTTATGCATGCATTTGTGAAACCACCACCACAATCAAGGTAGGGATTATTGAAACCACCACACAGAAGATTCCAGATGCCCCTTTGTAATTCCTTCCTCTTGTTTTTCCCTCCATCCAGAAGCAACCACTAACTGGCTTTTTGTCATTTCAGACTGATTAATTTTTTAGAATCCAGACAAATTAGTAGTAAGAGCCCTGGTCTGCATGGTGAGTATGCTGGCACACTCAAATTTTGTCTTAGCCCTAGTTCACTCATCTGTAAAAGCAACATTCCTCTAACTACATCACAAGAATACCAGGAAGGTTAGAATCAAACACCTAAGGAATCTAGAGCAGTGCCTGACACTCAGTGAATGCTCAACTGCTGGAAATCAGTATTACCAGCCACACTTTGGATTGATAATCCAGTGTCCATTAGGGGGTCTACAGTTCCACAGGGCCTGTATATACCCAAGAGCTGTTATATACTGCTACTGAGAGCACATTCAGCATTTTTAGTTTTTTTTAAATTTTAAAAATTGAGATTAAATTCTAATGTTAATGATCATTTAAATATCTGATTTAATTACATTAAAATACTGTGATGGAATAACCATATTTTCTTGTTCTAAAAGTTTTAATCACCTCAAAGAAAATGGTGTATGAAATCACCCACTCGTGCCCTCCCTGAAGCCACCTTTCTACCTTCTGATCCTGTGGCTTCCATGTTCTGGATATTACACATGAATGCAGTTATACAATATGTGATTTTTTCATTTTTTTTACTTAGCTTCATATTTTAAATATTTGTCCATATTGTATCAGTATCTTATTCATTTTTATGGCAGATCCATGTTCTACTATATATATTATTTAATACATAGTTCTATATTACTCCTTATGGATATGTACATCTGCTGATTCATACATTCATCCATATAAACACATACCCACATGTCCACACACACCACATGTATCCATTCTTCTGTTGATGGATGTTTGGGATTTCACATTCTTTCTAATGTGAATGGTTTTGCTATGAACATTCATGTGCAAATAAATGTTTGAGTATCTGTTTTCCATTAATATGTATTTATAGTTGAGTGGAAATTGTAGATCATATAATTTCAAGATTAACCTTTTAGAAACCATCCAATTGCTTTGTATGCTTATTGTACCATTTACATTTTTATCAGAAATGTATGAATGCCCAATTTGTCCACATAATTACCACCAATTTATCTTTCTATTTTAAAAAATGTAACCATCCTTGTGTGTGTAAAATTATTTTTCTTCTTTTTATTTTCTTTTTGGTACAGCAGAATGAGCCCAGTCTCTGAGATACATCCCAGGCTTTTTTGTGCCCAGGGGACATGGGTCTTATTAACTTACCCCGGATGATCTTAAAAGTGTGACATCTTGTCTCAGCCTAAGGAGTAGTTTGGATCATAGGTATGCACCTTGATTCCTGGATGATAGATTTTTTTTTTTGGTGTGGGAGGAGCACCAGGTATAGAACCCAGGGATCCATAAACACTGAGCTACATGCCAAGCCCTCCCCCATTCTTTTAATTTAGAGCCAGTGTCTTGCTAAGCTACTTAGTTCCTAAGTTACTGAATCTGGCTTTGAACTTGCCATCCTCCTTCCTCAGCCTACTGGGGTTATAGGCCTGCACCACCACACCTGGATGGAATACTTTTAAAGAATACTACAACATAGGTATTTTCAGACAGAAAAGGGCAGTGCACATATAACAGAAATTCACTAAAATAATTTTTAATGATGGAAAAAGTAACTGTCCTTAGAATAAATGTCTCAGATATAGAATGAAATAAAAGTATAAAAATTTATAAATTGAATGAAGACACACTGCTGATATATGGTCAAGTAACACACAGGTATTTGCTAGAAATGTGGATTAAATTTTCTGACAGAAATGTGATAGTCTACATGAATTAATTTATTTTAGAGAGAATATTTTCTGAAATAGAGAACATTGTTTTAATGAGAGTAAGAATGTTCTTTCAATCTGTTTTGTCAGAAACTGACCTTGGTTTCTCCATTTGGATTGCATAATCTTTATTATTTGTAAGTCAGTACTGATCAGCACCATAGCCAATGGCCACAAGCATGTGGATACGTGCCAGGATGTGTCTTTTTTCCACGTTATGCCTGTGACCACTGAAGTGATGAGGTCTGCACAGTACAGGACTACAAAGCAGCTGATGAGCAGCTGGGTAGTGTGAGTGGTCCTTTGTTCTGGGGAGGTTTTTTGGTGAAACCTGAAGCTAAAAGAGACATAAATTGTTGTGTATGTCTGTACCAGAGAATATCATGTATCCACTGAAAAGAATCAAAAGGCCTACAATGAAGACATCTCTGAATGCAATCAGTGAGAATGAGGTCCCTGTAAATTTGCAGAAAAGAACAGTGGTCATTGACAAAGAGAGCACAAGTCTTATTGGTTGTGGCCACAGTGCAGAGGAGCTGACCAAGTGAGGTGGACAAAGTGAGGACCCATAAGAAGAGAAAGAGTCACAGGATGGGATTTATGGATTTAAATTTGAAGTTGGCCAGCCCAGAGCCACTGGATGATGTCTGAAGCACCGAGGACACAGGTGGTACAGATGGAGTGTCTCCCCCCTCCCCACTCCCAATGCCATCAGACTTTTTTATGGTACTCTACTTGAATGTTGGTTCATCTTTACTGGAGTGTTGAATCAAATAATATGATTCTGAAATAAAAACAGTAGCATATGTTAGTATGAATATTTTTGTTGACATTTTTCCAGTCATTTAACAATGACAACAAAATCAAAATATACCAAAAAAAGTCAAGACAATGTCTTATTGTCATGTCAGTTTCCCATCATGTCCTGCTGTGGGTTCAGTGGTAAATTGCTGACATAGCATTCATAAGGACCTTGTTTGTGTTAAACGTGGGAAAATAAAAAGTTCATTAAAGATATATTTTCATCTCAAGTCTCTCTCATTTCTCAGTGGAATGACATTATAGATCTGTCAGTCATGTCATGGTGTTTCTTATGTCTCACCCTACTCTTGAACTGTGTAGGATGGGCTCTTTTCCTTTTTTAGTATAAATCACATTATGATATAGTTATTTAGTTTTGACATTTCTCTCCAGATTTCTCATGGGTGGAGTTGTCATTGAAACTGCAGTTTCAGAAATATTCCAAGTTATATAGAAATTGTTTATCAAAGACTCTTAATGTGAAGCTCAGTCAGTTAAAATAGAAATTTTCTAAGGAAATAATCTCAACATGATCATTTTTCTGGTTTCTTTATGAAAGTGCAGATTTGTGAGAGATTTTCTGGTATAGATTCTGCACCCCCTTAGCCTTTGTTCAACTGATGTCCCACCACTTACTAGCTGAGTGAACATGTCATCTCATGTAACTACTTCTGCCTCAGTGTACACCATGAGTAAAAGGGCATTGGACAGTGATTTTCTGCTACCATTATTGGAGTCTGATTGCCAATATCTGCATGACCTATATGAAGAATTATAGTAGTATTATTTTAGATTATTTGTCATTATCTAACCTTGGCTTGGGAGAATTATTGTAGTATATTAAAGATTTCATAGCTTAGGGAAAAAAATCCTATCAGAAGATTGGCCTCTTTTGTCAATCTATGATCCTTGGATACTGGTAGTATTGTATAATTTTGTTTTTTGTTTTCTCTAATTCTTCCAGCAATATATAATATATTTAGATGTTTTCACAAGCACAACCACTTTCAGAAAAGTACAGAGATGACTGGTAGGGCCTCCTTGTCAATTATCTATAGTTAAAAAATTCTCACATTTTGTTTTCATTTGTTCCTAGATGTGTGTATTAGAAAAAATTGTTCAACCATTTCAACAGCCTCGAACCCTTTTTTTCACATAAAATGTCCCATACAAGTTATTCAGTAAAGTCCTGAGAGAAGTTTAGCTGCTAGACAGTGGAAAATGACTAATCTTTGTTATGTATCCAGAGTTCTGTGTGAAGATGTGACATCATGTTGAATAACAGGGTGCCTGTCTCCAATTCAGAAATTTTATTCTATTTCCTCATCTCACACCTAAATGGTTTGGATCTATATTACCATGTGAATGTGACTAAAATTCCTATCTGAGTCTCAATGTGAATAGTAAGAATGATGGAATAAATGATCAAATGGTCTGTTTTACTCCAATTTTATCAAAATGTTTTGCTATAGAAAGAAGATGTTTTGCAAGTCCATAATTTTGACACAATGCTTATGAAATCAAGGCATAACCAGAAATAGATGCAGAGAAGCACAGTAAGCTCAGTCAATGCACTCCACAGAGACCCTGTATGGAATTCACCAATCCCAGGTAAGCAGCATGAAGGTCATGATACACTTTTGGATTAGAAAGGTCAGTCCCATGAAAGGTGGTGCCAACATTCTTGTTTTGATATTGGGATAATTGCTACCCCAAGGCGGTTATGTGCTTTGTGAAGGAGGAGAACAGAAGTTGTGTAGAGCCTGGCTAGTTTCTGAGTCTGGATTTGAACTGAAATTCTCTTACCTCTGCCCTCCCAGTTCCTGGGATTTTAGATGTTACTTTGCCCACCCGTTGTGGAACGTTCATTTAGCAACTTATCTTTTCTATTGCTTCTCAGAAGATAGCAGAAAGGAATCATTTGCACATACACTCTAAATACATGTAACAAAACATCCAATTTCAAGAGACATCAAGTACTTCAAACCTATAATCCAGGCATCGGTAGGAGAACCTCTTGAATGTAAACTGTCATTGTGTAGATGGCATAATCATGAAGAATGAGAAGAGGCAAAGAACAGGTGACTGATTATCACTGCAAATTAAATGGGTATACAGTAGTCTCCATCACCCAGTTGCTAGCAGCCTCCAGGGGATGGGAAGGATCTCACTTTCCAACACAAGTTGTCATTCTTGTGGCTCTCTCTCCTTGTGTTTTGGTCATGTTTTGGTTCATGTAGGCAGGATGGGAGGAGGGGGCATGAGAAGAAGTGAACCTGAAATCTATAAAAGAGCTAAGTTCCGCCCTCTCCCACTCCCTTGGCCATTAGCTCTCCCACTCCCTTGGCCATTAGATACTTTCCTCTATGAAGGAGTCTCTCTTTCTGTTCTGTTTCTCAAATAAAATTTACTTCTTGCTCTTGCCTCAGCATTCCCCAAGGAGAGAAAAGGACTGTCCCTTATGAACAAGGTTAAGTACAAGCTGGAGCTCTCTCTTTGGATGATTCTGGGATATTCCTTAGCTGAGGTTTCTCTAACATCATATTCATGGCCCCCTAAGAGCCTCCAGAATGCTCAGAATTAGGCACCCAGGACTCCAAGTCTGCTTCAGGAAATCTGTTTGTTTCCCAAACTTCTGTCATCCTGCCTCCAATGCCTGGATTCAGATGTTGGGAAACCTGGACTGGAAACTTTTATTAGGGTCTAGTAAACATTTCTTTTTCTCCAAAATCATACATATTTGTGGAGGTTGTACATGATTTTCTTAAAAACACATGAAAACATAAATTATGTGATCATTCACTGACTGTATTGAACTGTATTTGGAAATATTTTTGTAAAGAAAGTCTACAATTTAGAAAAATATCTTTCTAAATTTTGGGGAGAAGAAGTTGTTAAAAATTGTTTAGAATTTTTTTCTCATGAAAAAATGAAATACTTTTTTTCTCTACATTATTATAGTCTACTCTTTTTTACTCCAGAAATTTAATAAAGTTAAAATAAAAGAATTTGTTATTTTTATTCTAGAGGCATTAGTAAACTAAGTATAAGTCAAATATTTTTTCCCCTTTAAGAAACCAAAACCAAAATATTACTACTTCTGGAAAATTGTTGCTCATGTTTCTCTGTCTTTTCTCAAAAATTTTCCTTTAAAAAATTTATTCTAGATTTTAATTCCTGTGCTATAGGATTCTTATTAAGGAAGTTTGGGGTCTAAACTGACATGATGAAGATTAGGGCCTACTTTTTCTTCTATTAGAGACAGGATCATAGTTTAGTTCCTAGGTCTTTGATCTACTTTGAGTTGAGATTTGTGCATGGTCAGAGATAGGGGTTTAATTTCATTTTCTTGCATATGGATTTCCAGTTTTCCCAGCACCATTTGTTAAAGAGGCTATCTTTTCTCCCATGTATATTTTTAAACTTTTGTCAAATATAAGATAACTATAAGTATATGAGTTTGCTCTGTGTCCTCTATTCTATATCATTGGTTCTGAAAGTCAATTTTAGTGCCAATACCACGCTGTTTTTGTTACTATTGCTCTGTAGTATAAGGTCTAGGATAGTGATAACACCTGCTTCACTCTTCTTGCTAAGAATTGTTTTGGCTATTATGGATTTCTTATTTTTGCAGATGAAATTCAAGGCTGCTTTTTCTATTTCTATGAAGAATTTCATTGGGATTTTGATTGGAATTGCATTAAATCTGTATAGTGTTTTGGTAGTATGGTCATTTTGACAATATTATTTGTGCCGATATAAGAACACGGGAGATCTTTCCATCTTTTATGGTCTTTTAAATTTCTTTCTTTAACAGTCTGTATTTTTCATTGTAGATGTCTTTCACCTCTTTCATTAAGTTGATTACCAAATGTTTTTTAGGCTATTGTAAATGGGGCAAAAATGACTTTGATTTATGGGTGTTGATTTTATATCTTGCTACTGTGCTGAATTCATCTATTAGTTCTAGAATTTTTCTGGTGGAATTTTTTGGTCGTTTAGGTATAAAATCATATTATTGGCAAGTAGTATTAATTTGAATTCTTTTCCTATATGTATTCCTTTAATTTATTTTATCTAATTGCTTTGTCTAGTGTTTCATGAACTATATATTAAATAGAAGTGGTGAAAGAAGGCATTCCTGTCTTGTTCCCATTTATAGAGAAAATGTTTTCAACTTTTCTCCATTTAGAATTATGTTGGCCTGAGGTTAGCATAGATAGTTTTTACAATGTTGAGATATGTTCCTGTTATTCCTAGTTTTTCTAGTGTTTTGAACATTAAGAGGTGCTGTATTTTATGAAATGCTTTTTCTGCATCTATTGAGATGATTATATGATACTTATCTTTAAGTCTATTGATATGATGAATTGCATTTATTGATTTCTATATGTTGAACCAACCATGCATCCCTTGAATGAATCCCACTTGATCATGGTGCAATATCTTTTTTGATATATTTTTGTATTTGATTTGCCAGAATTTTATTGATATTTTTTGCATCTATGCTCATTAGAGATATTAATCTGAAGTTTTTTTTTTTTGATGTGTCTTGGCTTAGTCTTGAAATCAGAGTGATATTGGCCTCATAGAATGAGTTTGGAATTGCTCCCTCTTATTCTATTTCATTAAATATTTGAAACATATTGGCATTAGTTTTTTTTTTTCTGAAGGTCTTGTAGAACTCAGCTATGTACTGATCTGGTCCTGGGCTTTTCATGTTTGGTAGGCTTTTGATGGTGTCTTCTATTCCATTGCTTGAAATTGAGCTGTTTAAATTGTGTATATCATTCTGATTTAGTTTGGGAACATCATATGACTCTGGAAAATTGTAAATGCCTTTCATTTTGTCTCTTATATTGGAGTACAATTTTCAAAATAATTCATATATATCTGCTGCAGTCTGGCTGGGCACAAAATAACTGAGCCATGACAAAGCCTTGTAGGTTCAAACAGCAACTCTTTATTCCAGAACTCTCACCAGAACTCTACACACACTTCCTGGGAACACACTCCCTCCACTGGGCTCTGCGCCAATTCTCCCAGAACCCCACGAGAACTCAAAGGGAACTCCAAAGTAGCGGGAGCCTGAGGCAGCAGGATCCACCCTAATCCCGGAGCAGGGTCACCTTTCAACCATTCCCTCTAGCAAAATGCCAGGCATCATTCTGACTAAACTGTGGCTCTCAACATCTCCCCCCTTCTGTTTAATTAAACATCAAGCATGTGGCTTAGGGACCATGCCTGTCTTAGGTTGTCCAATACTACATATGGTTCTTACCCGTCATCAGATGAGCTGACCTCAAGGCGTCAGCCTCCTGTCTTAGGTTGCTACCATTGCAATTGGATCTTACCTGTCACTGACTACAGGTCCAGCATACAGCCATACTTGTGGAGAGGCCTTTGCACCAGTGGTGTGTGGGGGGTGAGGTTCTTTGCCTCACCTCTGTTGGCCCCCAAATTTGGCCTTTGTGCCAGTGGCGGGATGAGGTTCTTTGCCTCACCTCTGTTGGTCCTCAAATTTAAGACCATCACAAGCAGAAAGGGAGGAGGATGCAAAATGCCATGGCACCATGCCAAATGATGGCTCTTTTTGGAAAAATTGTACCACTGATGACACCATCAGCAAAGACGCCCCAGCAATACCACAAGTCACTGCACCAACAGATAGTTCACAATGCATGCAAGTGATATATAGTCCAGGCAAGTTTTGCAAACAGTTCAAACCAGAGGAATCTATTAATATGTCCATTTCCTCCCAAAGTAAATCGACTCCTTGATTGTGCATCACTTGCTGAGTTAGTATTCATTGATGCATCAGTTTATAGAGTTTGTTGTGATAGCTATCACAGAAGCTGTAGTTTGGTTTTATCTTTGTCTTCACGGGCACTGGGATGAAGACAGGAATTCTAGCAATGATGGCTAAGAAAAATTATGTAACATGTCAGCAGGCACTAAAAGAAAGCAATTTTCTAAACAATTTACATTACCCTGAACAGAATTATTAAATATAATGAAAAGGAAGTGTAAAAGTAAACAAAGAGATCTGTTAACCTCCTTTTTTGTTCACATATTAAAACAATCATCAACAGCTGTTTACCCAATTTAAATTAAACCATTTAAATCACGTGAATAAAAAAAATATTTGGATCCATTTTTTCATGAGCGCTCCTCATATATGATATATGACATATGCACGTACAGACATACAACACAAAACAGAAGTGTGCACACATAACACAATACATACAACACATAACATAATAGTAAAGGTTTTGTAGCTTTTCACAGATGAAATCTCCATTGCAATGTTTAAAAACTCCACAGTCAAAAAATAGAACTGATCAGAAAAACATTAACCTAGCTCTGTATGAGCTCAAAAAAGAAAATATAACTTCATGATGCGGGAAAAGGCAATAATAAAATAGATATTCAAAAAAGATCCTAGTTACCACCTGGGTTTGACTCTTCTTTGGATATCCCATCCTTTTTCCTGTAACTTGCATAATGGATCTGAAGGTATTCCCACAAGCAAGCCCTAAGGCTTTATACATTTGAAATAGGATTTAATGGTGTTCATTATTCATTAGCCTCCAGGTGTGGGAGAACCACTGTTGCAGATGTAAGGATATCAGCTGTTATGGACTTCAGCCAAGTCATCTTCTTTTTGGTCTGTAGAAATCGATTTAATTAATCTCTCTGGAATCCAAATCAGCTGCTGTTCTCCCTTTGGAAACACCCAAACAGAACCCCGACTCCAGACAATTACTGGGTCAGGACATTTCCACTGTACTGTTAGAATATCCTTCCAAAGTACCTTAGGCTTATGTACATTTTTTTGGACACATATGCCTTTCCACAGCACTAAGCCCCGATGAATGCAAATTTAAAAAGTTTAGAGTAAAAAGGGTTATTGTAAGATTATCTTTGGGGGATATATAACCCTTCCCAATTCCCTCTTTTTGCTTTAATAAGTACATTTTAATAGTTTGATGAGCTCTTTTAACTATGCCTTGTCCCTGTGGATTGTATGGGAATCCTGTTATATGAGTAATGCCAAATGATGAGCAAAATTGTTTAAAAGAGGAAGAAGTATAGCCAGGGCCATTGTCTGTTTTGAAATGTTTTGGAAAGCCCACAGTGCCAAATTTTGTAAGCAATGAGCTATAATAACTTTAGTTTTTTTCTCCGGCATTAAGGGAGCCCATCAAAAGTCTGGAAGAAGTATCAACTGTAACATGCAAATATTTTAATTTTACAAATTCTGGAAAGTGTGTGACGTCCATCTGCCAAACATGGTTAGGGATCAGTTCTCTAGGATTGACTCCAAGATTAACTTGTGGTAGAAAGGTCACACAATTTTGACATTGTTTTATTATTTGTCTAGCTTGTTCCTTAGTTATTTTAAAATGCTTTTGTAAAGTATTAGCATTGACATGGAACCTTTTATGAAAATTTGTAGCTTCTTATAGTGTAGAAAAAATATGTATCTCATGTATAGTTTTATCTGCTAAATCATTGCCCAAACTAAGGGCTCCAGGCAATCCTGTATGTGCCATGATATGTCCTAGAAAGAATGGATATTTTCTGTCCCAGATTAGACTTTGTATAGTGGAAAACAAAGAGAAAACAGTAGAGGAAGGAGAAATCCTACCAGCATCTTCAAGGGATACTATAGCATTAACTATATACTGACTATCAGAAAATAAATTAAATACAGAATTTTTAAACATCACAAAAGCTTGTAATAGTGCATTAAGCTTTATCTTTTGAGCTGATTGTTTGGGTACTAAAAATGTAAAAGTTTGATCAGGGGTAACTACTGCTGCTGTACCATTATTTGACCCATCAGTGAATATATTTGGAGTATTCATGATAGGTGTTTTTCTTGTCATTTTTGAAAAAATTACAGGATGTGATGAGGAAAAAGACAAAAAAGGGTTAGATGGTAAGTGGTTATCAAAAGAAATATTAGATTTGCACATGATTATTGCCCAAGTATTTAACTCATTAGCTAACTCATCAATTTGATCCATAGTATATGGAGTAATAATTTTATTGGGAGAAATTCCAAACACTCCCTTTGCTGCTTTTATTCCTTTGAGTATTAATTGTCCTACATCCTCAGGATACCTAGTAAGAATAGTGTTAGGAGAATAAGATAAATGTGTCCATAATAATGAGCCTTCTTGCCAAAATACTCCGATAGGAATATTTTTTTTTGTTGGTAGTACAATAAATAATAAAGGCAAACTTATATCAATTCTATCCAAATGAATATTTTCCATATGTGTTTCAATGATTTTTAATGCCTTTCTTGCTTCAGGCATTAACATTCGGGGTGAATTTGTATCTGATGGACCTTTTAGGATATCAAATAAAGGTCCTAACTCTCCTGTTGGTATGCCTAGATAAGGCCTTATCCAATTTATGTCTCCTAATAACTTTTGAAAGTCGTTAAGTGATTTGAGTTGATCTACTCATATTTGAATTTTTGGTGGATGGACTATGCTTGAGGATAATAGAACTCCTAAATAATCAATTGGAAAATTTAATTGTACTTTATCTATTAGTATCTCTAGATTATAAGTTTTTAATAAGTTTGTAAGTGTGGCATAACATTCTAGCAATGTGTTTCTATCTTTGTGTGCTAATAATACATTGTCCATATTGTGAAATATTTGTAGTTCAGGATTTTGATTTCTAAGTGGCTGGATTGCTTTGTTAACATAAATTTGACACATAGTTGGGCTGTTAGCCATCCCTTGAGGGAGTACTTTCCATTCATATCTCTGATTAGGACCTTCATGATTCAGTGCAGGGACAGTAAATGCAAAACATGGACTATCCTCAGGATGAATTGGAATTGAAAAAAAAAATCTTTAATATCTATAACTATAACATACCAGGTTTTTGGCAAAGCAGACAATTGGGGAATCCCCGATTGAGCAGGTCGCGTGATAACCATCTCATTATTAATAGCTCTTAAATCTTGCAATAATCTCCATTTACCAGATTTCTTTTTGATGACAAAAATGGGAGTATTATGGGGAGATACAGAAGGTTGTATATGTCCCTCTGCTAATTGTTGTTTGACCAGGTCATGGGCTGCTTGTATCTTTTCTTTAGTCAGGGAACACTGCGGAACCCATACTGGTCTTTCTGATTTCCAAGTAATTTTTATTGTCTCAGTGACTCCTTCTGAAATCCCAATCCATGTCTATTTATTCCTTGATCTATTTGAATTGGTGCTGCTATACCTTGTTCTTGTTCTCCTAATGTTTTTTATTTCCTAAAACCTTGTGTAGCCCTAAGAGTGGGCACATTTGGATTGATGTTATTTGTTATTGTCAAACCTAGTTGATCTAGGACATTATAGGAAGATGATCCCATACATATGGTTGTATAGTTCCTTCAAATCCCTCAGGATCCTTCCAATCTAATACCATTGCACTTCTATGGGGATAAGTTTCTACTTCTAGGCCTTGAAGCATTTGAGTGGCCTGTTGTAATGGCCAATGTTTCAGCCATTCTTGATGAGATATGATGCTAATGTCTGCACCTGTGTCCAATAGCCCATTAAATTCATGTCCTTGAATATTTAGTTTTAGCCTTGGGCGAGAATCTAAATTTAAAGACAGCATAGCCCAATCTACACCTGTTGAGCCTTATCCCCTGGAACCTCTTTCTACAGTATGACTGGAAAATTTATCATGCAGGCTGGGTATTATTAATAACTGTGCTATTCTATCTCCTGGTGAAATTACTGATATACCCTTTGGAGAACTGGCTATAACTTTTATTTTACCTTTATAATTGGGATCTATTACCCAAGGACTTATCATAAGTTTTTTTGGAGTAGAATAACTGTGTCCCAACAATAAGCCTACTGTTTCTTAGGGAAGAGGTCCTTTTACTCCTGTGGGAATGATTTGAACTCCCATCTCTGGAGTTAGTACTGCTCTGGTGGAGGCAGATTGGATTATTGAGTTTTATAATATTTTTGTTCAGCTTTTGTTTGGAGGATCTATGCAGTGGTAAAAGAGGTGTGTTAAAGTCACTCAGAATTATTGTGTTGAGGTCTAATTGACTCTTGAACTTGAGAAGAGTTTGTTTGATGAATGTAGGTGCTCCATTGTTTGGGGCATATATATTTATAATTCTTTTGTCTTGTTGGTGAATGGTTCCCTTGAAAGTCTACTTTATTTTGTATGAGGATGGAAACCCTTGCTTCTTTCTGCAGTCCATGTGAGTGGTATGATTTTTCCCAACCTTTCATTTTCAGTTTATGGATGTCTTTTTCTATAAGATGAGTTTTTTGGAGGCAGCATATTGTTGGATCTTTTTTAAAAATCCCATCTGTCAGTCTATGACTTTTGATTGGTGAGTTTAGGCCATTAACATTCAGGGTTATTATTGAGACATTATTTTTATTACCAGGCATTTTTTAAATTTTTGGTATTTAACTTGACTTTGTTTTATCTTTGATTAGCTTTTCCTTTAGTGTAATACCTCCCTCTGCTGATTTTCATTGTTGTTTTTAATTTCCTCTTCATAGAACATTTTGCCAAGAATATTTTGTAGTGCAGGTTTTCTGGGTGTAAATTCTTTTGACTTTTGTTTATCATGAAGGATTTTATTTCATCATCAATTCTAAGGCTTAATTTTGCTAGCTATAGATTCCAGGTTGGCATCAATTTTCTTCAAAACTTGATATATGTTGTCCTAGAATCTTCTAGCTTTCAGGGTCTGGGTTGAAAAATCTGCACATAACCTAATTGGTTTCCCCCATATGCAATCTGTTTCTTTTCTCTTGTGTCTTTTAATGTTCTCTCATTATTCTGTATGTTAGGCATTTTCCTTATAACATGTATTACTGAGGACCTGTTGTGAATTTGTACATTTGGTGTACTGTAAGCCTCTTGTATTTGATTTTCCAATTCATTCTTTGTGTTTGGGAATCTTTCTGATATTATTTAATTGAATAGACTTTTTGTTCCTTTGGTTTGTAACTCTATTCCTTTATGTATCCCAATAACTATTAAATTTGGCCTTTTTATGCTTACTCACATTTCCTGAATGTTTTGCTGATGATTTCTTAGCATATTCACTATATGGTCTACCTTCTTCTCAAGTTATACATTTTGTCTTTATTGCTTGAGGTCCTGTCTTCCATATGGTCTAATCTGTTGGTAATACTTTTTATTGAGCTTTTAATTTGGTTTATTATTTCTTTCATTTCAAGGATTTTTTTTTCAGAACCTCTATCTCCTTATTGAAGTAATCTTTAGCTTGCTGTATTTGCTTATGTAGCTGCCTGTATATGCTGTCTTATATGATCCTTTAACTCACAGAACCTTCTAATTATGTACATCCTGAACTCTTTATTTGTCATGTTTTCTACTGTGTTGGCCATGGCTTCTAATAATGTAGTATTTTGATTTTTGGGGGGCACTTTTTTTTTCCTTGTGTTTTTATGTTGTCTGTGTGTCTTCCCTTCTAGCTCTGTGGATCCATGATGTTACCAATTTTACATTACATGCATATAGTGCACTTTCAGGGTCCCTGTTTTCAGGGGAGGAATGATATTAACAGATCCCAATACAAACAATATACAAACTTAAATCAAATAGTTGCTATAAAGACGTTTACGGTTTGGTCACAATATACAGAAATGTTGAGTTCAATTGTTATCTAAAATATAAACAATAGGTTTGCAAAGATTTATGTGTAGGTTGAGATGTTGAAGTGGAAGGAGGTGAGGAGATAGAGTTATTAGATCTTAGGAAGTATGAAAAAGAATCCAAAGCAGATGGTTAGTAGCAGGAGAATAGAGAGAAAGTGATTTCTGGGAACAGGTAGAAGGTGAAAGTTCTTCTCAGTTATCAATTATAAGAAATGCCATGTTTGTTGTTTTCACTTTTCTCTCAAACCAGTATACTAGAAAAATATCACCTTTGTCAGAATGATCTGAGACATCCTTTACATAAAATGTGTTTTTCATGGTGTGCAGCTGCTGAGTATTAGGAACTGAGGTTTCCTTTAGTTCCTTTTTTATATGTTTCTGGGTATTTGTTGGGACATGTTTGAAAATCACATTGAATGACAAGGTTTGTTAAATCAATTTCTTACATACAAACAGTGCATTCAGAGATTTGATGTATGCACAATACTTCACTTTCTGGGTCTCCATATTACTAATAAGAATGATGGAATAAGTGCTTTTAAGGATCTATCCTGATTTTTCCAATCATACCAAAATACATTTTGAAAGTAACCCAGAGTTATGAAGAGTCTATATTCTTGACATAATGCATATAAACCAGTGCAAAAACCATATAACAAATGATGAAGAAATGTAAGTGGCCCAGTCCAGGCAAGCCAGATAGCTCCAATGTGAGCTGTGCATATCCATATGAGCAGGATGAAGAGCATGATAGATTTGTGGATTATAAAGCTGAAACCAATGAGTGATGGAACTAGCAGTCCTCATTGCTGTTTGGATATTACTACACATAGGTGCTTTATGAAGTAGGAGAACACAAGACAGTGCTGTAGGGTTAGGGGAAGAAAAAAATAAGAGGAGATCTGTCACAAACACAATATGGAAATTGGGTGGAAAGACAAATGTGAATCCAATATATGTTTTTGGAGAAAAGAACAAAGCAATTAAGCAATTTATTAATGAAGCAATTCATAAGTTCTCTTGATTCTCAGCAGAAGGAAATAGGTTACATATACACTCAAAATAAATGCAATAAAACTTTTTTCTAATGAAAATGATATAATATAAACCTGTGGCCCAGGTGTTGTTATCAGACCTGTCAGATTCAACCTGTCACACTGCAGCTGCCTTTTCCATTTCCAGGAATGTAAAAAGACTTTCCTCCAAGAATAAGGTTAAGAATAATTGGAAGTCCTCTTAGATACCTGGACACTCTTTGGATGGTGTCAGAGTATACTTTAGTTGTGACAACCATGGCAACACATTTAATTAGCCTTAGATTTAGATGGCTTTGAAGTAGGTACCTAGGCCTTTGAGTCTCCTTCAGGTCATCAATCCATGTTTCCTAAACTTATGTCATCCTGCTACCAATGCCTTGAGGCAGATATTTGGGAACCAGGTCAAGAAACATTTTCATTATTTAGTTCTAGTTACCGTATTGTTCTCCTTCAAAATTATTAATTCCCTGATCATGTGCTTAACTTACCTTCCATGAATGCTCACAGATAAAGCTTATGATCATTCAATAAGTGGATTCAAAGTTAACCTGGAAAATATTTTTGTGAAGTTTTAAATTGAGAACATCATCATTTGAGATTTGGGAGGTAGAAGAAGCAAAAAATCCTTTATAACATAAAATATTTCTGATGAAAAGACAAAATGCTTTTTCTGTAGAGTATGATAAACTACTTCTATAACAAAAATTATGTGAAAATAGAGTAAAGGAAATTTACATAGGCATTAGTTACTTTCATATGAGCCAAATATTCCTCAGTATTTAAGGAATCATGAGATATGCAATAAGATGATGTTAATTTCTGTGTCTTTCCTCAATGGTAATATATTGGTACAGAAGAATGGAAAAGCCTATAGATCATCTGGGAGAAGATGGAAATTTCAGAAATGCATTATGTATCAAGAAAAAAATATTTTCTGTCTTCAATAGGTGTAATATATCACAAGATAAGTGAGACTGTGGTTGCCTATATTAATATCACAATGTCAAGCCATGAAAACATACTTTTATCACATATTTATTTTACTATTATATATCTTCTTGAATTTGTAGAATAGTTTTAAGCTTAGAAGTTGTCCAAATTTCAAATAAAATCTATGTTGCAGTGAAGAGGAAGATAAAGTCAGTCATATTTATGAAACCAGAACACTTTTTATAGATTAAGTGTCATATACCTCAAGTAAGTACACATTGTGTTTATAATTTGAAGTTATGATTAACAAGAAGATTATTACTAGGTAGAATTTTTGCAGGTATGTGTTTGAGTTTGTAAATTGTCAAAGGAGGATTTTAAACATTTTAATTTCTAGATATTTATGTAAGACTAGATATTACTGGACTTTTGAAGTATTTTTACTTGTGAGTTTTTATGATGAAAAATTTCTGTAGATAATTTAATTATGTAAGATAATATTATGTTCATAGTATAAACTGTTGTAATATTGCAAATATTAACAAATACAAAATTTGCATAAGTAAAAATGCTATTAATGTTCAAGCAAGTTATTTAACATGTTGGAAATAAACACCTGTGTCCTGGATGTGATGTAGGAAGAGTCAAACTTGAAAACGCCTTCCTCCAGCACCAACTCAGGATCCTCCTCTGCTTCCTCATCTACTCAGATTTGGAGCTGAGGCTTCCAATGTGAGGTTATATGGACAGATAGCTTTAGCTTGTCTCAGTAGGCTGGTGATCTTGGTGTTACAGCTGAAGTCTGGCAGTACCTGTTTTACAGTAGGCAGAGAGGGAGTGCCCAGTGGAAAAGAGAAAACATTTTCCATGCTCAGTGATGAACAAGCACCATCTGGATGAAAACTTTTTGTTTATAATTTTCCAAGGAAATGACCCTGGGTTTTTATTGGGCACTAATCATAACAAATCACTTGATAGCCTCACATACATTCCAAATGGGTAGGGCCTATCATAGAATACAGCATAGTAAGAAAGGTATTTAATGATTTTTAATGTAAATACTTTTAAAATATATATTTCTGAAGTGTGTCTACTGAAAACAGTTCAGAGTAAGAACACCCATTACCAATTTATGTAGCTCACAGTGAGGTTTGAGTTCTAATTGCCTCTCTGTTCCAGTGTCTAAGACTTGTATCCACTTTGAGTTACCTTTGTGCAGGGTGTGAGATGTTTAATTTCATTTTGCTACATATGAATTTTCAGTTTCCCTAGCACCATTTGTTGAATAGGCTATCTTTTCTCCAATCTTATGTTTTCGGTGCCTTTGTCTAGTATGAAAGATGACCATATTCATGCGGGTTTGTCTCTGTGTCTTTTAGTTTGTACCACTGGTTTACATGTCTATTTTGGTACCAATCTCTCTCTCTCTCTCTCTCTCTCTCTCTCTCTCTCTCTCTCTCTCTCTCTGTGTGTGTGTGTGTGTGTGTGTGTGTGTGTGTGTGTGTTCACTATGGCTCTGTAGTATACTTTTAGTTCTGGTATTGTGATGCCCTTTACTTCACTCTTCTTGCTAAGGATTTTTTGTCCATTCTGGGTCTCTTATTTTTTAAAATGTATTTCAAGATACTTTTTCTAGTTTTTTAAATAATGTTATTGGGGTTATAGTAGGAATTGCATTAAATATAAATAACAGTTTTGGTCATATGGCCATTCTGTCTACATTAACTCTGCCTATCCATGATCTGGGAAATCTTTCCAACTTATGAGATCATGTTCAATTTCTTTCTGTAGTGTTCTGCAATTTTCATTGTAGAAGTCTGTCATCTCTTTTGTTAGAATTATTCCCAAGTATTTTTTTGAGGAAACTGTGAATGGGATGGTTTTCTTAATTTTTCTTGAAGTTGATTCATTACTCATGGATATAAATGCATTTGACTTATGGGTATTGATTTTATATTCTGCTACTTAGCTGAATTCATTTAGAAGTTTTCTGGTGGATTTTTTGGATATTCTAAATATAGAACCATGTCATTGGCAAATAGTGATAGTATAAGTTCATCTTTTCCTTAACATATCTCTTTAATTTCTTTCATCTGACTGCTCTAGTTAGAGTTTTAAGGAGTATGTTGTATAGAAGTAGTGAAATATGTCAACCCTGTTTCTTTCCAGTTTTTTAGAGGGAATGGTTTTTATTTTTCTTCATTTAGAATGCTGTTAGCTTTGGGATTAGCAAAGATGGATTTTACAATGTTCCTACTATCCCATATTTTTTCTAGTGTTTTTAAAATAAAGAGGTGATGCATTTTGTCAAATGATTTCCAGTATATATTGAGATAATCATATGATTCTTCTCTTTAATCTATTGATGTGATGTGTTTATTGATTTCCCTATGTTGAACCAACCTGCATCCCTGGGATGAACCACACTTGATCATGGTGCACTATCTTTTAAAAACATTTTTGTATGTAATTTGTCACAATTTTATGGAGAACTTTTGAATCTACATTCATCAGACATATTGATCTGAAGTGTATCTACTCAAAAAAACCCATTAAAATCCTATTAAAATGCCAATAACACTACTTACAGAACTACAAAAAACAATCATGAAATATATTTGAAAAAAATAAGAGACCCAGAATGGCCAAAGAAATCCTTAGCAAGAAGAGTGAAGGAGGAGGCGTCACTATACCAGTACTTTCTTTCCTTGACATGCCTGTTTTGATTTTGGAATCAGGTGATACTCACTTCATAAAATGAGTTTGGAAGTATTCTCTTCTTTTCTATTTTATGGAATAATTTGAGGAGTATTGGTATTAATTCTTCGCTAAAAATCTTGAATAACTTGGCTGAGAATCCTTCTTGTCCTGGACTTTTCTTAGTTGGTAGGCTTTTGATGTTATCTTTTATTTCATTGCTTAAAATTGATCTGTTTAAATTGTGTATGTTCTCCCTATTCAGTTTGAGCAGATCATATGTCTCTACTCTAGAAATTTGTCAGTGCCCTGGAGATTTTCTATTTTATTGGAGTATATAGTTTCAAAATAGTTTCTAATATCATCTATATTTCAATAGTACTGTTGTGATATTTCATTTTTCATCAGGAATGTTTGTAATTTGGGTTCTTGCTCTTCTTCTTTTCATTAGGGTGACTAAGGGTTTATAAATTTTATTTGTTTTTTCAAAGAACAAGCTTTATGTTTTATCAACAGTTTCAATCATTTTATTTGTTTCAATTTAATTGATTTTAGCTCTGGTTTTAATTATTTCCTGTCTTCTACTACTTTTGACTTTGTTTTCTCTTTTTGTAGGGCTTTGAGATGTAATATTAGGTCATTATTTGTTGACTTATTATTCTGTTAATGAATTAAATTAATGCAATGAACTTTCCTCTTAGCTCTGCACAATTACTTGTTTTTAATATGTTCCACACACTAGTTTACATAAATTATCTTACTGAATTTGTCTCAAAGTTTGTCAGGTATCTAGAAAAATATTATTGTCATTTTATTTGTTATATAGTAGATTTGAGATGAATTTTTTTGTTACCTGGAACTTAAGCAAGAGGTGTTTAATCTGTGAGTCACATCCCAAGGCAGAGTTTATGTTTTATTTAGAGACAGGGTTTGGGAAAGTTTTTTATATCTTGCTAAATTGCTGCCTGGCTTTGAAATCTCAATCCTCCTATCTCAATGTCCCATGCCACTGGGATTTCAGGTGTGCTACACTGCACCTGGCTCTCAGATGGACTTTTAAAAATGGTATTCCAGATCTTTTTCTCTTCAACCTGAGTATAATGAAGTGACATTTGAACAAACTTTCCTTGGTATTTAAGGAAATACTGGCTATAGTTCAGGGAGATAATTGTTACTCATGTTTGAGTGGAGACTGAGTCAATGTCCTTGGGTATGTAAGGTACTGGTTTCCCTCATAAGGCCTTTGTTTATTGTCCTCTCTAAAGATATTGGAAATTGTAACAATAGATTTGTTGACCTAGTTGGTAGGTAAGTGTGAGAAAGAAGCTCAAGTGCTCATCCCAAAGGATGGACAGAAAAACACAAAATTATAGCATAAAAGTGAGGCTTTCACATATGGTTTTGTAGGACCTGGGAGGGGCGCACCTAGAGCAGTTACAATTAGCCTTTGTCAGTAGTGCACAAGGTCCTTCTCTGGGTTCCACAGTGGTGAGTACTAGGGACATACAGTCTTCTTGAACGTTGCTTCGGTTTTCTGTCTCTATTGGAGTATTTTAAGAAATGTTCCTTTGGTGGTCCCCCCTCCCTTATTGTCTTATGGAGGGAAGGCCTTCACAGTAGATCTGTGTGGGTCAAGCATTTCCCTCACCTCCTGTTTGTCATGGGGCTGTAAATCTGTCATACTCAGATGTAACCCCCTGGTAACCATTGGTTCTCTTTCCTCATTGGCTGATCTTCTCATTTCCTCAATGATTTTGGAACTAAAGCTGAAACACTATATTTTGAAAATGGACCCTGGGACTTTCTATTTACATAAAAGGACCAAGAAAACATCACAGGAAAATACAGCAAAAAGAAGACAGTGTTGTTGTGGATTATAAATTCCTAGGACAAAGGCATCTTTGTTACCGATTGAGGGCCATCCAGGCATAACTCACAGCTAACTCTGAGATTTTCCCCAAGTGTGTTCTTTTTTTGTTTTAGAGATAGGCATGGTTTTTCTGAAACAGGGTTACTGTTATAGGGTAATTTAATATATAGAAGGGAGTTCCCATATGCCTACTCCCCACACATTTTCCCTATTATTTACATCTTGCATATCTGTGTTCGATGTTTTTCATTAGAGAACCAATATGATTCCAATACCATTTAAAATATTCTGTTTAGTGGAGACAAGGTTGGTCAGAAGTAGATTGGTTGTTTATCACACAATGAGGCAATGGGTTTATACTTGCACTGCAAAATGAATAAGTAAATAAATAAATAAATAAGTAGGTCGGTAGCTAGATAAATAACACGTGAAATTTACTGACCTCTACTGTGTTGTGGTGAACTCACCACCTCTATCTTGTTCCAGATTTTTAAATTACCACAATTTAAAAATGCAAACCATATATCCATTAAGTGATTACTCTCACATACTCTCTGTTTCTGAGACCATCTTTTCTGGTTCTGTCTGTTGAATTTCCACATTCTGTATATTTCAAATATATGGAGCCATAAAATATGTGATTTTTGTGTCTGATTGATTTACTTAATATTTTTGAGGTTCATCCATGTTGTAGCATGTATCAGCATCTCATTGTTATAAGTCGATAATAATCTACCTTACGTGTATGTGTTCTAACTCATCATAGTTTATTTATCCATCTGTTGGTGGACATTTTGATACTTTTAATCTTTTTGCTAGGTTGAGTGGTGCTCCTGTGAACATTCATGTACAAGTGCTGGAGTTTCTGTTTTCAGTTTATTTGGTAAACACCTTGAAGTGGAAATGGTATATAGAGATTTTTAATGAAAAAAATATTTATATATAGATTTTTAATGAAAGATCAAACTATTTTCTATGCCTACTGCATAATTTTTAATTTCTATCAGGATTGGTTATGGATTCATATTTCTCCATATTCTTACCAATAATTTTTTCTCACCTTTTTACTAGGTGACAAGTGATATTTCATTGTGGTTTTAGTTTTAGATTTTGGTAGAGGTATTGAACCTAGGATTGCCCTACCACTGAGCTACATGCACAGCTACTTTTTGAAACCCTGTCTCTAGTAAACCAGTGTGAACATAAGCTCACATTCCTATTGCCTCAGCCTCAAGAGTAGCTGGGATTATACCTGTGCACCACTGCTCTGCCCAGCTAAGGTTATGTTTTATATGGTATTGGGGATTAAACCCAGGGCTGTATTTGTCAATTATTTTTATTTGTATTTTAATACAGGGTCTTGCTAAATTGGCTGAGGCTGGGTCCTAACCCATGATCCTACTGCATCAATGGCCCAGGTTTGTGGGATTATAGGTGTGTGCCACCATTCTTAGCTCAAAATAATTCTTAAGAGTGAGTGCAATTTAATGTGTGCAATTTTAAGCAAAGGAAGGAAGCATGTACCTCTAATAGATGTTCTCTTAAAGAACATTTAAGAAGTATAATGCAGGAAGAAAGAAAATA
The DNA here is from genome assembly GCF_045843805.1 of Urocitellus parryii. Lineage (NCBI taxonomy): Eukaryota > Metazoa > Chordata > Mammalia > Rodentia > Sciuridae > Urocitellus > Urocitellus parryii. Next base: position 113,043,155 of record NC_135541.1, read on the forward strand.
TGCCCAGAATGAAGGTCTGAGACCAAAAGTAAATAGAATAAATAGCAGAAGTTTATTAAACTGCAAATGAAGACCCTGATGCCAATATAGTGAAAAAATATTCACAGGCCAGATATGTTATTTTGACACAACAGAAAGTGTGGCATCCTAGCTTAATCAATATTTGTCAGAGAGAATATTTTATAAAATAAAGAAAATTTTTCTAATAAGAGTAGAAAAATACTCTAGATAAGTTTTGTCAGAAGGCGACTCTTCTTCCCACATGTAAGTTGAGTAATTTTTGTTATTTGAGTGTCAGCTGTGATCAGCACCAAAGGACTGACTGTGCCATAGCCATTGGCCACAAGCATCTGGACACACACCAGGATGGCATTATTAGTCCATGTCAAGCCTATGGCCATTGAAATGAGGGAGTCTGCGCAGTACAGGATGGCAAAGCAGCAGATCAGCAGCAGGATGCTCTGAGTGGCCCTTTGTTCTGGAGAGGATTTTGGAGGGAACCTGGAATTGCGAAGATGCTGGGACCGCTGTGTGTGTCTGTATAAGAGAAGGACCATGTACCCACTGGAGAGAACCATGAGGCCCACAAAGAAGACATCCCTGCATGCCATCAAGGTGAGAAAGAATGGTCTGTGGATGTGGCTCATGGGCAGATAGGAACAGAATTCAGTGACAAATAGAAGCCCAGGCTGGGTCTTATTCGGTGTGGCCACAGTGTAGAAAAGCAGGTTGCTGTAGGTGGACATGGTGAGGACCCACAAGAAAAGAAATAATGCTAGGATGGGATTTGTGGATTTCAGTTTGAAGTGGGCCAACCAGGAGCCACTGGGACTAATGGTGATGGCCTGAAGCACACTCAGGACACAGGTGGTGCACATGGAGAATCCCCTCATGACCTTGTTCAGGAAGACAAGCACTTTGCATTTGAAGTCACCTAGAATGTCCTGTGTTTCCCAAATGTCTGCAGATACCAAAAGGCCCATGGTGAGGAGCATGAGGATGTGTGTTAGAGCCAGGTGGGTGACGGGGAGGTCAGTGAGCCTGGGCTTGTGGCCCACAAGGACAGCAGCAGTGTGGAGGCAAAGCAGAAAGGTGTTTGCTGCAATCCCAATGGCAGCCTGGGTATAGAAGGCATTTCTTATGGCAACATAACTGAACTGTTGGTCCATCTTCATGGGATTTTAGAGCAAATGTTTCTGAAAGGAAATACATTAGTACAGTAGAGTGTGTGTGGAAGCAGTCGAATTTTTATTGACAGGCTTTCAATTATCAACTCATACTTTTTTTTCTAGAATTATAATTTATCAAAATAGTTCTATGTAAATATGACTATTTCTGATTGCTAATTTTAATATCAAGTCAAGGCCTGGGGTGTGGCTCTGGGTTGCAGGCTGGCCCACATTCATGAAGCACTGGGTTCTGTCCACTACATTACAGTCAATATGTTTATCAGCATCACTTGTTTCTCTAAGAAGTTACTTTTAAAAAAATCTACTTGTCACCTCAAGGTATATCCATATAATATATTTATCTGAAAGTTTGTAGTACCTTCTGTGCTTTTGTGGATGTCATTAATTACATTATTTGATGGATAGATTTAGTTACTTTCCTATTTTCCCTGCAAATTTCCTATTTATGATAAGAGGGCAGATACCTCCTCAGTTAACTTTCTATCTGGAAGATCCAAATCAGTGCTGCCCATATAGACATTGTTCACCAAAGACTCTTGATGTATATCCTAGACAAGGGGAGATAGGAATCTTCCAGGAGCAATGTCTCAAGGGACCCATTCTCATGGTTTATTTATGGAAGTTCAGGACCCTGAGGGATTTAGTAATATGTATCCTGAACCTAGCAGCCTTTGTTTAACCAAGGCCCTCCACTTATTAGGTAGGTGAACATTGTCAGTCAATTAACATCATGAACAAAATTGAATAAGGAAAAATCATTTTTCATAGCATTTTTGGAATAAATAAGTAAATATATGAAAATCATTTAGAAAATGCTTGACATGTATGGAGTAGTATAACAGTGTTAATTATTTATTCATTTTTTATCACCACCTAACTTTGGCTTGGGAGAGTTTATGTAGCACAGTAAATATTTCATATCTGAGAGAAGAAAAGCCTACCATAACATTGGCTTCCTCTGGCATATTTTTATCCTTGGATACTCGAGGAATTCTAAGTTTAAAAACAATTGTTATTTTCTCAGGGAAGAACTTCAGATATTTCCACATTCAAAATCCATTATGTGGAGACAGTTGTTAGGGCCTCTTTCTCAATTATCAGTAAATAAATGCCATATTCAAGGATTTCATTTTTTTTCTCATACCTGTGTATTAGAAGAGAAAATAGATCCTTTCTCAGAATGATTTTGGGCATCCTTTAAGGAAAATGACTTACACAAAGTATTCAGTCATATCCTGAAATATGTTCAGAGGATCCTGTGTAAGAATTGAGTTCTTCACGTCTCCTTAATTTATTCTAAACAGGTATCTGGAGTTCTGCAGGAACAAGGGTAAAAATTACACTGAATGATAGGGCCATGATTTAAATCCAGGCATTTTACTCAGTTGCTTTAACATAAGTAATTAATTAAGAGTTTTGATCTGTATAATACTGTGGAAGTAGCAATAATCCTGAGTGTCCATATTGTTAGTAAGAATGGCAGAATAATAATTTTTAATAATCTATCAAAATTTTCTCAGTTTTATCATGATACATTTCTAATGGAAGGCAGAGTTATTTAGAGTACAGATTCTTGACATGATGGTCCTGAACTAAAGGCAAATTTTTAGAAAGACATACAGAGAAATGCAAGGGACTCAATCAAGGGAATCCAAATGGGCCCAGAGTGGCATGTACATATACCATATGCTGCATGAAGCTCCTGAGATACTTTTGATTCAATAACTAGATTCAGTGAAAGGAGGAGCTAATATTTTTTATGCTGTTGTAATAATGTCTCCTGCCCTAGGGTGTTGGTGTGATTTGTGAAGTAGAACTGTAGACAGTATTGCAGGCTTAGGGAAGGTAAAAAAGAGAAGCTCTGTCATAAATAGAAGACAAAAAGAAGCTGGAAACCCAAACATTGAGCCTAGATATGATTTATAGAAAAGAACAAAGGTTTGGAGACTTCAAGGAAACAAATGATCAGTTCTTTTTTCTCTCCTTAGAAGAGTAGAGGTTGCATACATACTCAATAAATGCAATGTAGCAACCATTTTCAAGGGAAATCAAGTATTTCAAACTAGAATCTAGGCCTTGGTATCTGGACCTGTCCAATCCAACCTATCAAATTGTAACTGGCACATCCATCACCAAGGAGTAAAAAGGACAGTGTCAATGAGTAAGTTTAAGAACACTGGAAATCTCCCATGTGAATTTATGTTTCGATGATGCCAGAATATTCCTTACCTAAGATGCCTTTAGCAGAACATTTATTGAGGCCCTGGGAGACACCTGATCTTGCAAAAATAGGCTCCCAGGCCTTTGAGTCTCCTTCAGGAAATATATCCATGTTTCCCAAACTTTTGTCATCCTGTATTGTTGGCTGGATTCACATGTTTCAGAACCAGGGCGAGAAACATCTCCTGTTTGATGATTCAGTTACCACTTATTCTCTTTCCAAGTCACTGATCCCCTGGAGAGATGGCTAACTTTCTCTCACAAAGTGTGGAGTTGTGATAATTCAGTGATGGGAATGAAAAGGAGCTCAGAAAATATTTTTGTAAAGGAAGTTTTTAATTGCAAAGATCACCATTTGAGATTTGGCAGGTATGAGTGGCAAAAAGTTCTTTACAAAATGAAATATTTTTGATGAAAAGATAAGATAGTTTTCCCTAGATTGTTATAGATTTATCTTATTTGTTATAAATAATGCAGTGAATCTACAACAAAGAGCTAAACATTCTGGTGTTAAATTCTATGTCTTTTCTTAATGACTATACATTAGTAAAGAATTAGTCTAAAGCTAATAGACAATTAGTCTAATACTAAGAGACCAGCTGCGAGAAGAAGGAATTTCCAGATAAATGTCAGGTATCAGGAAACAATGATTTCTAACAGAAGGACATGTAAACTGTTGCCACATATACAGGCCTGTGGCACATAATGATCACTATGTCAAGCCGTGCAAACAATGTTTTATTTTGTTACAAATTTAAGTTTATTCTATTTTCTGACCTCTTCCCTTCCTGAGACATTTTATAAAAGCTTAATGCAAGCATCAATTTAGAAGAATATGTTGTACTTAAGACGAAGATAAAAATTTTAGATATAGTGAAGCAAGCAACATTTTGAAACAAAGCAATATGATTTTTTTCCCTGTAAACACACGTTACACATGATTTGAAGTGACTACTAAATATAAAATTTTATTAGATAGATTTTTAGTAGGTTTTTCTTTGATCTTATAAATCACCAAAACTGCACTGCAATCATTTTATTTTCTTGAAAGTACTGTGAACCTAGAAGCTGCCAGCCTTTTGAATTATTATTACTTGTGGGTATTGTTATAAAAATTATTCATAAGATCGTAATTCTTATGACATTATGAATAAAGATAATATGACTTAAAAGTAATACTATGAAATTTTAGGTAAATAATAATGCTACAAAAGCTCATAAAATGCTGCAGCACATTAGGAATAAATACCTGTGTCGTGGATATGATGTAGTAAAAGGCAGATTTTACAACTCCTTCCTCCAGGGCCTACTCAGGCACTCCTCAGCTTCATCTTCCACTCTGATTTGGAGCTGAACTTCCAGATGAGGTTATATGGCACAGACAGCCTAAGCTCTTCTCTCAGTGGACTGCTAATCTTGGTGTTGCATCTGAAGTCTGACAGCACCTGTATTTCTGTAGGCAGAGAGAAGTCCCCAAAGCAAAAACAAATACTTCTTTCATCCTCAGACAATGGTAAACAAGCCCCATCTGGATGAAAACTTTTTCTGGGTCACTCTCAATTTCCAAGGTCATTGAAGGCTGGGTTGTTTTCTGCATTTCAATCATATCAAACAAATCAAAGTCTTCTCAAATTACCCGCCAAATGGTACACCCTGGCATAAAATAAAATGCAGTATAAAAACTGATGTTATATATGAATGGAAACACATTTAGAAAATGTATTTCTTGGGTCTGTCTACTGAAAACAACTCAGCATTTTGACTCTCCAATATAAATAAATATGTCTAACATTGAGCTTTGATTTCTATATGGTTGTTACAAGAAGTTATGGAGACTGAACTGGGACATCCTGTGCTAGAAAGGAATGAAGAAAGGGAGGGAAGGAGTGTGAGAGATAAAAACAGAGGAGCAAATGACCTGAGTAAAGATGGAAGAGCTCAGAGATTAATGGGATTGCTTCAAATGGGCAGATAGACAAGATTGAGTTTTCTCTTCATTATCATCATTTTTACTCTCATCAATGTCTGTGGGTCCTTAACTCGGCCACCTTGTGAGTCCACTCCACCACCGGTGTCACTCAAGTCTTGTGTGCATTAGTCTCACTATTAAGGACAATTCCTGGATGAGCCATAGCTGAGCTTGGAGGTAACACTCCAGCTTCTGTAGGGTGTGACTCAGGCATGAGCAGGTGGTGTGAGAATGTCAGATGTCAGGCACCCAGGACTGGCTCCTTCCCACCTTGATGAAAAACCTCTATCTTTGATAATAATATCAGACACAGTTATTTTCCACACTTCCATTGGTGTACTATAATTTTATATAGTGGTGAAATTTACTGTTACATGTTCATACTTGTGCACAGCATACATTGGGCAATACCATTCCCCAGTATTGTCCCCTCCATTCTGTTTCCTCCCTTTGTCCCTTTCCTTAACATTACTGATCTCCCTTAAGATATTCATGATATTTTTTCTCCATCTTTTTTTCCCATTTTCATTTTCTGATTTCCGTATCTGAGAAAAACATGTGACCGTTTACCTTCTGAGTTTTGCTAATTTCACTTAATATATGGCCTCATGTACCATCCATTTTTGTTGCAAATGACAATTTCATTTTTCTTTATGACAGAATACAACTCCATTTGGTATATTTACCACATTTTTTTAATCCATCCATTGATGGACACCAATACATGAATTCCATACTTTTCCTGTTGTGAATTGTTCTGCTACAAACATCGGTATGCACATATCACTATAGTGGGATTCCCAATTTTTCCAGCACTATTTGAATATTTGTTGAAGATGCTCTTTTTTTTTCAATGTATGTTTTTAGCACATTTGTCTAATATAAGATGACTGTAATTATGTGGGTTAGTCTCTGTGTCTTCTATTCTGTACCATTAGTCTACAGTCTGTTTTGGTGCCAAGACCATGCTGTTTTTGTTACTGTTGCTCCTTAGTATAGTTTAAGGTTTTGTATAGTGAGGCCACATGCTTCACTCTTCATGCTAAAAATTTCTTTAGTTATTATGGGTCTCTTATTTTTCCAGATAAATTTCATGATGGCTTTTCTATTTCTATGAGAAATGTTATTGGGATTTTGATTGGAATTGCACTGAATCCATTTAGTGCTTTTGGTAGTGTGGTCATTTTGAGATTCAGTGTCACTAACTTCAAGTGCGTATACACTGTGTTTGTAATTTGAAGTTATGATTAACAAGAAAATTATTATTCACCAGAATTTTTAGCAGGTATATGTTTGAATTTGTAAATTGCCAAAAGATGATTTTGAACATTTTAATTCTAGATATTTATGTAGCCTAGATATTACTGGCCTTTCAATGTGTTATAACTTGTGAGTCATTAGGATAAAAAAATTCCATAAGGTAATTTAATTATGTAACGTAACATTATGTTCATATCATAAATCATAGTAGTAATACAAATAATACTATAAAATTTGCATAACTTAAAATGCTGTTAGAATTCAAATAGGTTCTTTAACATATTGGCAATAAATATTTGGGTCCTGGAGATGATGTAGTAAGTCTTTTGGTTATAAACTGAGGAGTGGGATAGCTGGGTCAAATGGTGGTTCTATTCCAAGTTTTCTGAGGTATCACTATACTGCTTTCCATACTGATTGCACCAATTTGCAGTCCCACAAGCAGTGGATGAGTGTACCTTTATCCCCACATCCTCACCAACACTTACTGTTGTTTGTATTCTTGATAATTGCCATTCTGACTGACTGAAAGTAATTCTTAGAGTACTTTTAATTTGCATTTCTCTAATTGCTACAGATGATGAGCATTTTTTCAATATTTTTTGATTGATTGTATTTCTTCTTCTGTGGAGTATCTGTTCCATTCCTTTTATTCATTGGGTTATTTGTTTTTTTAGTGTTAAGTTTCTTGAATTCTTTATGTATTCTGGAGATTAGTGCTGTATCTGAGATGTGTGTGGTAAAGATTTGTTCCCATTCTGTAGACTCTCCCATCATGTTATTGATTGTTTTCTTTGCTGAAAAGAAGCTTTTTAGTTTAAATCTATCCCATTTATTGATTATTGATTTTACTTCTTGTGCTTTAGAAATCTTGTTAAGGGAATCAGGTCCTAAGCCAACATGATGAAGATTTGGGCCTACTTTTTCTTCTATGAAGTGCTGGGTCTCTGTTCTAGTGTCTTTGATCCACATTGAGTTGAGTTTTATGCATGATGAGAAACAGAGGTTTAATTCATTTTGCTACATATGAATTTCCAGTTTACCCCGAACCATTTGTTGCATAGGCTATCTTTTCTAAACTGTATGTTTTTGGTGCCATAGTCTATTATGTGACAACCATATTCATGGGACTTTGTCTTTGTGTCATTTGTCTACATGTCTAGTTTGTACCAACACCATGCCATTGTTGTTGTTGTGTCTCTGTAGCATAGTTTAAGGTCTGGTATTGTCATGCCTCCTGCTTCACGTTTATTTGAGATGATTGCTTTGTCTGTTCTGGGTCTCTTATTTTTAGAAATAAAGTTCATGATTACTTTTTCTAGTTCTGTGAGGAAGGTCATTGGGATTTTAATAGGAATTGCATGAAATGTGCATAACAGATTTAGTAGTATGGCCATTTTGATGATATTAATTCTGCCTATCTAAGAGTGGGAGATATTTTCATCTTCTAAGATCTTCAAATTCTTTATCTTTCTGTAGATTTTATTGTAGAGGTCTTTCACCTCTTTTCTTAGATTGATTCCTAAATATCTTCTTGTTCTTATTATTTTTGCTACTCAGAATGGGGCAATTTTCCTAATTTCTCTTGAAGTGGATTCATGGCTTATGTATTGAAGTGCATTTGATTTATGGGTATTGATTTTATATCTTGATACTTTGTTGAATTCATTTATGAGTTCTCAAAGCATTCTGGTGGAATTTCTTGGACCTCCTAAGTATAGAATTATTCCATTTGTAAACAGTGGCAGTTTGAGTTCTTTGCCTGTTTGTATCCCTTTAATTTCTTCCAACTCTCTGATTACTTTGGCTAGAGTTTCAAGGACTATGTTGGCTAGAAGTGGTACGAACTGGCATCCCTGTCTTGTTTCAGTTTCTAGAGGCAATAATTTCAATGTTTCTATGTTTAGATTATGTTGGCCTTTGGCTTAGCATAGATAGCTTTTACGATGTTGAGGTTTGTTCTTACTTTACTAGATTTCTTAGTGTTTTGAACATGAAGAGGTGCTCTATTTTGTCAAATGCTTTCTCTTTCTCTGCCTCTATTGAGATGATAATGTGATTCTTGTTTTTAACTCTTTTGATGTGATGTGTTACATTTATTGATTTTCATACATTCAGTCAACCTTGGATTCCTAAGATGAACAGCACTTGATTGTGATGTACTATCTTTTTCTATGCAATTTGCCAGAATTTTATTGAGAACTTTTGTGTCTATGTTTATCAGGGATATTGGTGTGGTGTTTTGTTTTCTTAATGTGTCTTTGTCTGGTTTTGATATCAGGGTGATACTAGTTTTATAGAATGAGTTTGGAAGGGTTTTTTCCTTTTCCATTTCATGAAGTTATTTGAGAAGTATTAATATTGATTTTTCTCTGAATGTCTTGTAGAACTCTGCTGAGAATTCGTCTGGTTTTTCTTGGAAGGCTTTTTGATGGTGTCTTTTTGATGGTGTCTTCTATTTAATTGCTAAAAATTGATCGGTTTAAGGTGTGTATGTCCTAATGTTGTTTAGGCAGCTCATTTGTCTCTAAAAATTTGTTAGTGTCATCAAGGTTTTCTATTTTATTAAATATATATATATATATATATATATATATATAATAAAATAGAAAAAATATAAATATATATATATATATGCTTTCTAATTATCTTCTCCATTTCAATAGTATCTGCCATGATATTTTCTTTTTCATTATAAATTTTAGTAACTTGAGTTTTCTTTCTTCTTCTTTTCATTAGGGTGGTGAAGCATTTATCAATTTTAATTATTTTTTCAGAGAACCAGCTTTTCGTTTTGTCAATTTTTTCAATTGTGTCTTTTGTTTCAATTTCATTGATTTCAGCCCTGATTTTAATTATTTCCTGATTTTTACTACTTTGGTGTTGATATTTTTCCCCTAGGGCTTTGAGATATAATGTCAGGTGGTTTATTTATTGATTTTTAAAAATTATTTCAATAAATGAGCTCAATGCAATAAATTTAGTACCGCCCAATTACTTGTTTTTAATGTTCCAGAAACCTCAATTACGTGAATTATCTTGCTGAATTCATGTCAAAACTTGTCAGGTATCTAGAAGAATGGAATTCTCATTTTATTTTTTATTTGGTAAAATTGAGATGGACATATTTTTTGGCACCAGGAATTAACTCAGTGATGCTTAATCACTGAGTTAATTTCCAACTAGTATTTATTTTTTGTTCCCAGGCAGTATTTATGTTTTATTTAGACAAAGATTTTGGAAAAGGTTTTAGGGACTTGCTGAGGCTGGCTTTGAACTCTCAAAGCTCCTACTTCAGCACCTGGCTCTGAGATGGACTTTTTAAAAAGCCATATCAGATCTTTTTCTGCTCAGCCTGAGTGTAGTTGACATTGGAGTGAATATTCCTCAGTATTTAAGGAAATACTGGCTGTAGTTCAGGGAGATAAATTGTTACTCATGTGTGAGTTGAGATTGAGTCAATTTCCTTGGGTATGTAAGGTACTGGTGTAGTCCATAAAGTTTTTTTGTTGACTGATATCTATAAATAGATTGAAAATCATAAAAATGGGTTTATTGGACCTACTCGAAAGAAAATGTGAAAAAGAAGCTCAAGTGTTCAATCCCAATGGTGGACAATGGCATGAAAACATCACATAAAAGTGAGGTGTTCACTGATGATGTTGTAAAATTTGGTGTCAAGGTGAGCAGGCACACACAGTAGTTACAATCAGCCTTTATTCAGTAGTGCACAAGTGTCTTCCACTGGTTCCTTTTGGGTGAGTTTTATGGGGTACACAGTCTTCTTGAACATTGCCTAGGTTTTACCATCTCTATTGCATTATTTCAAGAAATGTGCCTTTACTTTTTCCCACCTCTATTGTTGTCTTGTGGAGGGAAGAATAAGTGTCACCTTACTCCTGGTTCCCTGTCAGGGAATCAAAATGTAAAAACAAATAACTGAGACAGGAGCAGACCTCATTGGATTAAACAATATAATTTATGAAGCCATAGAATCTATCAATGGCACATCAGAAGGCCTCATTTTTAGGACAGAAATTGTCTGTTCATTACAAAAGGGGTCTGTGTTTTATAGTTTTAATGAGGGTGACTTAAGCAGAACACGTAAGATTGTGGAGTCAGGAGAGAATTTGTAAAATGTTGGAACACTTTGTTACTGGGAATGGATAAAAGCCCAGATTCTGAGCTGGGGTTGTGGCTCAGTGGTGGAGCACCCGCCTAGCATGTGTGAGGCACTGGGTTTGATCCTCAGCACTACATAAAGTAAAATAAAGACATTGTGTCACCTATAACTAAAAAGAAAGAAATACTTTATAAAAAAAGTGGTTAAATGGCCCTGGTTTCAATCCCTGGTATAAAAAAATGATCAGTGCACCACTGACTGCAGAGCTAAATTTATTTTTCATTTGGTATTGGGTATTAAACCCAGGGTGTTTTCCACAATTCTTTTTATTTTTTAAATTTTGAAAATTTTTTTAGTTATCAGTAGACTTTATTTATTTCTATGCGGTATTGAGACTTCAACCCAGTGCCTCTCACATGCTAGGCAAGTCCTCCACCACTGAGCCTCAACCCCAGCCCCTATTTTTATTGCAAGACAGGGTCTTGCTAAATTGCTGAGGCTGGGCTCTACTGAATGATCCTCCTGCCTCAATGTCCCAAATTTGTGGGGTTACAGGTGTGTGCCACATAACCTAGCTCAGAATTATTTTTCAGGGGGCTGGGGTTGTGGCTTAGTGGTAGAGTGCTCACCTCACATGTGCAAGGCCCTGGGTGCGATTCACAACATGACATAAAAATAAACAAATAAAATAAAGATATTGTGTTCACTACCACTAAAATATAAATATATTTTAAGAAATTATTCTTTGGAGTAAGTGCAATTTAATGAGTGCAATTTTAAGCAAATAAAGGAAGCAGGTACCTCTAAGAGATCTCTACGTAGTGAATTTTTTAAAAATGTAAGGCAGGAAGAAAGAAAATATTTCCAGATTGAAGGTCTGAGATGAAAAATAAATGGAATAAGTGGTAGAGATTCATAAACATGCAGATGAAGACCCCGATGCCAATATAGGGCAAAATTGTTCACAGAGTTTCTGCTTCATCCCAGTTCATTTTGGGATGAAAGAAAGTTTGGAATTTTACCTTAATCAATATGTCAGAGAGAAAGTTTTTTAAAATAAAGAAAATTGTTCTAATTAGAGTGTAAAGTGCTCTAGACAAGTTTTTTTTCAGAAGCTAACATTTCTTCCCACATGTAAGTTGAATAATTTTCATTATTTGAGTGTCAGCTGTGATTAGCACCAAAGGACTGACTGTGCCATAGCCATTGGCCACAAGCATCTGGACACACACCAGGATGGCATTATTAGTCCATGTCAAGCCTATGGCCATTGAAATGAGGGAGTCTGTACAGTACAGGATGGCAAAGCAGCAGATCAGCAGCAGGATGCTCTGAGTGGCCCTTTGTTCTGGAGAGGATTTTGGAGGGAACCTGGAATTGCGAAGATGCTGGGACCGCTGTGTGTGTCTGTACAAGAGAAGGACCATGTACCCACTGGAAAGAACCATGAGGCCCACAAAGAAGACATCCCTGCATGCCATCAAGGTGAGAAAGAATGACTTGTGGATGTGGCTCATGGGCAGAAAGGAGCAGCGGTCAGTGACAAACAGAAGATCAGGCTGGGTCTTATTGGGAGTGGCCACAGTGCAGAGGAGCAGGTTGCTGGAGAGGGACATGGTGAGGACCCATAAGAAGACAAATAGCCCCACAATGGGATTTGTGGATTTCAGCTTGAAGTGGGCCAACCAGGAGCCACTGGGGCTGATGGTGATGGCCTGAAGCACACTCAGGACACAGGTGGTGCAGATGGACAACCTCCTCATGACCCTGTTTAGGAAGACAAGCACTTTGCATTTGAAGTTGCCTAGAATGTCCTGTGTTTCCCAAATGTCTGTAGACACCAAAAGGCCCATGGTGAGGAGCATGAGGATGTGTATTAGAGCCAGGTGGGTGATGGGGAGGTCGGTGAGCCTGGGCTTGTGGCCCACAAAGACAGCAGCAGTGTGGAGGTAAAGCAGAAAGGTGTTTGCTGAGATCCCAATGCCAGCCTGGGGATAGAAGGCATGTCTTATGGCAACATAACTGAAAAGTTGATCCATGGGCATGTTGAAGCAAGTGTTTCTGAAAGAAAATACAGGACTGCATGTGACAGGAACAGCATTTTCATTGGCATGCTTCCAATCATCAATCACACTTTGCTTTCTCTAGAGTCATCATTTATCCAAATAATTCTATGTAAAGAGGACTGGCTCTGATACCTCATTTTAACTGTACTTTGGTTTATGTCATTAATTGCATTATTTAATGGGTAACTTTTGTTTACATTCCTGTTTTTCCTGCATATTTCTGAAGGGTGGAGATGCCTCTTTATTTACCCTTAGATCTCGAAGATCCAAAATCTTGCTGCTTAGTTGGACATTGTTCAACAAAGACTGTTGATGTAAGTCCTGGAGAAGTGGAAATAGGAATCTTCTAGGAAAAGTGTCTGAAGAGGCCTGTTCTCATGGTTTATTTATGGAAGTACAGAACCCTGAGGAATTTAGTAGCATGTATCCGGGACCCAGCAGCCTGTGATTAACCAAGATCCACCACTTACCAACTGGGTGAGCATTGTCAATCAGTTAACCTCATGAATTAAAGTGGATAAGGGCAGTATTTTTCTCATAGCATTATTTGAGTAAGCAAAATAATATATGAAAAGCATTTAGAAAATGCTTGATGTGCATGAAGCACTATAATAGTGTTAATTATAGGTTCATTATTTATCACCACCTAATTTTGGCTTGGGAGGGCTCATGTAGCACATTAAAGATTTCATAGCTGAGAGAATCTAAGCCTACCATTCCATTGGCTTCCTCTGGCAAACTTGGATCCTTGGTTACTGGAGGCATTCTGGGCTTTAATTTTTTCCCCATTTTCCCCAGGACATAACATCAGAGATTTCTGCAACCACAATCCATTGCATGGGGAGAGCTAGTAGACCTCGTTCTCACTTATCAGTAACAAAATGCCATTTTTTTATGATTTCATTTTTTTTTCCTCAGACCTGTGTATTAGAAGATAAAAGAGATCCTCTGTCAGGGTGAGCTGGAGTATCCTTTACTTAAAATGTTTTTTACAAGGTATTCAGTCATACCCTGAAAGATGTTCAGCTGCTCCAAAAAGAAACTGAGTTTCTCAAGTCTTCTTAGCTAATTTTTCATGTGTATCTGGAATTCTGTAGGAACATGGGTGAAAATCACATAGGATGATAAGATCATGACTTAAATTCTGGCATTTTATGCAATTTCTTTAATATCAGTAATTCACTAAGAGTTTTTGATAATACTGTGAAAGTAGTAATAACTACTCAATTTCCATATTGTTAATAAGAATAATGGAATAATGATTTTAATAATCAAAATTTTTCCAATTGTATCAAAATAAATTTTGGATGGCAGTGTTATTGAGAATCCAGAATCTTGACACAAAGCTCCTGAAATCAAGACAACAATCTTAGAAAGACATACAGAGAAATGCAAGGGACTCAATCAAGGGAATCCACTTTGACAGAGGGAATGTATGAATATCATGTGCTGCATGAAACTCATGAGACACTTTTGATTTAAAACCTGGATCCTGTGAAAAGTAGAGACAATATTTTTTTTGCTGCTGTAATATCTCCTATCCTAGGGTGTTTGTGTGATTTATGAAGTAAAACTGAAAACAATATTGTAGGTTTAGGAAATGGTAAAATAGGAGGAGTTCTGTCATAAACAGAAGACTGAAGTTAGCTGGAAACCCAAATGTTAGGACTAGATGTATTTTGTAGAAAAGAACATTGTTTTGGAGACTTTATTACACCAACTGATCAGTCCTCCTGTCTCTCATCAGAAGAGTACAGGTCACACACCTACATAATCAATGTAATGCAGCATTGATTTCAAAGGAAATCAAGTATTTCAAACTAGACTCTAGACATTGGTTTTGAGACCTTTCAAATTTGACCTATTACACTGCAACTTGCACTTCCGTCACTAAGGAGGAAAAAGGATGGTCCCAATGAATAAATTTAAGGACACTGAAGTCTTCCATATTAATTGATGTTTTTATGATGCCAGAATATTCTTTTACCTAAGATGCCTCTACCAGCACATTTACTAAGGCCCCATGAGACACCTATGCTCTCAGAAAGAGGCTCCCAAACCTTTGAGTATTTTTCAGAAAATCTATCCACTTCCCTAGCTGTATGATTCTTTTACCAATAGGTGGATTCACATATTTTGGACCCAGGATGGGAAACATCTTTTTTATGATGATCCAGTTACCATTTTCCTCTCTACAAGTCACTAGTTTCTTTAGGAGAGGGTTAACTTCCCTACACAAAATGTCAAGTTGTGATCATTCAGTGATGGTAATCATACTGAGCTCAGGAAATATTTTTGTGAAGAAAGTTTTCAATTGCAAGCATCACCATTTGAAATTTGGAAGGTAGGAGTAGCAAAAATTTCTTTAGAAGATGATATATTATTTTTTTTAATTTTAAATTTAAATTTAAATTTTTTATGCCATTATACATGAGCTCTCAGAAGATAATATATTCATGATGAAAAGATCAAATACTTTTTTAGATTGTTATAAATTCATCTTATTTTTATATAATAATTCAATGAATATTAGAACAATTGGATGACTAGATATGGAAAATTCTGGTGTTAAACTCTGTATCCTCCATTAATGATTGTGCATTAGTAAAGGACAGGTCAAAAGCTGGGAAAAGGTGTGTACATTCCAGATATATGTCAGATATCAAGGAACAACAACTTCTCACATAAGGAGAAATAAACTCTTGCCAGATAAATAGGCCTTTGATTGTGTACATCATAATTTCTATGTCAAGTCCTGAAAACAATATTTTATTACATTAAAAATTTAAGTTTAGTATTTTTTCTGTCCTTTTGCATCCCTGGGATATGTCATAATGCATGCTTAATACACACATAACTATAGAAGAAAGTCTATGTGTGGTAAATATGAAAATAAGAACATTTAGACGTAGTAAAGCCAGCAACATTTTGAAACAAAGCAATATCAAATTTTTTCATGTTAACACATGGTACACATGTTTGAAGTGACTACTAAAAATAAAACATTGTGTTAAATTTTTTGTAGGTTTATCTTTGATCTTATGAATTACCAAAGCAGCACTTGAAACGTTTTATTCTTTGGAAATTATGGTGAAATTAAAAATTAGAAGGCTTTGGAATTATTATCACTTGTGAGTATTTATAGTGTAAAAATTACTCATAAGATAGTAAAACTTGTAATACTATGAATTATAATAACATGAATTACAATTGTGAAATTTTAAGCAAATAATAATGCTACAAAGGCTGAAAGAAGTGCAGTAGCATATTAGGAACAAATACCTGTGTCCTGGACATGAAGTAGTAGAAATCAGACTTCAAAATGCCTTCCCCAGCACCTCTCCAGATGCCTCTTCAGCTTCGTCTTCCACTCAGATTTGGAGCTGAGGCCTCCAAGGTGATGTTATATGGCACAGACAGCCTTAGCTCATCTCTCAGTGGACTGCTAATCTTGGTGTTGCATCTGAAGAGTGACAGCACCTGTCTTCCATTAGGCAGAGAGGGATCCCCAAAGCAAAGACAAATACTTCTTTCATCCTCAGACAGTGGTAAACAAGCCCCATCTGGATGAAAACTTTTTCTGTGTAGCTCTCAATTTCCAAGGTCAGAGGAGACTGTTTTTTTTTTTTTCTGGGTTCCAATCATAATGAACAAATCAAATTTCCCTCACATTGGCCCCAAACAGGTATGCCCTGGCATAAAATAAACTGAAGTACAAAAACCAATGTTATATGTGAATAGAAACACATTTATTAACATTTATTTATAAACAACATATTTATAACATATATAAATAATACACATATTTCTTGGGTCTGTCTACTGAAAACATCTCAGAATCCTGACAGCCCAATATAAATGACCATTTCTTAGGTTAAGCTTTGATTTCTAAGTGGTTATGAGCAGAAATTATGGACACCGAACAGAGACCTCCTGCTGCAAAGGAAAGAGGGGAGGAAGGGAAGGAGTGTGGGAGATTAGAACTAAAGATCCAATGACCTGAGGAAGGAAGGGGGAGTTCAGAGACTAATGGCAATGCCTCAAATGGGTAGAGAGACAAGCACAAGTCTCCTCTTCATTATGTCATTCATTACTCCATTCAATATCTGTGGGTTCTTAACTAGCCCACCTTGTTAGTGCACTGCAACATCTCCCTCACCTAAGATTTATGTGAATTTGTGGCTGGTCTGTTTTCACTATTAAAGACAATTTTATCACAGAACCTGCATGAGCCACTGGATGAGCTTGGAAATAATATTGAAGCTTCTGTAGAGTGTAGCTCAGGCATGAGCAGGTGGTGTGAGAGTATCAGATGTCAGTCCCCAGGACTC
The DNA here is from genome assembly GCF_045843805.1 of Urocitellus parryii. Taxonomy (NCBI): domain Eukaryota; kingdom Metazoa; phylum Chordata; class Mammalia; order Rodentia; family Sciuridae; genus Urocitellus; species Urocitellus parryii. The sequence continues at coordinate 113,060,314 of NC_135541.1, forward strand.
TCTCCTTCCCTCCTCAGTAACAGCAAAGAGAACCCTTTTCTGTCAACTTTGGCATGCCAATAGCAACTATAACCTTGATAAAAACAACAATAACAACAACAATAACAACAACAGCAACAACACAAACGTCCACCTTTGATAATAATGTTAGCCACAGTTATTTTTCCACATTTTTATTGGTGTACTATAGTTGTATATGTGCTGGAATTTATTGTTACGTGTTCATACATGTGCACAGCATACCAATATAATTTGGTCAGTGTCATTCCCCAGTATTTCCCCTTCCATCCTGCTTCCTCCCTGGTCCCTTTCCTTTTCAGGACTGATCTCCCTTAAGATATTCATGAGATTCTCCCTCGGTCTTTCTTTGCCATTTTCCTTCTCTGGTTTTCACAAATGAGAGAAAACACTTGACACTTGACCTTCTGAGTTTTGCCAATTTCGCTGAATATATGGCCTCAGGTACCATCTATTTTCCTGAAAATGACAATTTCATTTTTCTTAATTACAGACTACAACTCCATTGCATACATTTACCACATTTTCTTTATCCATCCATTGATGGACACCTAGACAAATTTCATACTTCTCCTGTTTTGAGCTGTTATGCTATAAACCTGGTGTGCATGTATCACTGAAGGATAATGACTTTAAATCTTTAGGATAAATACCAAGGAGTGCTCTAGCTTGGTCATATGCTGGTTGTATTCCTAGTCTTTTGAGGAACCACCAAACTGATTTTAATAATGGTTATATTAATTTAAAGTCCCTCCAAGAGTGTGCATGTTTTTTCTTCTCTACATCCTCTTCAGAATTTACTATTGTTTGTATTCTTGATAAACTTCATTCTGACTACTTTGAGGGGAAATCTTAGTGTACTTTTGATTTGCATTTTCTTAATTAATTACCAATAATGTTGAAATTCTTTTAACATATTAATATATTTGTTGGTCATTTGTATTTCTTCTTTTGGGAAGTATCTGTTTTCTACATTGCACATTTCTTCACTGGGTTGTTTTGTGTTTTTAGTGTTAAGTTTTTTGAGTCCTTTATATATTCCAGATGTTAAATCTGTCAGAAGGGCTGGTGTTGTGGCTCAGCAGTAGAACACTTACCTTGCATCCATGGGGCACTGAGTTCAATCCTCAGAACCACATCAATCAATCAATCAATCAATCAGTCAATCAATCAAATAAAGGTATTATATTGATCTACAAATAAACATTTAAAAACTGTCAGAAGAATAGCTAGCAAAGATTTTCTCCCTAATGTGTAGGTTTGCTCTCTCTTCATGATAATAATTGTTTCTTTTGGTGGACAAAAACCTTTTAATTTAATGCTCTCCTGCATATTACCTTTTTGTGGTATTTCCAAGTTTTAGGGATCCTATTGAGAAAGTCCTCATCTGTGACTACATTCTGCAGTGTGACCCTACTCTGAGATTCTTGGATATTTTAAATACAGAATATTATTATCTATAAAGAGTGTTGATTTACCTCTTTTTATCTTCTTTAATTTTCTTGACTAGTAACTCTGGCTAATGTTTCTAGTACTATATTAATTAGGATCAGTAGAAGTGGACATCTTTGCTTTTTTGTAGATTTTAAGGAAAATATTTTTTTCCTTATTTATGCTGAGTTGGCTTTGGATTTTTCACATAAATTGTTTTAGATGTTGAGAGAAGTTCCTGTTATACCTAGTTTCTTCAGTGTTTTCTTTTTATAATGATTTTTTGCTGAATTTTATCAAAGGCTTTCTCTACATCTATGGAGATAACTAATGGATTTTTGTGTTTAATTATATTTATGTGATGAATTACATTTTATTGATATCTCTATGGTAAACCATCATTGTACCTATAGAATAAATCAACTTGGTCCTGATGCATTAGTACTGTTGAGCACAATTTGCTAATGTTTAAGGATTTAATAATGATGTTTAATGTCTAAGTGTTCAGTGATATTGATCTATAGTTTTCTTGATGTGCTTTGGTATGAGTGTGATACTGGCTCCATAGAATGAATTTGGAAGTGTTCCATGTTTTTCTAGTTCATAGATAGTTGGTATTCCTTCTTTAATGGTCTGATAGAATTCAGATTCTCACTCTTTGGTGCTGGACTTTTCTTTGTTGGAAGACTTTTTATTACGGCTTCTATCTCAGGCTAGTTATTGTTGGTTTAGGTTTTTATGTATCCTCTTGATTCAATTTTTGCAGGTCATGATTGTCTAGAAATGTGTTTATTTTTCTAGGTTTTCCAATTTATTGGAATACAAGTTTCCAAAATACACCATAGGATTCTCTAGATTTGTATAATGTCTGTGGTGATTTCTCCTTTTTTTTTCTTTCTGATTTTATTAACTTGGATCTTTTAAAATCTTTTGATGAGTTTGGCCAAGGATTTATCCAGCTTGTTTACCTTTTTAAAGAAACAACTCTTTATTGATTTTTTTTTCTTTTCAATATGATAGATTTTTGACTCTGATCTTAATTATTTTCTTTCTTCTTTTGGTTTTGGAATAGGTTTGTTTCTTTCCAAAGACCTTGTGTTGCATGATTACGGAAGCAAGAAGCAATGGCATCCTGTTATATGGTTTCTCTGTGTTGTGTTGGGCAGTCCAACTCTGAATTATTTGGCTCAAGTCATCTTTCTACCTCCGCCTCCTGAGAACCTGAGGCCACAGGAATATAGAGTTATGAGGGAGGTTTCAAGATGATGGTATATAGAAGGTCACTTTCCTCACTGATTCATGACATGAAATCATATTTGTGGCTTCTCAGCAATGTGGGTGCCCAAAAATGGTGGTGGTGGTGGGGAAATTTTACTGGAATGTAATACTAAACATTCAAAGCAGAATGAACATTCCCCAGACTTAGAAAGTTGGGTATAATAAAACAAGGGAGAAATCCCCAGATCTACATCAGCTGCCAGGCATGGCACAAGTCACAGCCATCACATTGTGAGCACAGTGGAGTGATAAAGAATTAAAGAAACTCACACTTTAGGATGTCTGTAATGTGTCTGGGTACTCAGAGTTTAGAGATCAAGAGCGTAGCTTGGCTAAAATGCAAAATGTGCTTCACAATGACCTTGTTTGGGAAAGAAGCCACTTCTCTCCCAGCTCATGGGGAGGGCTGAGAATGAAAAATTTTGCAGCCACAGTGCTGGGGCCAGAAGCTAGGGGAGCTGATTCCTGGCAAACCTGAGTTTGGCCCTAAATAAAGATCTGGCAACCCCACACTGCATGAGATAGAGTGTGCCTAAGTGACCAGAAGAAAATCAAACATGGAGAGGGGTTTACATAGTGGACTACTTGTTGTGAAAACCTACCCAGCTTTTCCACTCCCCATTCAATCTGGCTGCTTGAAGGACCAGCTGGGAGAGATGCACCTGTCCAGGAATTTGAAAGGACGTGGGCAGGAGAAATAGAGTTTTGAGACTGACCCCAAGACCAGGAACATATCCTCTATCCCATGAGAGAAATGAGTGGAGATCCCTGGGGTGTAGTGCTCCAGTGTGGACTGGCAATTGCTGGGTCCTGGAGGGGTACTGACTTAAAATCTCCAAACAAGTTGGCATTTGGTGGAGAGCATGCAGCCCATCTAAGCCTTAACCTACCTCCAGGAGTTCCGCCTATGTGATTACATCTCTCATCCTAGCAAACCCACCCAGAGGATGGAGCAAATATCAAACTGCAGATGACTCTATCTAACACTGCTCAGAGGGAAGTTGAGAATATTTTGATCTTCAATGAAAACAATCTGTAGCTTTTCATAGGGATTTTTTTTGCTTTGCTTTGCTTAATTGTGACCTTAATGTTTCATGGACATTTATACATATTTACATTTGTATTTTTCTCATGTTTAGCATTTTTGAAGCCAGTTATTTTTTATAAATTAGTATTTTGAGGACTAGGAGGTTTGAACAGTAAATTTCAGTTTTGCTTTGTATTTTTATTTTTAATTTTATGATCTCACTTTACATCTTTATTTTTTCACTTATCCTTTCCCCTTGATTATATTGCTCTCCTTTATTCTGCTAAGAGCCTAACTCTATTATTTTTTTCACTCTTCCCTTATTTTTTACTTCTATTTCTCTCCTCCTCTTCATAACCATCATATCCTACATCATTTCTGTTCCCTCCCTGCCCACCACTTGAAGTTGTAAACATTTTTTCAAACTTACAGTTTTTATTGTAAGCAATAATTGATCAGATCATTTCTGTTAACATTAACATTGTAGATGTCATAGCAGAAACTAATTGGTTTAATGCTATATATTGGTTGCATTGGTTGTTGCTGTTATTTGTCTTCCACTAAATGATGAGCTACTGGAAACCTTCAGGAACAGTATAAGTTCACAGGGTTGAAACTCTACTGCCTCAGATACATACTGTTAGACAGGTGAACACACAAACACTATACAAAATCAATATAAAAATCTCCCCAAACAAAGCAAAATACTCCAATAACAGAATCTGTGAACACAACTGTGGAACATGTCAAATAAGCCATTTAGAGTGTACATAGTTAAACTTATGTTCAAGGTAAAGGATCATGGAAGGTGTGTAATGAGAAAATATAACAAGTAAAAGATCACTTAGATACAGAGACAGAGATTCTAAAATAAAAAAAACAAGCTCAAATCCTCCAAATTTAGAAATCAATAAACCAAAATTAGTTCAATGAAAAGCATCACCAACAGATTAGATCACTTGGAGGACAGAGACTCAGGCAATAAAGACAATATATATAATCTTGAAAATTAAGTTGAACATGAAGAAATGATTCTAAAAGAGCAAGAACAGAACTTTCATGAAATAGGGATAACATTAAAAGTCCAAATTTAGAAAGGTTGGGAAAAATCATATCACTCATATGGACCGCGGAAACAAGCAGGAGTGTCCATACTCATATCTAATAAAATAGATTTCAAGCCAAAGCTAATCAAAAGGGATATAGAAGGACACTTCATACTGCTCAAGGGAACCATACACCAACAAGACATAACAATCATAAATATATATGCCCCAAATAATGGTGCAGCTGTATTCATCAAGCAAACTCTTCTCAAGTTCAAGAGTCTAATAGACCAACATACAATAATCATGGGAGACTTCAACACACCTCTCTCACCACTGGACAGATCTTCCAAACAAAAGTTAAATAAGGAAACTATAGAACTCAATAACACAATTAACAACCTAGACTTAATTGACATATATAGACTATACCACCCAACATCAAGTAGCTACACTTTTTTCTCAGCAGCACATGGAACCTTCTCAAAAATAGACCATATACTATGTCACAGGGCAACTCTTAGACAATACAAAGGGGTAGAGATAATACCATGCATCTTATCTGATCATAATGGAATGAAACTGAAAATCAATGATAAAAGAAGAAAGGAAAAAGCAAGCATCACCTGGAGAATGAACAATAGGTTGCTGAGTGATCAATGGGTTTTAGAAGACATCAAGGAGGAAATTAAAAAATTCCTAGAGTTAAATGAAAACACAGACACAACATATCGGAATCTATGGGACACATTGAAAGCAGTTCTAAGAGGAAAATTCATTGCTTGGAGTTCATTCCTCAAAAAAAGAAAAAACCAACAAATAAATGATCTCATACTTCATCTCAAAATCCTAGAAAAAGAAGAGCAAAACAACAGCAAAAGAAGTAGAAGGCAAGAAATAATTAAAATCAGAGCTGAAATTAATGAAATTGAAACAAAAGAAACAATTGAAAAAATTGACAAAACTAAAAGCTGGTTCTTTGAAAAAATAAATAAAATTGACAGACCCTTAGCCATGCTAACGAAGAGAAGAAGAGAGAGAACCCAAATTACTAGCATACGGGATGAAAAAGGCAATATCACAACAGACACTTCAGAAATACAGAAGATAATCAGAAATTACTTTGAATCCTTATACTCCAATAAAATAGAAGATAGTGAAGGCATAGATAAATTCCTTGAGTCCTATGATCTGCCCAGATTGAGCCAGGAGGATATAGACAACCTAAACAGACCAATAACAATAGAGGAAATAGAAGAAACCATCAAAAGACTACCAACTAAGAAAAGCCCAGGACCGGATGGGTATACAGCAGAGTTTTACAAAACCTTTAAAGAGGAACTAACACCAATACTTTTCAAGCTATTTCAGGAAATAGAAAAAGAGGGAGAACTTCCAAATTCATTCTACGAGGCCAACATCACCCTGATTCCGAAGCCAGACAAAGACACATCAAAGAAGGAAAACTACAGACCAATATCTCTAATGAACCTTGACGCAAAAATCCTCAATAAAATTCTGGCAAATCGGATTCAAATACATATCAAAAAAATTATACATCATGATCAAGTAGGATTCATCCCTGGGATGCAAGGCTGGTTTAATATACGGAAATCAATAAATGTTATTCACCACATCAATAGACTTAAAAATAAGAACCATATGATCATCTCAACAGATGCAGAAAAAGCATTTGACAAAGTACAGCATCCCTTTATGTTCAAAACGCTAGAAAAATTAGGGATAACAGGATCATACCTCAACATTGTAAAAGCAATCTATGATAAGCCACAGGCCAGCATCATTCTGAACGGAGAAAAATTGAAGGCATTCCCTCTAAGATCTGGTACAAGACAGGGATGCCCTCTCTCACCACTTCTGTTCAACATAGTCCTCGAAACACTGGCCAGAGCAATTAGACAGTCAAAAGAAATTAAAGGCATAAAAATAGGAAAAGAAGAACTTAAATTATCACTATTTGCAGATGATATGATTCTATACCTAGCAGACCCAAAAGGGTCTACAAAGAAGCTATTAGAGCTAATAAATGAATTCAGCAAAGTGGCAGGATATAAGATCAACACGCATAAATCAAAGGCGTTCCTGTATATGAGCGACAAATCCTCTGAAACGGAAATGAGGACAACTACTCCATTCACAATATCCCCCCAAAAAATAAAATACTTGGGAATCAACCTAACAAAAGAGGTGAAAGATTTATACAATGAAAATTACAGAACCCTAAAGAAAGACATAGAAGAAGACCTTAGAAGATGGAAAAACATACCCTGCTCATGGATAGGCAGAACTAACATCATCAAAATGGCGATATTACCAAAAGTTCTCTATAAGTTCAATGCAATGCCAATCAAAATCCCAACAGCATATCTTGTAGAAATAGATAAAAGAATCATGAAATTCATATGGAATAATAAAAGACCCAGAATAGCAAAAACAATACTAAGCAGGAAGTGTGAATCAGGCGGTATAGCGATACCAGACTTCAAGCTATACTACAGAGCAATAGTAACAAAAACAGCATGGTACTGGTACCAAAACAGGCGGGTGGACCAATGGTACAGAATAGAGGACACAGTAACCAATCCACAAAACTACAACTATCTTATTTTTGATAAAGGGGCTAAAAGCATGCAATGGAGGAAGGATAGCATCTTCAACAAATGGTGCTGGGAAAACTGGAAATCCATTTGCACCAAAATGAATCTGAATCCCTATCTCTCGCCGTGCACAAAAGTTAACTCAAAATGGATCAAGGAGCTTGATATTAAATCAGAGACACGGCATCTGATAGAAGAAAAAGTTGGTTATGATCTACACGCTGTGGGATCGGGCTCCAAATTCCTCAATAGGACACCCATAGCGCTAGAGTTAACAAATAGAATCAACAAATGGGACTTACTCAAACTAAAAAGTTTTTTCTCAGCAAAAGAAACAATAAGAGAGATAAATAGGGAGCCTACATCCTGGGAACAAATCTTTACTCCACACACTTCAGATAGAGCCCTAATAACCAGAATATACAAAGAACTCAAAAAATTAGACAATAAGATAACAAATAACCCAATCAATAAATGGGCCAAGGACCTGAACAGACACTTCTCAGAGGACGACATACAATCAATCAACAAGTACATGAAAAAATGCTCACCATCGCTAGCAGTCAGAGAAATGCAAATCAAAACTACCCTAAGATACCATCTCACTCCAGTAAGACTGGCAGCCATTAGGAAGTCAAACAACAATAAGTGCTGGAGAGGATGCGGGGAAAAGGGCACTCTTGTTCATTGCTGGTGGGACTGCAAATTGGTGCAGCCAATTTGGAAAGCATTATGGAGATTTCTCGGAAAGCTGGGAATGGAACCACCATTTGACCCAGCTATTCCCCTTCTCGGTCTATTCCCTAAAGCCCTAACAAGAGCATGCTACAGGGACACTGCTACATCGATGTTCATAGCAGCTCAATTCACGATAGCAAGACTGTGGAACCAGCCTAGATGCCCTTCAATAGATGAATGGATAAAAAAAATGTGGCATTTATACACTATGGAGTATTACTCTGCATTAAAAAATGACAAAATTATAGAATTTGGAGGGAAATGGATGGCATTAGAGCAGATTATGCTAAGTGAAGCTAGTCAATCTTTAAAAAACAAATACCAAATGACTCCTTTGATATAAGGGGTGTAAACAAGGACAGGGTAGGGACGAAGAGCTTGAGAAGAATATTTACAGTAAACAGGGATGAGAGGTGGGAGGGAAAGGGAGTGAGAAGGGAAATTGCATGGAAATGGAAGGCGATCCTCAGGGTTATACAAAATGTCATATAAGAGGTAAGGAGGGGTAAGTCAAGAGAATACAAATGGAAGACATGATTTACAGTAGAAGGGGTAGAGAGAGAAAAGGGGAGGGGAGGGGAGGGGAGGGGAGGGGGGATAGTAGACAATAGGACAGACAGCAGAATACATCAGACACTAGAAAGGCAATATGTCAATCAATGGAAGGGTAACTGATGTGATACAGCAATTTGTATACGGGGTAAAAGCGGGAGTTCATAATCCACTTGAATCAAACCGTGTAATATGATGTATTAAGAACTATGTAATGTTATGAACGACCAATAAAAAAAAAAAATTAATTAAAATAAATAAATAAAAGTACAGGTACCAAGACACAAATGGATGTGAATATACTATGTATACAACCAGAGATATGAAAAATTGTGCTCTAAATGTGTAATAAGAATTGTAATGCATTCTGCTGTCATATAAATTTTAAAAATATATGCTGATTTATTGTTTACCAGAAAAAAAAAAAAAGTCCAAATTTAAGATTTACTGGGATAAATGAAAGCTCAGAGATACAAACTAAGGGAATGCACAATCTTTTTAAAGAAATAATATCAGAAAAATTCTCAAAAGAATTAAATGAAAAATCAAACATAGTAGGCTTATAGGATGCCAAATATACAAAATTGCATTAGACCCAAAACACTGCAAGAATATTATGAATATGTGTAAGATACAGAATAAGGATATGATTTTAAAGTCTGGCATTTAAAAAAAAACTCTGGTCACATTTAGAAGGAAATCAGTCCAGATCTCAGCTAATTTCTCAATCCAGACCCTAAGATCTAGGAGGTCTTGGAATAATACATACCAATCTGTACAAGAAAATGGATGCTACCCAGGAATACTATACTCCGCAAAATGAAGCTTTAGAATTGATGATGAAAAAAATATACTTCCATGATAAACAAAAGTTAAAATAATCCACAACTAAAAAGCTTTAACTCCAAAGCATGCTCAATTAAATACTACATGAAGGTGAATGAAAAAATAGAAGTGAAAGCTAGAAAAGGGAGGAACTACCCTAAAAGAAGTGTCAATCAAAGAGGAAACTAATTCAGATTAAAAACAGAAGTGAATCAAAATGACAGGGAATAAAAATTATTTCTCAATAATAATAGTGAATGTTTTTCAATGTTATTCATGATTTGTTCTGCTATCCATTGCTCATTCAATAGCATATTATTTAGTCTCCATGTATTTGAGTCGTCTCTATATTTTAATTTAATGTTGATTTTTAGTTTTATTCCATTCATGATTTGAGAGAATGCAGGGCAGTATGTCTCTTTTTTTGTATTTGGTATGAGATTTTTGTGCTGCTGAGGAAAAAGTGCATTCACTTGATAATGGATAAAATACTCTGCATATGTCTGTTAAAGGTAAATTATTGATTTTATTATTTAGTTCTATATTTTCTTTGTTTAGCTTTTGTTGGAAGATCTACCTAGTGGTAGATATAGTGGTAGATATATAGGATTGTTGATGTATAATTCTCTTAAGCAGTATGTAATTTTCTTATTCATCCCTTCTGACTAACTGTGGCTTACAGTCCACTTTGTGTGATATGAGAATGGAGTTTCCTGCTTGTTTACACAGTCCATGTAAAGGACATGTTTTTTCCTAATTCTTAACCTTCAGTCTGTGAGTGTTTTTTCCTAGAAGGTGAGTCTCTTGAAGACAACATATTGTTAGTATTTTTAAAAAATCCAGTCTTCATTGTATGTCTTTCAATTGAAGAGTTTAGGCCCAATAACATCCAAGGTCATTTTTGAGATACAATTTGTATTCCTGGTCATTTTGGCTAATTTTTTAAAAATGTGACTTAGTTTCTTCCTTGATCAACTTTTTCTTTAGTATATTTCCTTCTTTGGCTGTTTTTCACTTTTTTTATTTCCTCCTTATGAATATTTTTCTGAGAATGTTCTGTAGTGCAGGTTTTCTAGTAGTGTGTTTTAATTTATTTTCATTATCATGGAAGGTTTTCATTTCATCTTCATAACTGAAGCTTAGTTTTGGTGGATATAAAATTCTTGATTCCAGAGCTTGATTCATGTTATCCATGATCTCCTGGTTTGAGGGCCTGGGTTGAGAAATCAGCTAAGATCTGAATAGTTTTCTCACTATATGTAATTTGATTTTTCCACTGACAGCCTTCAGAATTCTATCCTTATTCCATATGTTCATCATTCTCAGTATCTTGTGCTTTGGTGTAGTTCTGTTGTGATTTTGTACATTTAGTGTGCTGTGATTTTCCATTTCATTCTTTAGATTTGGGAATTTTTTTATATTATTTCATTGAAAAGATTGTGCTTTCCTCCTCACCTTTGTCTATTCTGATAAATCTTAAAATTGGCCTTTAATGTTTTTATGTATTTTCTGGGAGTTCTTTTCATGGCTTATTATCATCTTCTCTGTGTGGCCAATTTTATTTTTAAGAATACATACTTTGTCTTTATTGCCTGAGGTTCTGCCTTCTGAGTGATCTAGTCTGTTGGTGACACTTTCCATTGAATTTTTAATTTGTTGTATTCTTTCCTTTATTAGAGGATTTCTGCTTGATTACTTTTTATAATCTTTGCCTTTTTATTTCAAAGATCTGTGTAACTATGTACCTTCTAAACTCCTTCTCTGACATATCTTCTACTGTGTTGTCAATGGGTTCTATTGTTGGGACATCTTGGTTTCTTTGAGGTTTTTTGTTCCCTTGTTTGTTTCATATGATCGTGTGTCCTCCCATCTAGCAGTATGGATCTGAAGCAGTACAGTTTTTACCTTGTTGTCTATAGTGTCCATGAAGCTTCCTTTACCTCACTTTAAGGGGGAGAAAAATGTTTACAGCACCCAATGCAAACAGTATACAACTTTAAACCAAATAGCTCCTACTAAGGCATCTACAGTTGTGTTGCAATAAGCAGAAATTATGTGTTCAATCACTGTCTACAAAATAAACAGTAAGTTTGCTAAAAGTGTTTACCATTTTAAATGATGGACAAACTGGGAACAGAAGTAGTGTAGGATGTGATGTTCATGAGGGAGAAGGAGTGAAGAAAGAGGTTAAAATTTATACAAAGAAAGAAGGAGAAATTAATAGAGGGTGAGTGTTAGCAAGAGAGAAGTGAGAAAGATAATCCAGGGAGAAAGATAAGTGAGAGAAAAAAAACTGCAGATTTTTTTAAAAAGTAAAAATATAAGAACACATAACAAAATTGTAATATACTATTCTGACACCCCATTCCTCAATAAATTGATGCATAAAAATATTTGGATTCAAAGACAGTAGAGATATGAGAGACAGGGCAAAAAGAAAAAAAAATCTCAATAGGAAATTGAATAATTGTTCTGTTGGCCTTCAAAACCTTTCTAAGCTTCCCTTCTCCATTAATACATGGGGTTGTCTGAAGTTTGATGGTAGCTCCAGTCTGGTGATGCTTGACCTGTTGGCTGGGTGAGCAGATACCTAGGTGCCCTCATAACTTATTCCCATCTCCTCCACCATTTTAGCTGACCCCTTTCATCTCTTGACACCTCAGGACTCACTGAGCTGGAGAGAGCCTGGTTTTCTCCAGTTTCTCCAACCTATGTTTCTCCTGGGAACTGCCCCCAGTCTCTGGCTTTCCACAGGCTGGCTAGGTCCAGACTGGCTCACACCGACCCAGCTGCAATGTGATAGATTTGGGCTCCAGATCCCCCAGGCTCTGCCTTGATTCAGTTCCAAAACCCCAATGGCATTTCTATTTTCAGAGAGACCACCAGGGAAGCACCCAAAAGAGCCACCCTGCAAAGAGGCAGCCAGATGCCAGCAGCTATCACACCCTGCAGGAAGACCTCAGGTGCAACCAGAACTGTAAAAACCCCAATAATATATCTCCAGGCCCTGGCCTGTGTCCCCATACTGAGGTAGGTATGCCCCAAGATGGTGGCTATGGTGGTGGCAAACCTGCAGGCCCCTTGGCCCTGAACTCCCAGGCCCTGATTTGTGTCTCAAGATGGTGGTGGCTTTATTTAACTAACCTGTGGTACCCTGACAATGGAGATGCAAGCAGCACTAGGTAGTGGGCAGCTGGAAATCCATGGGCATTCTGTGAGCAGTCTGTGGGCCAATGGTGGACAGCAGGTGTATGTCAGGCAGAAGGTTACAGGCAGGTGCAAGGTGGGCAATGAGTGGGCAAAAGGCAGGTAAACAGGCAAATGGCAGGCAGTCATGGTGGATAAATTGGGGGCAAACATCAGGGGATAGATGGGCAAACACTAGGATGTGATGTTTATGAGGAGCAAGGACAGCCTCATAGAGAAACAATATTTCCTCTGCTTGAATTTGGAGTCATGGAGTGACAGGAAATGCAGCTTCCCTCTTGTTTGTCATCTTGGATCCTCAGAGTAAACATTTTGAAAATAAATATTTTGACCTACTGGTAGAAGAAAACCACCAAAAACTCAAAAGGAAATGCAGTAAAAATTCGGCTGTGTGCTGGTGCCACATTAATTCTCAGTGCAAAGACATCTGTGTTCACTGAGTAAAGACCCATTCTGCAGAGCGTATGACTGGGGCTATAAAAGCCAGTGAGTATATTCTGTTAATTTTGTCTCTGTTGATTGATTTTATTTATTTTTTAATTTAGATCAGAAACACATTCACAAAAAAAATGAGTATGCAGTGTAGAGTTCCCCCAAGCCTAGCCACTAAAAGTTTTCTCTATTATTTACATTTTGCTTTGCTGTGGTAAGTTTGTCATAATTATTGGACCAATATAATGATAGCAATATTGATATGTCATTATTAAGCTACTTGTTTTGTAGTTCTGTGAGTATTGACAAAAGCATAGTGTGGAGTATCCACCATCATTGGAGCTTACAGAAAAAGTCCACCACCTTGAGGATCTCCTCCTTCAGATATTCACTTTCCCCATTTCCCTAAATCTGTAGCAAACTTTAGGTTTTCATGGTTTATTTTTACCTTTTTGTTGGAGGCATATAGTTGGAGTCACAGAAATGCTGCATTTTAGACCAGCTGTTTCCCTTGGGGATAGGTTTATGTGGTTACATGTTGATTAGCCCATTTGTTTTTATTGATATCTGATATTCCATGGTGTAGATGGGTAACAAGTTTATAGATCATAAGGAGAACATATTTACCAAAGGCTTTCATGGTTGCTTTCTGTTCTTGGCAATTATGAATAAAAGGGATGGCAAAAATATCAGCTTTCCATCCATTGGAGAAAAAGCTAGGAATGTGCTTTCTGTATCTTGTGTAAGACTGTGTTTAGTTTAATAAGAAGATATCAAGTTGTGTTTCATAATCCTTGTACAGCTTTGTGATCCCACTGTTTTCTGTGTGTATTTTTATTTAGTTTAAATTTTCATAATTTTGATGATTTAACAATACATATTTAGGAATGCATACAGTGTTGTGGTGTAATCCCCATTGTATTTTGCTCCCATCTTTTAATTGTCTCAAAAAATCAAGTATTCATTAAGTGATCATTTACTTTGTGTCCTCCCAGATCCTGTCAACTATCCTGCTATCTTTCTGCTTGCTTATACTATATATTCTGCATAATTCACATGAATGGAGTCATATGTAATTGAGGGCATCTGATTTTGTTTAGTTTAATATTTTAACAATTTTTTCCATTGTTGTAGCCTGTATCAGAATTTCATTTATCTTTATGGAAAATGTTCTACTGTATATGTGTACAAAATATCATATTTTATTTACCCTTTCATGTGTGGTTAACATTGGGTTATTGTTTGTTTGTTTATTTTTGATACTGAGGATTGAACCCATGGGCACTCAACCACTGAGCTACATCCCCAGCACTTTCCATATTTTATTTAGAGACAAGGTCTCACTGAGTTGTAAGAACCTCGCTAATCTGCTGAGGCTTGCTTTGAACTTGTGATCCCTCTGCCTCAGTCTCCAGAGCCACCTGGGTTACAGGCCTGCACCTAACTATTGTTTCCTTTTTGCTACCATGAAAGGAGCTGCTGTGAACTTTCATTTTCAATTGTTTGAGTGTCTGTTTTCAATTTCTTTGGGTATACAGCTAGGAGTGAAATTCATGGACCACAAAAGAATTCTGTGTTAAACGTTTTAAATAATTGTCAAAGTTATCATTTGTCAGTCTTCCCAGAAATGTATGTGGATTGCAGTTTCTCTACATTCTTTGCTAGAGTTGTTATTTTTGTTATTTTCCCCCTTTATGGCTATCTTATTCAGTGTAATGTGATGTCTTGTTCATTTATTTATTTACTTTGGGTACAAAGGATTTTACTCAGGGTGGTTTAGAACTGAGCTTTTTCCCTTGACCTTCTTCATTTTTTGTATTGTGACAGGTTCTCACTGAGTTGTCCACATGGACCTCAAAGTTGTAATCTTCTCATCTCAGATTCCCAAGTAGCTGGAAGTATAGGTGAGCATTCCCAGGCCTGACTGCTATCATATATTTTAACCAAGTGTACAATTTTCATATGCTAGACCTAAAGCAAAACATATTTCTAATGAATAATCACTGAAAGCATTATCAAAAAATATAGTGCACAAGAAAGTAAATAATCTGAGAATAAAGATGTGACATGCAAAATTTAAAAAAAAAAACTGAAAAATGCATATGCATGTTAATGAGGACACTGAAACAGATTTAATACAAATAAATATCTTGCTAGCCAGATAGAGTACTTTGGTATGACTGATCATTTGTAATCCTAACAATATTTTTCATAGAAAAAAATTCTGCAAAATATTTAAGCTTGTTCTAATAAGAGTGGAAAATGCTTTAGATAATTTTTGTCAGAAGCTGACCCTTTCTTCTGATATATGGTTTTTTAACAATATTTGTAATTACAGATAGAAAAAATCTGTTTATTTATTTTTATATGGTACTGAGAATCAAACCAGCTCCTCACACGTGTTAGAAAAGTGCTCTATCTCTGAGCTACAACCAACCCCAGCTCAAATCCGTGTGGTTTTAATAATTGTTATAATTTTTGTATCAGCACTGATCAGCACCAGAGGACTGACCACGCCATAGCCATTGACCTCAAGCACCTGGATACATATCAGGATGGAGTTGCTAGTCCATGTCAAGCTTGTGAACAATAAAATGATGGTGTCTTCACAGTACAGATGACAAGTCAGCTGAAAAGCAGAAGAGTGGTATGTGTGGGCCTTGTTCTGGGGAGCATCTGGAAGAGAATGTGGGACTGTGAAGATTTTGGACCCGCTGTGCATTTGTACAACAGAATTACCATGTATCTACCTGAAAGACCCAAAAGTCCCCCATAGAAGATATGTTTGCATGCCACAAGACTAATAAAGAAGCTTCTGTGGATGTAGCTCATGGGCAGAAAGGAACAATGATAAGTGACAAAGACGAGACAGATTGGTTTTGTTGGGTGTGGCCACAGTGAAGGAAAGCTGAATCAATGTTTATGGCAGCACAATTCACAATAGCTAAACCATGGAACCAACCTAGATGCCCTACAGAATCTCTTTACATGAATTATCTTTACTTATTCCAACCAGAGTTTTGTTGGATAAGTAAAGTATTGTCATTTTATATGGAGCATATTAGAAGTGAGGTTAACTTTTTAAACAAAACTATCTCAAATTATTTTTTTCAAGCATGAGTGTAGCAAAATTCCTTTAGAGCATCTTTACCCTAGTAGTGAAAGAATCTCTTATGGAGCAGAGGGATACACAACCCTTATTGATTGATGGATGAGTATCTTATAGATGTAAGGTACTGATTCACTGTTATATAATAAAGAGGATAAAAATTGCAAAAATATATTTTCTTGACTTAGTGATAAAAAAGGACAGGCAAAACCTCACAGTAAAATATACTAAAAAGGCAAGGATGTTGTAACTCATTAATTCTCAGCACAAAGGCCCCTTTGTTCATTGTGGAGGACCAATCCTAGGGCAGAGGATAGTAGGCTTTAGGAAAACCCCACAGCTGTTCTGATTGTTTTAATCAATAGCATTTATTTTCAGGAAGAGTTACAGATTTAGAGAAAAACAAAGCATATAGTACTCTGTTCTCATTTTGCTGCCCCACCACCCCGTTATTACATATTTTAATACATAATTAAATATTACCATCAATTTCTCATTTTGCTGTTCTGTGAACACTACAAAGTATAATGTTAGTTCGCACCATGATGGCACCATACAGAATAGATTTGCCACCCAAAACATCCCTGTACTTCCCCCTTCATCCTCTTCTACTCCTTCTGTATTCCTGGCAACCTTTAACGATTTTATTGTCTATTGTTTTGACTTTTCCAGACAGATGTAGGATTTTAGGTAGGATGTTTCCCCTGGTGATTCTACATCTTTTCATGTTTAGTAGTGCATTTCTTTCTTTCTTCTATTTTGAATTTATTTTTTACACATTTTATTTATTTATTTATTTTTATATGGTGCTGAGGATCAAACCCAGGGCCTTGCATGTGCTAGGTGAGTGCTCTACTGTTGAGCCACAACCCCAGCCCTCTATTTTGAATTTCTGAATGACACTCCAATGTATGGATGTGTCAATGTTTTCATTAATATTAGGAAAGTAGCTACTGTAAGTGATCTTAGTTACTTCCAGTTCTTGGCAATCATGAATGGAGAAACTATGGGTATCTATATGTAGGTTCTTGTGTGGATATAAGCTTTTAACTCCATTGGTTTAACAGCTAGGAATATGACTCCTGGGCCATACGAACTCTCTGTTTTGATTTTTAAGAAGCCATCAAACTGTCTACCAGAGTGGTGGTCCATTTCTGTAACTCCACAAACAATGTATGAGAGTTCCTCTTGTTCTTCAACCTTGACTGCTCTTGATATTGTCAGGCTTTAAATATTGGAAATTCTTAGAAGTGTGTTTAATTTGTAATTCCTTAATGACATACAATATTGAGCATCTTTTCCTATGCTTACTCACCAAATGTATATCCACTATTTTTTTAATTTATTAAGTAGCTTATTTATTTTTTCATTCAATTTTTTAACAACCTTATTTAGGTAATACTAAAATACAATAAACTATACATATTTAATGCATATTTTGTTAAGTTTTGACATAACTACTTACCAATGTAACAATCACCACATTCAAGATAGTTAACATTGATATACACCCAGAAGGTTTCTGGCAGCCCTGTGTAATTTCTTCCTCTTTCTTCCAGAAACAACCACTGACTGGCTTTATATTGTGATATATAGCAGATTGGAAGTCACACATATAAATCATTAGAGCCTTGGTCCACATGTCAGGTGACCTTGGAACAATCATCTCTCAGACTCAGTTCACTCATATGTAAGATCAGAATTCTTCCAAACAGAACCCAAGAAACTGGAAATATAAGGACAAAGTAACGAATGAGCAAAGAGAGTGCCTGACACATAGTTGGGTCCCAATTTCTGGAACCCAGTGTTACCCTCTATGCTTCAGGTTGGAGATGCAGAGTTCTGTGGGAGCCAGTAACTCCATAGTTCCTCTCTATCACCTTGAGATTTAGTTGAGTAGACTTTTGTGTCTTCAGGGATTTTTCTTATGTTTTATTGAGGTTAAATTCTCATAGGATGCTGCGGTAGAATTACCAGATTTACCTTGTTCTAAACATTTCAATCACTGGAGGAAAACCATGTGTCTGTTAGCAAATGCTCACCCTCTCATGCCCTCCCAACCACTGGCAACCATCTTTCTCTTTTCTGATTATGTGATTTCCAATCTTTGGATATTTATGTAAATGTAGTTATAGCCTATGTGATTTTTCATATCCGATTTTGGTTACTTTCTTAATATTATTGAGATATATATTTACATTGTACTCTGTATCAGTATTTCATTTGTTATGACAGTAATATTCAAACATGTATATGGATGTTATATATCATTATATATTTCTTCATAAATATAAATATGAGCATGTGCTTATTCAGATATGGCTAATGTGTTTATGAGTGTGGCAAAGTAGCTTTACATCAGTTTAGCCAGAAGCTGAGCTTTCTCTCTCCATTTGGTTTGCACAATTTTTGTTATATTATATATATATATATATATATATATATACAAATGTATTTATCTATTCTTGATGAACATTTGAATTTTCATCTATTTCCTAGTGTAAGTGGTGCTGCTATTAACATATATGCACAAGTATTTTAACATCTGTTTTTAATTCTTCAGGGGAATATAGCTAAGAATGGAATTGGTAGGTCATAAGGTAATTTTATTTTCACATTTACCAATCATCATATTTTTTTCAATACTCACTGAATTACCTTATATCCTTACTGTAAGTGTATGGGACTTTCAAATTCTTCACATGGTTTACAACAATTATTTCTATTTTTTTTTTTTTTAGTGGAGACTTTCTGTTGATCAAGAAGTGCAGTCTCATGGTGTTTTGTGTGTGTGTGTGTTTTTTAATTTTTGTTGTGGTTTTGAACATCTTGGTGTCTGCCTCTGAGCTTCATCTCCTGCCCTTTTAATTTTTACTTAGAGACAGAATCTCACTAAGTCACCCTGGGTGCCCTTGAAATTGCATTTCTCCTGCTTTAGTCTCCTGAGTAGCTTGGATATAAGCATGCACATATTATTAGACAAAAACAGAGAAAAGCATCAATGTGCCTCTAATAGAATTTCACTGAAAGAAACTTTACGAACAGCAATGCAGGAAAAAAAGAAATAGACCCAGTGTAAACATCTGAGATCCAAAGTAAAAGGAAACTATAATAGTTTATAATATGCTAAGAATGCCAAGTATCACGACAATTAATGTAAATAACTTAAAACAAGATGTACATACTACAGAATATTATTCCCAAGATATTTGCTAAGTATTTAGATTACTTTGTTCTAACAAAAAAAAATTATTCCTATCTTAATAATTTTTCTTCAGAGGGAAAATTTTATGAACTAAAGAAAACTGTTTTAATAAGGGTGGCAAAGTAGCTTTACATCAGTTTAGCCAGAGCTGAACTTTCTCTCTCCATTTGGTTTGCACAAAATTTATTATGTGTGTGTCAGCACTTATTAGCACCAAAGGACTGATGGTGCCATAGCCATTGGCCACAAGCATTTGAAGACACAACAGGGTGGCGTCACCAGTCCATGTCATGCCTACAAACAGTGAAAAGATGGAGTCCACACAGTACAAGATCTCAAAACAGCTGATGAGCAACAGAATAGTGTAAGTGGCCCTTTCTTCTGGGGATCTTTGTGGAGAAAACCTGGAGGTACGAAGATACATGGCTCGTTTTTTATGTCTATGCAAAAGATTTATCATGTATGCACTTGAAAGAACCATAATACCCAGAAATAAGAGATCTCTCAATGCCATCAAGGCAAGAAAGAGGCTCCTGTGTCTGTAGCTCATGAGTAGAAAGGAACAGTGGTCAGTGAGAAACAGAAGACCAGGCTGGGTCTTATTGGGAGTGGCCACAGTGCAGAGGAGCAGGTTGCTGGAGAGGGACATGGTGAGGGCCCATAAGAAGACAAATAGCCCCAAAATGGGATTTGTGGATTTCAGTTTGAAGTTGGCCAACCAGGAGCCACTGGGACTGATGGTGATGGCCTGAAGCACACTCAGGACACAGGTGGTGCAGATGGACAGCGCCCTCATGACCTTGTGCAGGAAGACAAGTACTTTGCATTTGAAGTCACCTGGAATGTCCTGTGTTTCCCAAATGTCTGTAGACACCAAAAGGCCCATGGTGAGGAGCATGAGGATGTGGGTTAGGGCCAAGTGGGTGACAGGGAGGTCAGTGAGCCTGGGCTTGTGGCCCATAAAGACTGTGGCAATGTGAAGGCAAAGCAGAAAGGTGTTTGCGGTGATCCCAATGCCAGCCTGGGGATAGAAGGCTTTTCTTAGGGCAACATGACTGAAATATTGGTCCATCTTTATGGGGAATCTGGGGAGAAAAACAGGGTCAGTGGAGAGCAACACCTTTTTCATTGCCATGCTTCCAGTTCTACCTTCCCTTACAATCTATAGAATCATCATTTAACAAAACAACAAAAATCTTTGTGAGTAGGGTAGGCTCTTAGTCTTAATGTTAATTTCAAATCAATGGTTGGTGGTGGCTCCGTGGTAGAGTGCTGGCTTAGCATAAATAATGCCCTGGTTCCATGAAAATCACTGAAAGAGAAAATAAAAATAAGTAAAAAATAAATTCCACCTTAAGCGTCATGCATTCTTCTGAAGAATGATTTTGCATACCTCCCATTCATCACTTGGAAGTGTCGAGGTTTCATCCCTCTCTTTGAGCCTGTTCACACCATGTTTTCTGATGTAGCATAAATCATGTTATTTAATGGTGAGCTTTTGTTTGCTTTTCAATCTTCCCTGCAGCTTTCTCTATGTGAAGATACTGCCTTCTCAGGCTTGCAGTTGCCATATCTGAAACACTGTGGCTTACATAAAATTTATTTACCATAAGCTTTGGATGTAAAGTTTGGAGAAGCAGAAATCAGAATCCTTCAGGAAAATAATACCAAGAAGACTGTTCCCATGGTTTCTTTATTCAAGTGCAGATTTTTTTTTAAAATATTTATTTTTCAGTTCTCGGCGGACACAACATCTTTGTTTGCATGTGGTGCTGAGGATCGAACCCAGGCCGCACGCATGCCAGGCGAGCGCGCTACCGCTTGAGCCACATCCCCAGCCCCTCAAGTGCAGATTTTTAAGGGATTTAGTAATTTCTGTCCTCTTCTCCCATGACCTTTATTTATCTCAAGCCCCAGCATTTATTAGCTGGGGGAACACTTTCACTTCATCTAGGTTTCAATTGATTTCATGGGCAAATATCAAACAGCTCAAACTTACCTTGTAGCATTTTTGAAGTGAGTAATTAGATAGGTGTCTGACACATATGAAGCACTGTAATACTTTTCATAACTTTTTGTCTCTAATATTAGTGTGGAGTGTAAATGTGATATATTAAGGGTTTCCTACCATATTTAAGAAATGCCTATGCATGATTGGTTTTCTTTGGCAAACTTTTATCCTTGGATTCTGTTAGTATTGTACAGTTATTTCCTCAAACTTTCAAATTACTTCATCCAATAAATATAGATGTTTTCACATTCCATATCTATTTCAGGAAAACAGGGACACAGCTGGTGGGGTCTCTTTTACAGTTTTTATCTCTGGTAAGTAATACCACAGTATGTTTTCATTCTCATAAGTCTTTTGTATTAGAGAAAATAGCCCTGCTATCTCCATAGTAATGGGGGATGCCTTACTAGGAATGTCCTGTACAAATTATTCAGTCAGGTACTAAGAGAAATTTAGTTGCTCAGAAGTGGGAACTGACATCAATTGTCTTTCACTTGATTTTTCAGATGTACATGGTAAACATCACATTGAATAGCAGGACCATGACTCTAATTCTGGTATGTCACTCAATCTCATTAATCTTTAATCTCAGGACTTAAAGTTTTTGATCTGTGTGACATTGTGAAAGTAGTTATAACTCCTTCCAGAGTCTCCATATGAACAGTGAGAATGATGGAATACATAATGTAATTTTTATCATACTCTCAAATTTTATCCAAATAACTTTCTAAAGGAAGGCAGTTATTGAGAGTCCATATCCTTGACATAATGCTTGTGAAATACAGGCAAAACACATAAATATAGAAACACATTAATACAGAAACACAAGAGATTCAGTCATGGCAAGGCAAAGAGACCATCTTGGAGTGTCCCAATAAAATACCATCAGGATGAGGCTCTTCAGATACTTTTAATCAAAATGCTGAATCCAGGGCTGGGGTTGTGATCAGCAGTAGAGCACTTGCCTACCATGTGGAAGACACTGGGTTTGATTCTCAGCACCACGTAAAAATAAATAAGTAAAATAAAAGTATTGTATCCAACTACAATGTAAAAAATCTTAAAAAAAAATTTAAACAAGTTTCCAAATTTAAGTCATGCTCCTATCAGTGGCCATATTTAGATATGTGCCAACTAGAATGTAAATGGTCTTCAGTATTATAATTCAGTCACCATTTCCTTCTTCTAAATCACAAATTGCTGAAGATTTTGCTTAATTTACTTTAATGAACATTTAAATGTGAAGTCTGTGGTAATTCAATGACTGGAACAAAACTAATTAGAAAGTGTTTTGTGAAGGAATTTTTCAGTTCATAATATCATTAGTCGAAGGAGTGGTGGAAAATATTTTAGAAGAGAAAAAATTGTCTTGAAAAGATAAAAGATATTTCCTGTATATTATTATAAACTGCTCTCCTTACTGCAAGAAATTCAGTGCAATTATAACAAAGGAAAATGACAACATTTTAATTCTAGAAGTATTAATACATTTAAGTAAAAAATTTTATTATTGGTTCATTTTAGTTATATACATGACAGTAGAATCCATTTTGATATAATTATAGAAGCATGGAAAATAGCTTATTCTATTAGAAACCCATTCTTGTGGATGTACTTGCTGTTAAGATTCACTGGTTTGTTCCTGTATATATGCATAGGAAAGTTATGCACAATTAATTCTGCTAATTGAAAATCTTCTCAAATTATATTCACTTTATTAATGATTATCATTAGTAAAGAATAACTACAGCTCATAGAACAGCTGGGATAAGAGAAAAATTCTAGAAATTTTTCAATATGCCAACCCATAGTATAGTATTACTACTATACTACTATATACTACTAGTATATAGTATAGTATGTTTTATTTTATTACAAACTTGTTTATTCTATTATTTCCTGTCTCCCTGCATCTTTAGGACAACTTAAAAAGCATAAATGTACCTCCACTGAATATCTATGTGCAAAAAAAGAGGAAGATAAAGTAATTCTGATGTAGTGTACCAAGGACTATTTGAAAGAATGCAGTGTCTTTTTTTTTCATATAAATATACACTACACATTTTGTTGGAAGTTTCTACTCAAAATAAGATATATTATAAATATTTTTAGCAGATTAGTCTGTGACCTTATAAATTGCCAAATGAGGTTTAGAGACATTTTAAGTTCTGGAAAATAATGTAACACTAGAAATATCTGGCCCTTTAATTATTATAAATTGTGAGTCTTTATGGTGAAAAAATCACTCATGTAAGACAATAATATTTGTAATATTATAAATAACAACAATATTATGAATTTTAAAATGAGAGAATGAAAATTCAGATAAATCATACTACAAATTCAAAGAAGTGCTGTAGCAGGTTAGAAATAAATACCTGTTCCTGGATTTGAAGAAGTAAGAGGCAGACTTCAAAATGCATCCCTCCAGTGCTGACAATGCAGTCTCCTCTGCCTCCTCTTTCCACAGAGCTGAGGCTTCCAAGATGAGGTTTTATGGGACGGACAGCTTTAGCTCTTCTCTCAGAGGACTGATAATCTTGGTGTTGCATCTGAAGTCTGATAGCACCTGTATTGCAGTAGGCAGGGAGGGAGTCTCCAGAGGAGAAAAAAATATTCTTCCATTATCAGGCAATGGTAAACAAGCATCATCTGGATGAAAACTTTTTACATGTAGCTCTCACTTTTCAAGGTCAGAGTACACTTCGTTATTATTTGCATAGAATTCTTAGTAAACAATTTGAGGGGCTCTTCTACTGATGCCAAAGAGTCCTGGCCTGGAATACAATAAAGTGACCAAACAAAAATAACTAATGTCATATTTACATTTTCAGATATGGTAGCTCTGAGTAATGACACCCCTATACAATGAATATGCCTCAGATTCAGTTTTGATTTCTAAATGCCTTAAACTTGAGAAGAAAATATGGAGAGTGATGTGGGACATCTTCTCCTAGCAAGAAATCCAGGAATGGAGCCATGGGGGGAGCTAAGTAGGAAGAAGGAAGGGAAATGAGGGAAGGGAGAATTCATGACTGAGGAGTTTCTCTGGTTGGGCATGAAGACAGGTTAAAGGCCTCCTCCATGAAGGAGACAGTTTTCTCTTCATTTTGGTGATTTTTATTACCATTAATAGCTTTAGGTCCTCAAATTGTCCCGTATTGTAGCCCATGTCTCCACCTGTCTCACCTAAGCCATGCAAAATATGCAGCAGTATGTTGCCTTCATTAAAGACAAAACCCATCTGAGAGGCCCATGAGCCACACTTGTGCCTGGAGGTAATTTCTTCAGCTTTGGCAGATTTCAGATTAGTCACAGCATGAGGACCTTGAAGGTCAGTCACCTGGAACTCTTTCCTTGTCATTCTAGCACTCAAAATGAGAACATTTTCCTGCTAACTCTTGCTAAGAAATGTCAGGGAAGCTCCTGACTGGCCCTGATTGTGTCCACCTCTACTAAACACAGTAGTGAGGACAGTGAGGACCTTGAGCTGGTCAGAACTGATTTACAGGCCCTGATCCCTGATTCTGTTTGAGAATAAAATGTCTATCCAAAGCAGATGACAAAATGTGACTATTTTTCTTGAAGATAGACTGCATTAACTATAAATAAAATATCTAAGGCATTATTAATATGAGAGAGGCTAGATTTCTTTTTTTTATGTTTGTTTTTGTTTAAAAAGGTAAGTTTTAAAAGTACAATGTGCTCATTGAACAAAAGTCTGTCCAGTAGGATTATTAGGAATATTATGATTCAAAATAATATTACTTTGATTATAAAATTGTGCAAAAGCATGAGATGTATATGTGGGGGGCATTCCATGGTTTTGAACAATGGCAGGCATCCATTTGTGCTTACAGTACAGAAAAATCTCTTCACCTTAAAAGTGACCTTGGTATTGTTTTGTTTGCTGTTGTTGTTTCTGGGTTTTTTTGTTCATTTGTTTATGAGACCATCTTGCTGTGATGCCCACCCTGGTCTCATACTTGTGGGCTTATTGTCCTGCTTCAGCCTCCTGATCAGGTGGGACAGCAGGTACTGTGTGCCAGGCCACAACCACTTATTACCCATGGGCTGCTCTTTTTTCTAATCCTGAAAACCAGTCCTCTCAGGTCTGGTCTCTGTTGTCTCCTCAGGATTGAGATTTAAATGGAATGAAAGAAGTATCCTTTGCATCCTCATTTCTTTTATTTAGTAAAATGCATTTAAGTTTCTTTTCCATTGTTGAGTTAAGGAAAAGGGTACTATTTTTTTTACTGGAAATTTTATAAAAGTATATTTTCTTCTCTATAAATTTGCAAAAGAATGTGTGTATTCCTTCCAGTGTACAGTGATATAGAAGGAAGCCGCTGTCCACACTTGCATATGTACAAGTTGTCCACCTCATTGTTTAGCTGCTTTGCCAATGAGGCTTCTTTTAAAATGGACATGTTTTCTTTTCCTCTTATTTCTTTCCTCCTCCAAAACCTGTCATGGGGGGAACAAGATCACCTTTACCTATCATAGACCAGACATTTTGAGCACACACACCACAGAAACACAGGAATTCAGACTTCAGGGATGGCACCAAAAGACCTAAGGAACTGCTGTTTCCAAAATTAAAAAGTGAATTAAATTCCATTAGAGGGACTTCTTGACAGGCAGCCTTTGAATGGCTTTTTAAAAAACCTTGCTCTGCTGGGCACAGTGGCTCATGCCTGTAATCCCCTTGTCTCAGGGGGCTGAGGCAGGAAGATCAATAGTTCAAAGCCAGCCTCACCGAAAGTGAGGCCCTAAGCAAATCAGTGATACCCTGTCTCTAAATAAAATACAAAGCAAGGCTAGGGATGGGGCTCAGTGGTCAAGGACCCTTGAGTCCAATTCCCAATACACTCCCCGCCCCCCCCCCAAAAAAAAAAAAAAACAACAACAAAAACCAACTCTGTTCCCTGTAATGAGCAGAATCTCATCCTCTGGGACTGGAGTCCCCTGTGCTTGTCCATTCATAGCAAAGCAATAATGTACCTGCTTTTCGTTTTCCTCAAAACCACGTCATCCTGGTTCAATTAGCATGAGGGACAAGGTGCAGCCTTCAGTAACATACACCATTCCTGTGGGCAACAGTTTCCAAATAATGTGGGTAAAATTTGGAAGTGTGATTCATGGATCATATGGCAACTTTAATACAGAAAAATAAAACCACAGCACTCCTGCCCAGAGACTGTATGTGGCATCCCAGCAACAATCAAGGGAAACTTCCTGTACTCTGCCACCAAGCAGTATTTGTTACTATTGTTTTGTGTGAGTGTGTGCCATTCTGAGTGCTTATTGGGATCTTGTAGTTTATTATTTTTTTTCCAGAGACATGTGTTGTTGAGAACCTTCATGCTGTCTCCAGAGATTATTTTGTGAAGGGTCTTTTAATGTGTTTCCTTTTTTTCTTCTCCATTTGTCATTTTCTGCAAGTCCTGTGGCACAGGAGACCATCATTTTAATTTGTTGGACATGTTTGTTAACTAAGGCATTAGTTATTGTGCATTTTGAATATTTTATTATTTAGGAGATATACATGTACAGCATTTTCACAAGTTACCTGATCCAGTCCTCAATTTTCAGTTGTTTCTTAGGTCATAATTTTAAAGCTAAAATTACTAGATAGGAATAATGACAATATGAGACAGTAATATATGTCATTGCAATATTTTCTACACTTCATCTTTTGAAATATTCAGTGGCATAATACATCTATTTAGAAAAAGCAAATCTGATATTTTTTTTCTGATTAAAACAATATTTCAAATCCATAATTTTCATGACACATTATCAAGACCAGTAATTTTCCCTGTGTTTCCCTAAAATTTGTATTTGACAATTTGACTTCATATAAAACATGTTATCCAGAAAATAAAGAAACTATTGCTACATAAGGCAGCATACCCTTGAAAGACTTGAGAGCACAGAGCACTGCTTAACTGAATTCATAACAAGAGCTCCTCCTCCTTCTTCAGATAAATTTCAAGGTGGTGCACTCCTGTAATCCCAGCTACCTGGAAGGGTGAGAAAAGAGAACCAGAAGTTTGAGGCCAGTCTAGCTTAGCAGGGGCCTAAGCAACTTGTTTCAACATAAAAAAAATTAAAAAGGGCTAGGGTTGTAGTTCAGTGGTTAATCAATGCTGGGTTCAATCTTTGGCCAAAACAAACAAATGGAAAAAGCTTTGTGGACTGTGGTTGTGGCTCAGTGGTAGAACGTTTGCTAGCACATGTGAGACACTGGGTTTGATCCTCAGCGCTACATAAAAGTAAATAAATGAAATAAAAAAAAGTCTCCATGTACAACTAAAAATATTAAGAAAGGTAAAGTTTTGGATCCGAATCACTAAAATGCCATAAAAGTGTTAGAATATTCAAAAAATTATATTTTGGCATCTTTAGAATCACAGCATGTAAAATTCTTTTTATTTTAGGGAATTTTTTTTCACAGTAGTTTATAAGGTTACTGGAAACCTCATTTAAAAACATACTATTACATATTTATTTTTATGGAGTACATTATGGTAAGTCAGTACATGTATATAAATTGTAGTAATCAGATCATAGTAATATGGATTTTCATGTTTTCAGCTAATAATGGTTTTAATATCAGAAATTTCATTTTAAAACACAATTTAGGTTGTTTTAACTAATAGTTCCCCTACTGGGCCAGAGAAGTACCAGAAGTGATTTCTCCATTCTGTTTTTGGTGCCCCTCACTGAACTCATTCCATGTGTCCTTTGCCTGCTCTTCCCATTCCATGCTGATCACTATTTCATTCTGTTCTACTATATTTACTTACTGCTTTCTACAAAAGAGTGGGAACATGTGCTGCTTGTACTTCAGAACCAGGCATGTTTCTCTTAACATAAAGAAAGTCATGGGCCACTTTTTGTTATGGTAAGATGCACAAAACAAGAAATTTACCATTTTATCTTTTTTTATTCCATTTGCTTTGTTTTATTTGTTTGTTTTGCATTTACATGACAGTTGGGAGTATTTTGACATATTATACATACCTGGGTTGCCACCCAATACAATTTTGATCCCATTCTCTGGTTGAACATTCTGATTCTTTTTAAGAGTGCAGATCAGATTTATTCCCTCAAGAATTTATGTATTCTTCTTTCAAGCTGAATAATATTCCATGGAATGCCAAGGACATGTTTTGCTTATACATTCATATGCTTTTGGGCATTGAAGTATTTCTGACATGGGCTATCATTAATAATGCTACTTTAAGCATTAGTGTACATATGGTAACTTGAGTCCTTACATTCAGTTCTTTTTAAAAGATCAATAAGAGGACAATTGATGAATCAGAGATAATTTGTGACAATAAATATATCAATATTTATTGGGAAGAATACAGCTCACTTAAGCACTTATTAAAACTTGCTGTACACTCTTAATATGTTTTCAATGAGTCACCCAGGCCATGAAGGTCCTACTTCATAACAATCACTTGCTGACACCAAGCAGATATGTTGGGCCCTTGTGTTAACTCAAAAAGTAAAGAATTGACATTTCTATAAATTTGTTATTCACTTGTTTTAAAGTAACAGATTTAATCAAACATGCATACCTTCATATTAACTTCCTACAGAGGGCATATATTCTAGGCTATAATTTACTGTTCATAAGCCAGTTTATTGGCATATTAGGAAAACTTATCTATCATCACTAGTTAAGTATGTGCTATCTTCACCCACAAATATTTCAAAAAGTTAATGATTTGTTTTTCAGTGCAGATCAGCAGCATAGGACTGGTTGTGGCATAGCCATTGGCCACCATCATATGGATATAATAATAAACTGGGTCATTGTTCCCTGTAGTTCTTGAGGAGGAGAAGATGCTGTCCAAACAGTACATGAGCACAAATAAACTCATGAGCAGCAGGATGGTCCAGGTGGCCCTCTGCACAGGGGATGCCTTTGGAGAAAGCCTGTTGTTGTGTAGGTGCTGGACATGCCTCCTATGCCTGCACAAGAGGGCCACCATGTACCCACTTGAAAGAGCCATTAACCCTATGAGAAAGACATCCCGGAATACACCTAATACAGAAAATAAATGCCTGAAGAAGTAACTCATTTGAACAATTTTGCAGGGTTCAGTAATAAAGACAATGACATTTGAGGTTACATTGTGAATGGCATTAGAGGACAAGGAGAAGTGAGCACTCAAGGACATGTAGAAGGCCCACAGGAAAACAAGGACACACAGGGTATGCTGTGGGGACTTATGTTTGAACTTGGCCAAGCAGGAGCTTCTGGGGCTGAGGGTGATGGCCTGGAGGACACTCAGCAGGCAGGTGGCACAAATGGAGAAGCCCCTCAGAAACCTGTGCAAGTAGATGACCGATTTACACTTGATGTCATCCCAAAAATCCTGAGAAAGAGCAACATCTGTAGCTATGTACCCCCAAATTGTCATCATCCCTCTGTGGATTAGGGCCAAGAGACCAATTATCAGGTCAGTGGGCTTGAGCCTGTGCTGGAGGAGGAATGTGAGGATGTGGAAGAGAAGGAGGATGGAATTGGCTGAGATCCCAAGGCCAACTTCAGAGAAAAATGCATTTCTTATGCCAATATAATCATAGAGTTTGTTGGTGATTTTCATCTTTTGAGCAATGAATCTCATAGTATATATCTTAGGAGAAAATAAAGACTTTATTTTCAATAGTATAACACCCATTAATCTCAGCCTCTCCTATTACCATCAGAACATGTGTGGATTTACCCCAACACACCCTTTTCTCACTTTAGCATTCAAGTCTCTCTGACACTCTCCAGGTGCCATTTTCCTATTATGACCAAATCGCTGGTTTGTGTAACGATTTGGGGGCTGTCATCTTTCCTATGCATTCAGAGTTATAATGTGCTACTGAAAATATTTCTAGTTTATAGTATCATCTTGAAGTTTTTTGCATAGTGCCTTAATTGGTTTCTTTCTTTGTCTTCTCAATTCAGCCTCAAGTACATATTGAAAATTGTACAATTTTTGATGCATTTAAATAGGAGGATTGCATAATAATAGAGAATTCCAACTCAAGAAATGAATCCTGATGGAGTAATTGTATAAATCATTGTAGTTTTATCTTTAGAGTGGTTTATTACCAGACCTAATATCTTTAATACATCATCCAAGCCAACATTAACAACTACACACTGTAAGACATGTTGTTTGAATATGCATTTAAAATCTGCCACTTATTTCAAGTGTGATCTTAAGTAGTCTGTGAAGCTTAACTCTTATAATCTCACCTATAAATATGGGCAGGCATATTGCCTGAATTCAAGAGCTATTGTGTGTGCAAGAAGGTGAAATACCAAATATGGAAGTGTTTCTAAATTATAATGACCATAAGAAATATTGGCCATTATTTTTAATTATGCAATTCCTCACATGTGACTGGGGGGACTTTTTAGTTTTTTTTTAAGTAATATTTACCTCTGTTGCTGCCTCAAAAGAGTTTCATAATTTTGGAACATTTTATCACTATCTGTAAAAAGTTCTTTGGTGATATTTTAAGACTGTTTTTGAATTACCAGTGTAGCTATAAGTCTTATATACATATTATTATTATCACCAGAATAATTGTTTTAAGTGTTCCATGTCCAGTTATCAAATGTTATTAGAAATATGTTCTAATTTTTTCTACTCATTCATCTGAAATCAGTGAAAGTGATTCTGAGTCATTCCATTGTAAAGTTTTCATTAAAGTACAAGAAGTTGACCTTCACTGTAAGATGGACCTTCAAAAGAGTCCTGTTTATCATCTCCTACAAGTAAGAAATTTCAGTTCAGAGGCCAAGCATAAACTTGAGATAGAAATTTGATGTTGATCTACCAATGGAATATTTCCTATACAAGGCAGGTTTGTATTTTATTTCAAGTGTGTGAAATTGTAGGCATATGTTTCAAATCATTTCCAGTCATATTTTAAAAAGTAAATATCATTAGAAAGTTATGCATGTTAAGCTAAATCATTTCATGACTCTTTAGAACATGTTAATGTATAAGTCAGTATACTAAACATGGCTGCAGTGGGGCACGACTCTAAATCCAGCAGCTTGAGAGGCTAAGAAAGGACAATTTTAAGTTAAAAGCCAGCCTAAGAAGTGGTGAGGTGCTAAGCAACTCAGTAAGACCCTATCTCTAAATAAAATATAAAATATGGCTGGAGATGTTGCTTAGTGGTTAAATTCACCTGAGTTCAATTCCCAGTACTAAGAAAAAAAAATATTAAGAAACAACAAAAGGTAAACATTCATGAACATAGGATGCCATGTATAAATCCAAGGTTATGTGCCGCAGTCTGGCTGGGCACAATTCAGGAGCCACTTGTCAAAAGAAACGAACTTTATTTTTAGAACCACGCATGCCAAACAAAACAGCTCCTCAGAAAAAACCCTCAGAGCCCAACTGCCACCACAGGCTTCCCACAAGCCTCTCAACCTCTCCCACTCCTCTTGCTCTTGAGGCCGATTTGCTGGGTCATGTGGGTGGAGCCAAAAAAGTCCCCCAATGAGCAGCTCTGTGGTCTGAAAGGGCAGGGAAACAGCCCAATGAGCATCACCGCAGAGGAGCCAATCAGCTAGAAGTTGCTGGGGCCGCTGTGAGCCAATCATCAGCTGGCAGTCTGAAAGTTTGCTGGGGCCCCTTCGACTGTGGCTCTCAACAGTTATATATATAATTGCTTAAAACTGTCATCCTCTTGTTGGTTTTAAATTTTAATTGGAATATACCCTTTGTACTTGGATATGGGGCCCAATATTACAATTCAACATATGTATATAGCATGTTGGGATCAAAGTAGGTTAATTTCCATCGTCCCCAAAGTTTTCATTTTTACCTTGGAAACTTCTCTGATTACTTTAAGTTTTATAAGTAAATATTATTGACTGTAATCACCCTATTGTGCTACAAGTCCTGGGCCACTTTTCCCTCTTAACTCTTTTTGGCACTCCACAACCACCATCTATCTCATTTTCTAATCATAGATCTAGGAAGTTTTCTCTTCACAACCTTTGTGTGATCAACCTTTTCAGTTCCAAAGCATGAGTTTCAGCATGCAATATTTGTGGAAAATGAAAACTCTCTGCTACCATTAATAAAGGACAATATTTTCCCCAAGTAATGATCAGTAAAGTGACAAAATTTTCTGCATTCACTCATTCAGTGTTTTGGGGTTGTTCTCATAATAAGTCCAGAAAAAAGATTAGAATATAGAAATAAAATGTCCATATGTTTCCAAGTTTTTCTGGATTACATTTGATCAGCAGTACTACATTGTTTTATTTTGTGATATCAATGTATATACAAATGGCATATGCTTATTCTTACAAATTGATTTTATATATGTCAAATATTTATGGGTATTTTTATGGTATAATTTTAAATATATTTATATTAGCATTGATAAATAACTTTTAAAATGTTTTAGGCCATGGAGAGTTGTCTGAGCCAGGAGATTTCCAAGTTAAAATCCAGTCACAGTAGCTTAGCAAGGCCTTAAGCAATTAAGCAAGACCCTGCCTAAAGATAAAAAATGACTGGGGCTGTGACTCAGTGTTTAACATCAATGTGACTTCAATTACTGGTATAAAAAAATTAAAATCGCCCTCTTTCAACCACAACAAAAGAGTGTATCATGAAACAAAACCAAAAAAATGCATTATGTGACATACAGGATGTCCTTTAAATTTTTTTAAACATTTGAACCTTGTAAAAAACAAGCACGAAAACACTCATTGAATGAAATGTTTTAATCACCTGTGTCAGAAGGCCATTGTGTGACTTTAAGCTCAGTGTTACTGAGAAATCTGCAGTCCTCCAAACAGAAATAATGAAAAGCAGTAGTGTATAGTGCCATGAGTTTGCACATACTCAAAAATGTATGGATTTGTTTCTTCATTGCCTAAAAACCAGTGGAAACTTGTTTTCTGAAAGTGAATTGCTGTATTAGTAACAGGAAAGCTTAGACTCTTTCCTGATGTCTGCACGAAATCAAGGGCCACAATTTGCTGTAATCCTAAGCACAGTTATTCTCTCTCCATGTAGTGCCCAGAGAAACCCCAGAAAAAAATGCTTTTCTAGTCATCCAGCTGTCTCCAGTTTTGAACTATAATCATGTCAGCAAATACTGCACATCAAGTATATATGATTAAAATTATGTAAGTATATCACAGTGGTAATGTAAAGAATGTTCTATAGTATTGTCCACGCTGATGAACCACTGTTTGGGAAAGCATCCTGGGGAATGAGAACCATTCATAAAGGGGAGCTAAGGAAAATCCTGTGGCACCAACCATCCCTTCTCTGGTCCATCTCAATCACACCTGGAACAGCACACCTTAGGTGATCAGAGGACAAAATACAAGCTTTTTGCCATCATTGGGGAGACTGGAGAACCCCTCCTCAATAAGGGTCTTACGGTTGATGCTGCCAATTTGGTATCTTGATGCCCTCTTGTATCAGCACTAATATTGTACTTTATGCATTTGAGAAATCAAGCTGCCCCCAGACTTGACATTCTCTGGGGAAGGACATATAAATTACAGTGACTATAACTTGAATTTGTGAAATAGGTCACCCTTGATGAATCCATATCTGGTAAGAGGATGGAAAATCTAAGTAAGTAGATGAGTAGAACACATTACCTATATTTTTTAAAAAAGAAATGTCCACAAATTACAGAACTTTCATTTGTTAATGCTCATAGTAAAGACTTGGGGACCCTCATGGTGAAGACTCCCTTTACATCTAGATCATGGAAGCAGTCCTGTTAGACAATGTGTAGTCAACAATACCATGGGTGGCTCATGATACATACATCATCATACATGTTACCTTAAACTACTGAGAACTGCTCAGGTGGTGAATATGAGCTGGAGGTCAGGACACAAGTGAGAGACTTACAGGAGGAGAATACCCCCTACAAAAATCACTGAAAGTTTGCCTTCTTAGGACCTTCAAATTCCAGGTTGAAGGAGTGAAGGGAGCACACATCTGTTCTCTCCTCTGCAGTTTCAGCATCATCCTGCCTCTCTCTCAAGGAAAAGATGACAGAGAAAACCTATTACTTACTCACCACTAAATTATGCATGAATTTTCATGATCACACAGCTCCACTTCATTGTTGCAATCTTCCCCATCCTCCCTTCTATTCATTAAGATAAAAATGGAAAAAAAAAGGGATGAAGCAGGTAAGATTAGTCCTACTTCAAGCAATTGGGTTTGGAGCTGAGGTCAATGCAGGCAGCACTTTCTACCTTGTGGCACTTCTTGTGCTGGAAATCTATGAAGAACACATGGAGAGATGACTGGCACCTCAGGGAGGGCAAAACCATTGCCCAGCAGATGTTAGTCCTGTGAGCACATCTTTTGTGAGATACAGAGAATCTAGCAACATGATGAGCAAAACTCTGCACAAGGTTTTGGCAAATGAATGGCAGCTCTTTGTGAGAAATAGAGATGAGAATTATCAGTCTACTTGTGAATTGTCAGAGTTGCAAAGGACAGCCTGGGATTCGCAATTAGAGCTATGGGGTTTATATTACCCCATTTTAACTTTCACCTGAGAAAAGCCACTAGAAGTGAAAGTGTTCTATTAAACTAAAGAAACAGTAATCCCCAGAGGTGCTTCTTCACAGACCCCAAGCTGTCTGTCACTACTAGAAAACCCAAGCAGTCCTGCAGAAGGGTCCTTATTCCTGACTGATGTAGGGATGGACGATTCAAGTCCTGATTTCCTGCTCTACAGTGTTGGCTTTCCTGTCTGATTTTACCCTTTGAGTTTTAGTAACAAGAAAATGATACAGGTTGACATTTAGCTAGTCATGCTACAGATATGAAAAAGTGAGTTTTGGAAAAAAAATCTAAAATGTAGGTACTGTTATCATGGTAGGGTGGGATTTGACTGACCTAAATGTTCTTCTAAACAAAATTAGATTCAAAGGTTTCCAATCTAACAGAAATTGAAAAGGGTATTCACCTTTAGTGACCAAATCATAAAGGACTCTTGAACACAAATATTCTTCCTCCAAACTATTCTGAATTATATTCCTGGGTGTTTTGGAACCAGTAATGGGAAACTACCAGCCTATTCATTTTATTTTTTAAAATATTTAATGTACATTCAAAACTTATCATCATTGCCCTCTCATTTGACATTTCATAACTGATAGAGTACAGTGTAAGGGAAATTTTAATTTGTGAAATTAAATTGAATGCAAACATTCTTAGAAGAAAATATCCTCATTGCACCATGAGGACACAGTCCTCTGGGCTCAGTAGGGCTGTTGAGCTGATGTCTCCTGCAGCTACCAGACACGTCACTAAAAGGCTCAGATTCCTTCCTTCCACAGCTTTTCTAGGGCCACCCAAACACTAATTCAGCATCTGAGGACACAGAGGCACTTATCCAGATGGCTGAGGCAGGGAAGGACTCTGTGCAGTTGAGACGCACCTAAAGAGATGTGAGGTTTTAGGAAAGGATGTCTTTAAGTCCTGTCTCTTCAGGGATGTAATTTTAATGTCTGCAAAGGTGACAAGATCCCACTGGAGAACACAGAACTGTGGCTTCCCCAGTGGAACATGTCCCCTGTCTCGTAGTTTTACTTTCTTCTCTGGTGGATAACAACAGTCCTGGGAGAGCTGGGCCCCAAACTTTTCTCTAACTTCCCTGGACACTTCAGGAGAGAGATCTTGATTGGGTTCATGTTCCCGTTATATTGACAAGCCCAGTTACTCTCATTCTGATCTTGAGGTCAAATGAGTTCAAACCATTCCACAATTGATCTTGCTTCCATTTTGGGGTGATGGAGTCTTGCACCCCTCAGGATTTCCCAGTGGCTCCGAGGGTCCTCACCTTACAATGTGTGATGGGCTCTCTCCCCCATGTCTTTTTTCTCACATAGAACATCCTGTTTTTGTGTACTGTTGACAGAACAGTGCCTTTGTTTTATGTTAGGACCAGGGTCTCTGTTTTAATGCTGAAGTCCTTGTGCCAGCAGTCTGTCATGATATTTTCTTTTTCATCACAATTTTTAGTAATTTGAGTTTTTTCATTCTTTGTTAACTTGGCTAAAGGTTTATCAATTTAGTTTATTTTTTCACAAACTTTTTTTTAAATTTGTTGAATTTTTCTTATGTTTCAATTTTATTGATTTCAACTCTGATTTTAATTATGTTGCCCCCTACTGTTGTTGGTGTATAATTTGTTCTTCTTTTTCTAGGACTTTGAGATACAATATTATTTTTTTATTTGGCTATTTTCTATTCTTTTAATGAATGAGCTCAAGGCCATAAATTTTTCTCTTAGAACTGCTTTCATAGTGTCCCAGAAATTTTTATATGTTGTATCATTATTCTCATTTCTAAGTATTATTTTTATTTTATCTATGATTTCTTTTGCCATCCATTCATCATTCAATAGTGAATTATTTAGTCTTCAGGTGGTAGAGTATGTACTATTTTTATTTTACATTTGATTTCTATTTTTTTTCCATTATGATCTGATAAAATGCAGGGTAGTATCTCTGTTTTTTTGTTGTTGTTGTTATTGTTGTATTTGCTACTATTTGATTTGTGGCATAACATATGGTCTATTTTGGGGAAGGATCCAGGTACTGCTGAGAAGAAAGTGTGTTTGCTTGTTATGGATGGAATATTCTATATATGTCTGTTAAGTCAACATATTAATTGAATTATTGACTCCTATAGTTTCTTTGTTTAGTTTTTGTTGTGAAGATCTATCCAGTGGTGAGAGAGATATATAAAAGTCACCCAGTGTTATTGTGTTGTGATCTTTTTGTTCTTGTATTTGAGAAGGATTTGTTTGACCATTTTTTGAAGCATAGATATTTATGGTTATTATGTCTGGTTGAAGTATGAATTCTTTAAGCAGTATGAAATGTCCTTCTTTATCTGTTTTCACTAGCTTTGGTTTGAAGTCCACTTTATTTGATATGAGGATGGAAAAACCCTGCTTGTTTACATGGTACATGCGAGTGGTGTACTTTTACCAACACTTTAAGCTTAAATCTGTGGATGTCTTTTCCTGTGAGATGAGTCTTTTGAAGGCAACATATTGTTGTTTTTTAAAAATCCAATCTGTCAGTCTATGTCCTTTTTAAATTCTTGATAGACCTTTATTTTATTTATTTATATGTGGTGCTTAGAATCCAACTCAGTGCTTCACACAAGCTATGCACCAAGCCAGAACCCCAGCCCTAGTCTATGTATTTTAATTGATGAGTTTAGACCATTTACACTTAGGGTTATTATCATAATATGAGTTGTATTCCTGGACATTTTGGTTTATTTTTTTTAACTTGACTTGGTTTCTCTTTGATTTCCCTTTCTTTTAGTGTGGTTCTGCCTTTGCTGATTTTCATTGTCATTTTTCATTTCCACTACCTGGAATATTATACTGAGCATGCTCTCTAGTGTGGGCTTTCTCACTGTGAATTCTTTTAACTTTTGTTCATCATGAAAGTTTTTTTTTTAATTTCATCATCAAATCTGAGGCTTAATTTTGCTGAATATAAGAGTCTTGGTTGGCATCTTTTTTTTTTTTCCAGAGCTTTGTATATGTTGTTCCACAATCTCCTGGCTTTGAGGGTCTGGGTTGAAAAACGTGTTGAGATCCATATTGGTCTCCCCCTATGTGTGATCTGATTCCTCTCTCATGGTCTTTAAGAATTTTTTAATATTTATTTTTTTAGTTTTCAGTGGACACAATATCTTTATTTTATTTTTATGTAGTGCTGAAGATCAAACCCAGCACCCTGCGCATGCCAGGTGAGCGCACTACTGCTTGAGCCACATCCACAGCCCCAAGATTTTATTCTTGTTCTTTATGCTAGGAATTTCCATTATAATGTACCTTGGTACATATCTGTGTTGACTTTTTACATTTGGTGTCCTGTAAACCTCTTGAATTTGGTTTTCTAATTCATCCTTCATGTTTTAGAAATTTTCTGATATTATCTCATTGAAGAGATTGTGCATTCCTTTGGTTTAAAATTCTATTCCTTCCTGTAGCCTAATAATTCTTAGATTTGTTCTTTTGTTGCTATCCCATATTCTTGGATGTTCTGGTTTATTACCATCTTCACTGTGTGGTTAACTTTATTTTCCAGATTATATACTTTGTCTTTATTAACTGATGTTCTGTCTTACAAATGATCTAGTGTGTTAGTGATGCTTTCTATGGAGTTTTTTATTTGGTTTACTGTTTCCTTCATTTCAAGGATTTCTGAGTCTTTTTCTTTTCAAAATCTCTTTCTTGAAGTAACCTTTTGCTACCTGTATTTGTTCCCTTATCTCTTTGTTGGAGTGATCAATTTTTTCCTGTATTTGCTCATTTAGGTCCTTCTGCAATTCATCCATCATTTTAATTATATAGATTATGAACTTATCCTCTGACATTTTATTGACTGTGTTGTCCTTGGGTTTTGTTATCATAGTATCCTGGTTTGTTTGGTGCACTTTGTTTCCTTATTTTTTTTTTCATGTTGTCTATGCGTCTTTCTTTCCTGCAGTGAGGATCTGAGGTATTATAGTTTCTACCGCATGATCTTATAGTGTCCGTGCCGATTATCTATACCTCAACTTGGTTCTGGGCTTTGAGACCCTGGTGGTGTCTCATGATAGATGCTACTGCAATTAAGGTTGGTGGTGGCAATAGTGGAGGTAACTCAAGAGAGCAATGGGGTGTCCCAAGATGGATACAACCTCTTACAGAGATGGGGCTGAAAGGACGGGCTTTACACTGGCTTTGGATGCCTGTTCCAATGCAGCTGCTTCTAGGCTCTGTCTGTTGTCACAAGGTGGTGGCTACTGTATGTTGAGGGCCATGTCCCCAGATGGAGGTAGGTTAGGCCTGGGATCCCTGTTGGGCCAAGGGGTGGACCTGCACCTAACCTGGCCCTGGATTTTCTCACAGGTTGGAGGAGGCAGTCCTTAGCTGGGACCTGGGCTCTGGCATGGTTCTGCCTGTTGGCTAGGTGAATCCAGGCCACCTGGGCCTGGGCTCCCACATAGGCCAGCAAAGAACCAGGTTGTGGCTCCTTGGTTTTCTCTATTAGTATTCTGATTTCAATTTCATTCAATTTTGTTTTAATTTGTATCATTATTTTTCTGTTGCTTACTTTGAATTTAATTTGCTTTCCATCTTCTGATTTCCTAAAGTGGGAGTTTAGATGATTGAGTTTAGATTTCCTTTTCCAATATGTACATTGAGTTCCAAAAATTTACTCATAGATACTGATTTTGCTACATATCACAAATTTTGATAAATTACTTTCCCATTTTCTTTTAGTTAACATTCTTTTCTCGATTTGTATTGCTTTGTGTCTTATTCAGAAGTATAAACTCCCCAAGTGTTTGGGGGAGTTGCCCATTATCTCTCTGCTTTCTAGATTAATTACATTAGGGTACTAGAGTGAACATCATATTATGATTTGTTTAAAGTTGTGTGTGAGTCATATTTCATGACCGAGTCTTTTAGGATGTGGTCTGTCTTGCTGGATGATCATTATAAACTTGAGTGTGTGTCCTGACCTTGTTGGATGAAGTAGTGTGTAAATGTCAATTAGATCCAGTTGATTGGTGCCACTGTGTCTTTACTTTTTTTCTCCCTGCTGAATCTGTTTATCCCCAATGAATGGGTGTTGAAATTTCCTGTTACAATATGCATCATACTGTTTCTTATTGCAGTTTTAACCATTTTCCACTCTTGTATATTTATGTGTGTACTTAGGTACATGAACAGAAAAGCTTGTTATCTCTTTTGAGGAATGACCCCTTTGTCATTATGTGATGAGCCCTTGGTCCCTGATAATTCCCTTGCTCAAAAATATTTGTTTGAAATTAATATAGGTACTTCCACTCTTTTGATTAATGTGAGCATTTTTATGTGACTATTCACCCCTTTACTTGTGATCAAGGTGTTATTATATTTAAAGTAATTTTATCATAAACAACAGATAGTCAGTTTGGTCTCTTTTTTTTCAGCATCTTATGGAAGCCTCTAAATTTTAATATTTTTAGGGAAACATTGGTCAGGCCTTAATTTCCCAGCCTTATGTGAAATAGTTGAGCCATTTACACTATTGCATGTGTCATTTTTAATAAAATATTTTACATTATTTTTTGTACCAGAGATGAACCCTGGGTCACTTCATCACTAAGCCACATCTCCAGCCCTTTTACGATATTTTTTTTCCATTTTTGACACAGGATCTCAACAAGTTGTTTAGGGCCTCGCTAAGTTGCTGAGGCTGGCTTCCAAGTTGTTATCCTTTTGCCTTAGCATCCGGAGTCATTGGGATTACAGGCATGTGCCATTGCACCTGGTGCAAATACAATTTTGTCAATTTATTTTACTGGTTGCCCAGGAAATTGCAATGTACATTTATAATGAAGCCTGGCCCACTTCCAGATAATCACCTATTTCACAAGTACTGCCAGTATCTGCACTGTTGCCATCATTCATCTTACTTACCCAGTTAGCATCAATCAATACCATGGGGCTCTTTTATTTTTATTCGGCATAAAGTGATTCCTTAGTGTTTTCCCCCAATTTCACTGTAATGTACTGACACATTGCTTTCTTTGTTCTAAATAGACTTCTTTAGATTCATGTCATCCGGTTTGGTAAGTTTGTCCATGATTTTCTCCTACTATTCCCTGATTTTATTCATTCCTGTGGTTTTAATGACAGATATGTTAAAATAATTAACATTAGGTCACTTCTGTACATTTCACTTTTAAACCTTTTATTATCACCCTTTCTGACTGAGTTTTGATAGTTTTTGACTTGTTTTGAGGTATCTTGGAGACTTATTCTGAAGTGTCTAGTCTTACCCCAGGTCCATCATGAATTTTTACATTGCAAAAGTTACATATTTTTGTTATTGTGTTTTCAATAGATTCTGTTGAAAGTTCCATTTCCCTCCAGAAAAAAAAAGATAATTGTTACATATTATATGGGTATGAACTTTAATTATAAAAATTTGTTATTTTTAATTATACATGGAGACCAAACTGAGTATCTGTTGTTTATGATAAAATTACTTTAAATATAATAACACCTTGATCACAAGTAAAGGGGTGAATAGTCACATAAAAATGCTCACATTGGGGCTGTGGATGTGGCTCAAGCGGTAGCGCGCTCGCCTAGCATGCGTGTGGCCCGGGTTCGATCCTCAGCAGCACCACATACCAACAAAGATGTTGTGTCCGCCGAGAACTAAGAAAAAATGAATAAATGTTAAAATTCTCTCTCTCTCTCTCTCTCTCTCTCTCTCTCTCTCTCTCTCTCCCTCTCACTCTCTCTTTTAAAAAAATGCTCACATTAATCAAAAAAGTGGAAATACCTATATTAATTTCAAACAAATATATATTTTGAGCAAGGGAATTACCAGGGACCAAGGGCTCATCACATAATGACAAAGGGGTCATTCTTCAAAAGAGATAACAAGTTTTCTGTTCATGTACCTAAGTACACACATAAATATACAAGAGTGGAAAATGGATAAAACTAAGTTGTTCACAGACTCCCTAGTTTGCTGAGGTTAGCTTTGAACTCACGATTTTTCTGCCTCAGCCTTCCAAGCTGCTGGGATTACAGGTGTGCACCACCATGCCCAACTCATCATTTAAATTTGATTGGCATCTTGAAAATTAAGGTTGAGAACTTGGAAACAATGGAATACAGGACCCTGTAGTACTCAGAAACCAGGTACTCTATGGACAGTTCTTAAAGAAGAAAATGCCTATCATACATTGCAGGGAGAGGACCCTCAGAGCCACCGGGAGGACTCAGGTGCCAGGAATCTCACCAGAGTACAGGAATTACAAAATCTGAAATAAGTTCACACTAATTTAAAGTTGGTATCAAAGTAATAAAATTGCTGTTGACTACATGGTCTGACCCCTCAGGTGTTACATGCTTTTGTGTCAGGGTAACTTAGGGGAAGTTTTCAACACAGCTCTCCCCTGAGTACCAGCATCCAGGAAAGAATAAAGGAAAATTAAGAAACATGTAAATGTCCCACATGGGACACCATAGTTCCCTATTCCCAGGGGAGATATTATCACACTTATAGAGGCACTAAAATTACCTTCCTGTAGAGACATCAGCTATGCTGGTTTGTCTGAGGTCATTGCATCCCCTGCAAACAATCTGGTAAGTGCCTCTCTGTTCCAGATGCATATCAGGGGGCAGGCAGGGCCTGAACCAGGGGTCTCCCAGTCAGATTTCAGGTTTGGATCAGCAGCCACCTCCAATCACCATTTGCAACTCAAGGGCTTTTTCCTTGCACTCCATGGGAGAATTTATTGCTCGAATTCTTATTGCTTTAATTTAGTGACTCATAAATTAGTAGTTTTTAAATATAAAATGCTATTAATAAAATTAGATATGAAATCCTGTAATTGATTTCAATTATACATTCCTTTGTTGGAATATAATGACTTTTGTTCACTTAGTATTATTTTTCAAGGAACATGTTATCCTCCTTTCATTTTACATAATTTTGCTGTGAGTTTTCACTAAATATACTCAATTTTCTTTTAGCTTCTTTGTAATCTATTAAAGCTTTTAAATATAAGTGTTCTGTAATTTGAGTTTTTAAAAAGAATTTTTAAAATGCATGTTGTAGCTCAGTGGAAGAGCACATTTAAGGAACTGAGTTTGATCATCAGTACCACATAAAAAAAATAAATAAAATAAAGTTAATTTAAAAAAAATTAGTTTGAAGAGAGATTCTTCATTCAAAGTATCACCTTTGAAAGAATTTGAATATGCTCATTCATAGGAGATATGAACCAGCATTTTCTCACAAAAACCTTTTTTGCACTTCTACTAACTTAATAAACATTACATTAGTGGAGACACTACTTCACATGAGCTCTCTCCACTGGGCTATGTCTTATCAGGGGATAATGAAAGTTGGACTGTAAATACATCATAAATAAAAGAACCAATGATGGTAGAAATTTTCTTTACCTGGGTAGAAAAGGGCTTCGAATGTAATTTATCAGAATTTGGTGAGGATGAAGGCTGTCCATGTATTTTTTTGACCATATATTTAAAAATACCTCTTATAATTTCATTAATAG
Source organism: Urocitellus parryii (assembly GCF_045843805.1). Classification (NCBI taxonomy): domain Eukaryota; kingdom Metazoa; phylum Chordata; class Mammalia; order Rodentia; family Sciuridae; genus Urocitellus; species Urocitellus parryii. The sequence continues at coordinate 113,103,956 of NC_135541.1, forward strand.
TGGTTGTGTCAAACCCATTCATGAGGGTAAAATTTTAAAACAAAATGTATTTATTTTATTCATTGATTATTAATGTATTTAATGGAACTGGGCATAGATATAGCACTTCTTGAGCACATTCAAGGCACTGGATTTGATCCTCAGTACCGTATAAAAATAAATACAATAAAGATAATTTTATTCACCTGTGCTACATCCTCACACCTTTTTATTGTTTAGGCATGATCTCCTTAAATTGTCCAGGCTGGCCTAAACCTTGTGATTATGCTGTTTCAGCCTTCAGAGTTGAAATTATAAATGTGCCCAGTTACAACAAAATGTTCTCCTCTTCCCTGAACTCATGTTTTTGTGTTAGATTTTTGTTGCTGCCCACCTCCTGATAAGTACTTATAAGTACTTATAAGTACTTAAGATAAATGTGCATAAATCTAGTTTTCTTGGTAATAAAACACAAATGATATGATAGAAAAGGAAGAGGAAAGTCATTTATTGAGAACATGATGCTGTCTTGTTGCAGTATTGGGTTGATCAGAGAGACCTTCTCACAGAGGACACTTAGTATTTCTGAGTGTTGACAGTTCATGTTGTTGAGAAAGCAACTCTTGGTCTTTTGTGCTTCTTTCCTTTGCGATAGTAATTACCCATTCTTGATAGTTTTCTTAAATTAGGTGTAAAATATTGACACTGTAGATACCCATGTGTAAGCAAGCACTCTAAACTATACTTTACAAATATTTTAATTTACAACAGAGTATATAATTCTTACTTTTATGTGTGCGTGTATGGGGAGGGAGTTTTGGGGCAAATGGATGCCATTCTTGCCTTCACGTAGTCCTCAGATTTTCTAGTTCATCCTCCCTGACCTCATGAATTTCACAAATGCTGTGCACTTGATGTAGGATAGATGAGTCTGGACATGTGAGGAATTTCAGGAAACAATTTTATTTAAGCTATAGTGGTTCAGAGGAGCTAATGCTAAAAATCTTTGGACACATGATGTGAAAATTCTTTAGAATTCTCTTTAGTCAGTGGGGTGGATACATGACAGTGGGTGGGTACCTAACTGTTACTTTCATGGGATGGACTTGTAGCTCAGTGGTAGAGCAGTTGCCTAGCACATGTGAGGTTTTGGTTTTGATTCTGAGAACCACACAAAAATACATAAATGAAACAATGTTAACTTCAATAAAAAAGTAACTCTTTGTCTCATATTTTAGGTCAGACAGATGTTTCACAAGTTTTTTCCAAGAAAAACAAAAATAGTAACCTTTGCACAAGAAGATTGATTACAGACCTAGTTATTACAAGGAGAAACCTAGACTTTACAACCAAGGAATCTTTGACCCACAATAAGCTCTCTACAGAGATCCTGCTGACCGTCTTTGTAAAGCTCTTGTTGACTAGGAGAGTAGCTTATAGGTTATAATTGTGATGGGGACTTTGGAAAGCTCAATTATGGTAAGGAGTTTTTTGGTGGGTACCTTGTGGCTGTGTCATCCTTAGCACCAGCTGTTGAGTTGGTGATGATTTTGCTTTCCTCCAGTTTCATCAGTCTCCCCCAGTTCCCTTTGTTCTTTTCCAGCTCAAATTCTGCCAATGATACCTGGAGCATGGGCTTCACTAATATAGGTGTGGTATGTAAATTTGGAGAGAACTAATTCTTGGTGATAGTTTGCATAGTCTTTTGGGGGGCTCCATGCAAGCTAACATCAGGGGTGGCTGGTGGATGCACCTGATGGGGTCACTTTCCTGGATTCATGGCATGGTGAAAGGAGATCATCTTTTCTGCCTCAAGGAAGATTTGCTGGTTTCAGGTAGTGACATCCTTACCTCATGACAGCTTGTGCAGCATCTGCATACATCTGTCTATGCTCATCCACTTATGTTTGTAGGACTCCAGTCCCTTAGTAAATCTGAGAATTATGTAGTTCTATCTCCTCATATTACAGATTTTCCAAACAGGCTACTACCTCACCTGTTTATAAGGTTATGTAGTTTTAAGACTCAATTTTTCAAAAGAGTTTTCAAAGGAAGCCTGAATTTCATGGAATAACTTGAGAATTCAAGTTGACAGCAGGATTTATCTCATATTATTCTTTTAGGATATGATGTGAGAGGTTTTGCTCATTCATTGATCCTACTCCTTTGAAATATTATCTGGATATATTTTGTAACTTAAATGCAATAGATGTGTAGAGAATTGGTGTATATTGTTTACAAATAAATGAAAGGTTAAGAAGACCATTTAATGCTGTGTGCTTAAAGACAGTCTATGACTTCATGACAGCTTGTGACTTGTAAAACTCAGAATGGGGTGATAACATGAGTATTTGTGATGTCTCTACTTGGCATATCAGAGGTATGAAGCTTAATTATCTGAGTGTGTAAATAGATAAATTTACTTGATTAATATGTTAGAAACCAAACTTTTTCTAATTGTTATTATGAAGTATCTATTTTAAAAATCAAAATTTTCAAATTGTTGAGACCTAGTGTCCCCCCACCTCTGAAGTGTTACTTGTAGCCACATCTGTGGTGCCTGAACAGTGCAGCTTTCCCTCAGTAATTGAAGAACTGCATCTCTGTGTGGCTGTGAAAACAGTGTATACTCACATGTTCAGTTTCAGAAAATAAATCTGTGCTAATACATGACAGAAACCTATTTTCCCATGTTCTATCCCTCATCTTATGGATGAATACAGGCTTCAGTTACAGCAAACAGCTGCATGGTGAAGAACATTATTCAACATGGTGGGCACCCCCAAGTTCTGCAATGTGTGGTTTGGATTTGAGGTGTTATTCAAAAGCTCATGTGTGATGCAATGCAAGAAGATTTAGAGAAAAAGTAATTGGGTTATGAGAGCTAAATCCAATCAGTGCATTCACTTTGAATCCCTTTATGAGATTAGTTGAGTGTAAACTGAGGGTGTTAAGGTGTGGCTAGAGGAAATGGGTCATGATTGAGGGTATATATTTTATATCTGGCAAATGGAGCCTCTCTTTGCTTCCTGATTATTTTGTGAGCCACTTCTCTCTGTCACAGTCTTCCATCATAATCTGCTGTTTCATCTCAGGCTTTGAAGAATGGAGCTGCCCATCTGTGAACTGAGACCTCTAAACCCCCCCAAACTCCATGAGCCCCCAAATAATCTTCTTGTCTAAAATAGTTCTTAGCAGGTCTTTTAGTCACAGTAGAACAAAGCTCACTGAATGACTAGTATAATTTTACAATAGATATTCATAACTCTGTAGAGACATTGTTTCTTGCTCTTGGAAGACTTGAAAACTTGGACTCCCATGGGAAACCACTAACTAAATCCTTAGAAAAGAATCATCCCAGTCCATTAAAATATGTCTGTGTTTATCACTATGATTGCTTATGCCTCTGATGTGCTGAAAAAAGCCTACAGTGTGTTTCTGATAATAATTGATAACTTCATTCTGATATGACTAGGTTTTTCTGTTTTGAGTTTCTAAAATATTTAAGACTTGAGTTACCTATAATGATTCCAAGAAATGAGTTTTAAATTTGCATGTGTCCAACATTTAGAGATTATTAGTAGTATACTACTTTCATATTAATTTTTCTTTGATTTTTCAAGCTATAACAGAGCTGGAAATATTTTAAAACTCTAAAGTCATATATGGAGGACTATCTGATAATAACAATAATGGTTGGTATTAGTATCCTGGGCATTATTGGATATTTTATACAATCACACAGACAATAGCTACAAGAAGCAATTGTTGTGATTACCCATTTTTTCAAATAATATTAATGGTCCAGTTGTGTTAGTTGACCTCTCAAGTCCTGAACTTAATAGCATCAGATGGTTTATGTAAAGTCACAGTTTGTGACTTCAGACACTCCTTAGACACATTTGTGCTCTACCAATAAATCATATTCTAGCCATTAACCAGAACAAAGAAGACCCTCAAATAATACAAGTGTTTGCATGGCTATCCTCTTGGCATCCATTGCCCAAGAGGATCTTATTTCCACGCTGATACAATTTTTTTGAGAGAGAGAGAGATAGAGAAAGTTTTAATATTTATTTATTTATTTTTAGTTTTCAGCGGACACAACTTTTTTGTTTGTATGTGGTGCTGAAGATCGAACCCTGTGCTACCGCTTGAGCCACATCCCCAGCCCCCAGGCTGATACAATTTTTTCACTCGAATTCAAGCCCATATTTAGAGCTATTATTTTGAACTGAGACCTTCATCAGGTTTGTCGACAGGAAGAGGCATTCTGGTTACATTTGAAAAATCTAACATGGTGGTATGGAGATGCTGTGGGGTCCGGCAGTGTGTGTGTCCATCCAGCTGTGAGTCTGTCCTGGAGGGCAGGGGAGAGAGAGCTCTGAAGCCTCAGGAGGATGTGGGATTGACTTGGGCTCTGCAGGGAGAAAGAACGCCTCAGGATGAACCCACACATTTTGCTGATGACCATAGTGTAGGAAGGATTGATGAGGATGGTGATACTCATGGTAAAAATTTTCTCTCAGATTCTCACCAAATGCTGCTTCTCCATGAGGATGAATAGGAACAGTGAAGCTCCCAGCTTTCCTCATCTGAGCACCATGTTTTTCTGTGAAGTCAGTGTTGGGATCATAGCCAACACTGCTCTGCTTCTCTCCCACATCCCCACATTTCCTCTCAAGCACAGGCCCAAGCCCACTGACCTGACCATTGGTCACTTAGCTCTTGTCCACCTAGTGATGCTGCTGACTGTGGGGTTCATAACTGCAGACACTTTGGGGTCTCAGGGTTTAAGGGATGACATAATATGTAAGTCAGTGATTTACTTGTACAGGCTGATGAGGGGCCTGTCCTTTTGTACCACCTGCCTGCTGAGTGTCCTCCAGGCTGTCACCCTCAGCCCCAGAAGCTGCTGCTTGACAAAGTTCAAGTGTAGCTCCTCACCTCAGAGCCTCTGCTGCTTTTCCTTCTTGTGGGTCTTCAATATGCTCATCAGTGGTCGCTTCTTGATCTCTATTGTTGCCACTCCCAATGTCACCACACACAGTCTCATGTTTGTTACTAAGGCCTGCTCTCTTTTGTCTACAAATTACTTGCTCAGGTATATGTATTTCTCCCTTGTGACTTTCCAGGATGTCTTCCTTATAGGACTCATGGCCCTCTCAAGTGGTTACATGGTGACCCTCTTGTGCAAGCATAAAAGGCAGTGCCAGCACCTTCACAATACCAACCTGTCTCCAAAAGCATCCCCAGAACAGAGGGCCACAAGGACCATCCTGCTGCTCATGGGTCTCTTTGTGGTCATGTACTTTTGTGACTCTGCTGTCTCCTCCTCTTCTGCAATGTCATGGAACACTGATCCAGTTCGTTATTGTGTCCAGATGCTGGTGGGCAACGGCTATGCCACACTGAGTCCTTTGGTGCTAATCAGCACCAAGAAACAAATGATGAGGTTCTTAACATCCCTGTGGGGTAAGGATGGCAAATGCTTAATTATTCAATAGTGGCTTTTTCTTTTAATATAAGTAAATATTTTCACTTTCTGTTAAGTCGCTGAAATTTATGGCATTCTCATATTTCTTTTATGCATGCATTTTTATATAAGTAGCTGACAAGTGGATCAAAGGTTTAAAACACTATCACTCTGACAAAAATGCAATTTTCTAATTCTAATCATACCCATAAGAACTGTTCTCACCCAGGAGCAGACTGTAAAGAATAAGCACACCACTGTATTTTTTGGATGACAATCTTGAAAAAAAATGGAAAGACATTAAAACACCATATTCCCAAAAAATGACATCCCCAAGTCAAGGGAATGATGAAAATGAACCTGTTGTGAAATATCCAGATCAATATCATCTTAAAAGACACTAGCTTGCTCTCATACCTACTGGAAGGCTTAGAAAACTGGTGTTACCTGCAGAAATCATTTTCTTGTACAGATGACCCGAATTACTGATCCCAGAATTGCTGGTCCCAGTGGAACAGGCCAACTGATCCAGCACAAGTAGCAGATACAAGCTCAATTCTTCTTCAGTGGGTTCTTAATGCTCCTATTATCATCAGAGGATATGAAACTCTCCCTTCTTCACTCTTCCAAAGCAAATTCTCCAGAAGCCTCCAGTCTCAGATTAGGATAGCACTTTTGATCCCTCTTGTTCTGGGGCTTCAGCTTCTTAGACTGCACAGGTACTAGTTCCTTCAGATCTCCAGCATGCAGACATATATGAAGAAAATATAAGACATGGCCCTCTCAAGTGGTTACATGGTGTCCATTGAAATATGCTCTTGGGGATGTTCAAGGGTGAAGGGCTGGACAAGCAGTGCCTCCCTCCCTCAGGGTACTTCACCTGCAAGTCCACTGATGGGCACCTCGTGAGCAGAATTTACCCTTTACACTAGAAAAAAATATGTCTTTTATAGGTCAGTGCATTAGTCAGTATTCTCTAGAAGAACAGAATCAATAGGAAGTATACTTATAAACGGGGGGGGGGGGCTTATTAGGTTAGCTTATGCAACCAGAATGGCTGTCTGCATGCTGGAGAGAAAGAGGATGGTGTTGGCTGAGATCCCAAGGCCAACTTCTGAGAAAAATGCACTTCTTATGTTAAAAACATCATATAATTGTTCTTTTTCATCCTTTGGGCAAGGAATCACAGAGTATGTATCTTTGGGGACAAAGAAGAAAAAGTCTTTATTTAAATAATATCACCTTCATGAATCTCAGCCTACCCTATTCCTATCAGAAAATGTGTGGATTCACCCCAACAAACCCTTTTCCCACTTCAGCACTCAAATTTTTTCTGAAACCTGCCAAGTGTCATTTTTTTCTATTATTACCAAATCAGATCTGAATTGCATAACAATTGTTGAGTTCCCACTGTACATCAGCTTTCCTATCCATCCAGAACTACTATATATTATTTTAAAAAGTTCTCAATTATAATCTTATCTTGAAGTCTTCTGGAGTAGTGTCTTATTGGTTTTTCATCTTTCTCTCCTCAATGAAGTCCCAAGTGCATATTGAAAAAGCCACAATTTTGGTGAATTCAACTGGGAGGATTGCATAATCGTAGAGAATAGCATCTCTCTCAAGAAATGAATCTCAATGGAGTAGTTTTAGACTATGATATATTATTTTGGTGCAATCTTTTTATACTGGTTTATTACCAGACCTAAAATCTTTAATACATCAACTGAGCCAACATTGAGAATTACACACTCTATGACAAATTGTTTGAATTTGTATCTGTTATCTTCCATTGGGTTCAAGCGTGACCTTGAGCTGTCTTTGATGGTGAATTGTGATCATCTTATCTAAGAAACATGGGCAGTCCTATTACGTGAATTCCAAAGGTATTGTGTGTGCAAGAAGATGAAGTACCAAATATGTAAATGTTTCTGACATATAATGACTTCTAGAAATATTGGCCAATGTGTTTTAATTATGCAGTTCCTCATTTATATGACTTGGAATATGTGATTCATTATTAGTTTTAATAATGTCTATCTCTGTGGCTACCTCAAGATTTTTTCATAATGTTAGAATGTTTTAAAAATATGTGTAGAAAAATATTTTGTGGCATTTTAGGACTGTGTTTGAATCTCCATTGTAGCTATGTATCTTACATACCTGTTACTCTCACTACCAGAATAACTATCATAAGTGAGCCAATTCCAGTTACCAAATACAAGTAGGAACATATTCTAATGTTTTCTACAAGACAGCTGTAATTAGTATGGTAACTAAAGTCACAGTCAAAATAGATTCCAAGTTCTTTCATTGTAAGGTTCCCATTAAATAAATCATCTGAACAAAGCCTGAAGAATGGACCTTTAAAAAAGTCTTGATTATCATCTCAAAGAAGTAAGCAATTTTTCATTTCAGACACCTAAGCATAAACTTGATACAGAAAATTTGATGTTGATCTACCAATGGAAGTTTTTCTATACAAGGCATGTTTGTGCTTTAATTCAAGTGTCTGAAATAGTAGTACGTATGTATTTTAAATAATTTCCAGCCATATATTGAAAAATAACAGTCATCACAAAATCATGCATGTGTGGCCAAATGGCTTTGTAGTACATATAGATCTATATATAACCCAAGATAAAAGAGAAAGCAGAAATATAAAATATTTATGAACATGTGCTATTATTTAAAAATCTGTAGAAAGTAGGTTAAAATATCAAAGTGTTGATTCTTTATTTTAATTTTAAATTGGAATCTGCTCTTTGTACTTAGATATGAGACCTAGCATTATAATCCAAGATGTGTGTAGAGTGTGTTGTGATCAAATCAGGGCAATTTCAATCTTCTCAATTTGTTATCATTTTTATATTGGAAACCTGCAAACTCTTCTCTGTTTTTTTTTTAATTTTATAAGTCATCATTATAGCCTTATCACTCTATTTGCTATAAATCTTTGCTCTGTTAAGTTTTTTTTTGCACTCCTTACCCACCATCTATTTAATTTACTTTCTTGTTATTGATATAGAAAGTCTTTGTGTTCTTGGCTTCTGTGTGATAAACTTTTTCAGCTTCAAGGCATGAGTGCCAACATGCACTATTTGTAGAAAATTAAAACTCTCTACCACCACTGGAAAAATGACAATTTTTCTACCAAGTAATGATTAGGTAAAATAAAATTTTTCCATTCACTTATTCAGGGTTTGGGAGTTGTCTCCCATGATAATTCCAGAAAAAAAGAAAGTTGGTAATCTAATATCTATATGTGTCCCAGGTTTTATGGATCATATTGAATCACTAGAATACAGCTATCTTATTTTGTGACATGTATGTACATATAAATGGCATTTTCTCATTCTTACAAATGTGTTTTACATAAGTAAAGTATCTATGGGCACTTTATAGTATAAGTTTAAATGGATCCATATTAACATGTGATATATAACTTCTAAAAATTGTTCTAGGCCAGGCACAGGAGTCTGAGACAGTAGGATCACCAGTTAAAGCCAGGCTCAGTAATGTAGCATAGTTCTAAGCAAATTTGTGAGAACCTGCCTCAAAACAAAAAAATGAAAATAAAAAAATAGTTGGGTATGTTTCTCAGTTGTTAACTCTAGTCCTGGCTTTAATACCTCATACCAAAAAAAAAAAAAAAAGAAAAAATGTTTTTAAATTGTCTTTTTTCAAAAAATTGTATTATGAAACAAAACCAAAAAGAATGCATTCTATTACATTATGCCTGTAACATACAGGATCTGCTTTAATTCATTTCAGATATTTGATCTTTATAAAAACCAAGTGACATAACATTCATTGAATGAAATATTTTAACCACCTGTGTCTCAAGACCTTCGAATGACATTAAGCGCAGTGTGATCAAATATCTGCAGTTCTGCAAACAGGAGTAATGAAAATCAGGAGTGTCCTGTGCCATGTGTTTGCAATCATATTCAGAAATTTATGGGTTTGTGTGTTTATTGCCTTAAGATCATTTTAAAATTGTTTTTAAAAGTGAATTTCTGTATTAGGAACAGAAGAATCTTACACTGTTTCCTGATATATTTAATGTACAATTTTTTAAATATTTTTGGTTTTTAGTTGTAGTTGGACACAATACTGTTATTTTATTTTTATTTGGTGCTGAGGATCAAACCCAGCAACCTGCATGTGCTAAGCAAGTGCTCTACCACTGAGCCCCTACCCCAGCCCCAACAATTTGATATATTATTAAACAAATCTTTCTCCATGTAGTGACTAGAGAAAACCCTGAAAATACATTTCTAATCATCCTATTATCTCCAGTTTTGAACCACAAACAATCATATCAGTAAATGCTGCATATCAAATATATATGATTAAAATTATGTAAATATTTAAAATTTATGTTTTCCCTGATACTATGTATACAAATAAATATTATTTAAAATCTCTAGATGACATACTGCATGAAAGTCATGTTACTAGAACTCATTAAATTAAAATAAATAAAAAACCTAAAATCACTTGATATTTCTTTTGAAGAAAGTTATGAACTTCATGAAAATCTAATTTAAAGAATCAAACATTGTTAGAAGAAAATATTCTCACTGCACCATACAGAGCACAGTCCTCTGGGCTCAATACAGCTGTTATAGCTGATGTCTCCTCTGTAGCTACCAGAAATATCAGTACTAAGCTCAAATTCCCTCCTTCCACAGACTTTTTTGGACCCAGCTGTACTCTGATTGTGCACCTAAAGACACAAAGGCACTTATTGAGATGGCTGAGGCAAGGAGGACTCTTTGCAGCTGAGAAGAGCTTAAAACTGTTTGAACTCCTTTAGTTTTAAGGAACAGACATCTGTAAGTTCTCTCTCTGCAGGAGTGTAATTTTAATGTCTGTAGAACAGTGACAAGATCCCACTGGAGAACACAGAATTGTGGCTTCCCCCGTAGAACATGTCCCCTGTCTGTAAATTTTATTTTATTTCCTGTTGGAATAAAGGGAGAGCAATCTAGGAAGATCTGAGGTCTAAACTTTTTTTCTAGGTTCCCTGGACAAATCTAGAGGAAGATCTTGATTGGAATCATGCCCCCATATTTTAGAAAACTCCGGTTACTCTCATTTCTGATTCTAATTCGTCCAAACTCATTCCATAATTTACAATGCTTTCACTTTGGGCAGGGGGATTCCTGGAACCTCATATGGTTTCCCAGTGGCTCTGGGGGTCATCTCCCCACAGGGTGTGATGGGTCTCTCCTTTCTAGTTTGTTCTTACATGGAGCACATGGTTTTGGGGTAGTGTTGGTTCTGTACATCATCACTTCCAAACTGGCAGTATTGAGTTTCAAGCTCTAAGTAAAATATTAAAATCCATCTGAAATGAAATGGAAAATAAAAAAAAAGTAGAGGCAGAGCTGAAGATCAGAAGTCAAGGATATCACAGGCAGATTGAACATTGAACTGAGGCAGAGCCCAAGCTGGGAGTTTTCTCTAATAAACTACCTGATCAGCCTCATTAATGGAGGTAGTGGAGAGGCCTACACTTTCTCTGAGAGAAACCATGTGAAATTAGGCTCCATTTCCTCTGTATTTTGTATGAAGTCGTATAAAGCATTGAAGACAAATTGGAGCCCTGTGATTTGGAGTCAAAAGAGAGTACAATCATCTCAAGTAGATCCACTGATGCACCAGGTATTGGAATCAGAAGAAACTTTCTTTATCATAACCATTATCAATATGTGAAGAGTTAATGTGGGTATGATAACAAATGGAAAATTAAGTTATTTCTAAAGAGAATTGGAAAGTTGAACTAAGTGGAAATCTGTAAAATGAACACTGTAACCTGTACAGGCTCAAATTCCACATGGTTGACCCTGGGGTAGTTTGGAAACTGCAGAAGAAATTTACAACAAATGCCAAAGCATGAGACTTCCAAAACCATGTGAGAGGGAGATATAAAATAGGAGAAATCCTAAATAGTTGAGCAAGCATTTTAGCCTCTGTGCAATTAGGCAAGACATATCTGGGAAGAAGGAGGCTCAGGGCTTCATGTGCTGCGCAAAGTTTATACCCACATGCAGCCTCCATTTTTTCCTAGGCTCTGTCCTACTCCCTGATATGGCATAGCCCATTTATCACCAAGGTGCCTCCTGAAATCCTGTCTCTCTAACTCTCTGGGAAGCTTCTGGAGTAAGCCATGGGAAAGAGTTGGCCAGTGTACTCCCAACTTTTTTTTTTTTTTTTTGTGGAGACATGATGAGCTCTTTGGAGAGGTATTGAGGTGAAGACACACACCCTATACTGTTGTGGAAATGCTGTATGCCTTTGGACAAGTGAGTTCCATCTTTTTGTCTATGTTTCCCTGATTTTTACTAGAAAAGTGACTCTAATTACAATAATTAGGCACAAAACACTGATATGTGGGCTGTAGTGCCAAACGGTTTAATAAGAAACTTTCAAGAGTAGGTCTTACAAAAGCTTTCAAGGATATTATTATATGTAGTGAGTAGTAAATAATAAATGTTAGTGGACCAAGGTCTGGAGTGGATCAGGATGCATTTGAATTATGGCTTTTTATATATTTATAGAGCCTTGAATAGAATGTAAGCTCTCAGAGCCTCTGTTTACTCATCTGTAATATGAAGCTGATGCCACTTTCTTCCCAAGGTTATGAGGAAAAATAAATGAAGTCATAGATAGCAGGCACTTAGTTCACAGTGGTTGCTCCCTAAGCCAGGAGAGAACTGGCTTTTCTGTTTTTCATTTACTGATGGAAACCCAACAGTAGACACATGCCTGCTCCAGAGTTGTCAATTCAAAGAGATATAAGTAAATATTATCAAAATGACTATACTACCAAAAGAAGTAAAAAATATGTAAGTAAATAAGTGTAGCTGTTATTTTCATAAATATTTTCATCACATAAATATGATGATTTAAAAACTTTTACTTTGAAGAGAGTTACTTCCTTTTTTATGGCTCTAAAACTACATTTCCCATTAAAAAAAAAAAAAAACTAGAAAAAGAGGCAGCACTTCCAAAGTCATTCTGTGAGTCCAATATCACCCTGATCCCAAAACCAAGAAAAGACATATCAAAGAAAGAAACCTTCAGACCAATAACTCTATTGAATATAGATGCAAAAATTCTCAATAAAATTCTGGCAAATTGAATACAAAAACACATCAAAAAGATCATGCACCATGATCAAGGGGGATTCATCCCAGGGATGCAAGGTTAGTTCAACATACGGAAATTAATAAATGCAATTCATTACATCGATAGACTAAAAGATAGAAATCATATGATCATCTCAATAAATGCAGAAAAAGCATTTGACAAAAGACAGCACCTCTTTATGTTCAAAACACTAGAAAAATTAGGGATGATAGGAACTGTCTCAACATTGTAAAAGCTATCTATGCTAAACCCCAGGCCAACATAATTCTAAATGGAGAAAATTTAAAGACATTCTCTCTAAAAACTGGAACAAGACAGGGATGCCCTCTTTCACCACTTCTATTCAACATAGTTCTTGAAACACTACCCAAAGAGACTAGATGAAAGAAATTAAAAAGTTATGCATAGGAAAAGAAGAACTCAAATCAGCACTAATTGCTTATGATATGATTCTATTATCTAGAAGACCCAAAAAGTTTTACCAAAAACACTTTCTAGAACTAGTAAATAAATTCAGCAAGGTAGCAGGATATAAAATCAACCCCCATAAATCAGAGGCATTTCTGTATATCACTGACAAATCCTCTGAAAGGGAAACAAGGAAAACTAATGCATTTACAATAGGTTCAAAAAATACTTGCAAATAAACTTAACAAAAGATTTGAAAGATCTATACAATGAAAACTACAGAACCCTAAAGAAAGAAATTAAAGATGACCATACAAGATGAAAAGATTTACCTTGCTTTTGAATAGGCAGAATTAATATTATCAAAATGACTATACTACCAAAAGCACTATACAGATTGAATGCAATTTCAATCAAAATTCTGATGATGTTACTCAGAAATAGAAAAAGCAGTCATGAAAATCATCTGGGAAAAACAAGAGACCCAGAATAGCTAGCAATCTTCAGTAAGAAGAGTGAAGCAGGTGGCATCACTATACCAGACCTTAAACTATACTACAGAGCAACAGTAACAAAAACAGCATAGTATTGGCACCAATATAGACCAGTAGACCAACGGTACAGAATAGAGGACACAGAGACAAATGTGCCAAAAACATACATTGGAGAGAAGACAGCCTTTTCAACAAATGGTGCTGGGGAAACTGGAAATCCATATGCAACAAAATGAAATTAAACTCCTATCTCTCCCCATCCACAAAACTCAACCCATTTTTATTTATTTATTTATTTAATTTATTTTTTAATATTTATTTTATTTGGACACAGTGCCTTTATTTATTTATTTTCATGTGGTGCTGAGGATTGAAACCAGGACCTCACACATGCTTAGGCAAGCTCTCTACCACAGAGCCACAACCTCAGTCCCCATTTTTAATTTTTATTTTGAGACAGGGTCTCACTAAGTTGCTTAGGTGCTTGCTAAGTTGCTAAGGTTGACCTTGAATTTGTAATCCTTCTGTCTTAGAATTCTATGTCTGACATGTTATATGCATGTGACACCATGCCAGACTGGTAGTGCATTTTTTTTGGATTCAAAACTCTTAAGCCTCTGTGTCTTAGGTGGTATTCATTGACACATAGGTACACAAAGGTTAGAGAGTGCACACGACCTTGGGAAGAAGTAAAAAGGGCACCACACACAAGGTTTAGGGAACATCAGAGAAGTCAGGAAGCTGGGTACAGGGCTCAAAAGGGAACTTGGGTCCATTGGAACATTGTTTGAGACTCTGATAGGGACATGGGTGCAAGGACATGGTGCATGATGATGGTACCTAAGACCTAGCCTAAGGCATCCTCCCTGCACAAGTGGGAAAGTGTTTCTGCGTGGCAGGTGGGTGAGACAAGTCACAGGCAGAACTGCTGCACATATTTGTGGTAGGGGATGAAAGAATCTGCCTCTTAATCAGATGTGGCACTGAGTCTTACACACCTTAGAGTCTTGGTATTCACTGAAGTAGGGAAATACACCTCCCCACCCTTGAGGTCCTACACTAAGCTGCTTCTGAGCCACTTCCCTGAAGGGGACCTCATCTTCTTCTGGCACTGTGTAACGCAAAGGACTGTGCTGCCCAGAGGCCCTGGTGGTAGATCTGTCCTAATTGACAACTAGCAGTTGAGCTGTTCTTAACAAGTGATGGTGGTCCAAGTCACATGGCAATACTGATGGAACAGACAAGCATCTCCTTTTGGCTAGAAGGTGGGGAGGCAAAACTGATGGTGACAACATCTTGGGTGAAGACACTGAGGCTGCTGATTCTGGGAAGGGCCCACCGGGTCCTCTGCAGTTCATAACCACATGCTGAGCACTGGACCTGCCCCAGCCATGGCTGCCCATCACCAGCCCTTGGCAGATCCACACTGGAGGAGCTTCCCAGTATTCTAGATCTTTCCTTTGCTAATGCTGCATCCCTTCCTGAAACACCTTTGCCACCAAACCATCACCTTTAACACACACTGGAAATTGGGAAGACTCACCCTGTTTCCCAGTAGGCAGAGGCCCAGAGAAGGCAATCAAGTGAGGAGTCTAAGGTCACACAGCCTTTAGGGAGTCATTCAGGATCTTTCTTGGGCTCTCATGGGTGTGTGGTCAGGCCCTTCGGGGGAACCAACTGCCAGTGACCAAGAATGAGGTTTGTCAGCCAATGATAACTTGCAACCCCAGTTATGACTCAGTCCACCTTGTCACCATGAAGGGAGAAAAAATCGACAGTACACAAGAGTGACATCTACACCAAGAAAGGCAGATATATAAAGAGAGACTTCCAGATGGCATGATATAAATCCCTGGATCTAATTATGAGTGAATTTCTCCTTCTTGGTAGGGGAGGCAGTCAATTTCCATGGATGCTGAAACCTAGTGGAGCTGGAGTTTGGTGACTGGTGGCATGCACATGGGTAGGCTGGACATGAGTCACATGACAGTACTGATGTAACAGACAACATCTCCTTGAGGCCAGAAGGTGGGGGAGTCCAAGCTGGGGGTGCCAACATCTTGGAATGCAGTGCCTCTCACCAGTCTGGGATGTGCACTGAGTCTCAGAGGAGGCATTCATGGACCCTCAAAGACCCACATGTACCAATAACACCTCAGTACTCACATGCTCAGAATATTTAGTATGGCCAAAACTTGTATCCATCCACAAGCCTCTGGGCTATCCCTCTGCTCTCAAATGCTCTCACTCTTTGCCCCTCCTCACCTGGTACCTGCATCCCCCCACCCCAATACACATGAAAGAAAAATAGCTCAACTTGACTGTCCCTGCCCATCCCTTCAACAGCCCATCAGGGGTCATTCAGATCCAGGGTCCATCCTTACTAGCATGCCACACTGCCAGCCCTCAAGACCTTGCACTGGCTCTGCTATACAGCCATCCCATCATAGCTGGTTACTTGGGCTCAGCCCAGACAACCCTCTTGTTCCATGGGGCCTGGGCTATCCCTGGGAGTCATTCAGGATCTTTCTTGGTCTCTCATGGGTGTGTGGTCAGGCCCTTTGGGGAACAAATTGCCAGTGACCAAGGGTGAGGTTTGTTAGCTACTGGTGACTTGCAGCCCCACATTTTTAAAAAAAATGTGTTGCCAGCATTTCAAAATGACAGTGTTAAGGCTGGAGGTGCAGTTCAGTGATAGAGCATATGCTTAACATGTCTGTGGCTCCAGATTCCATCCCCAGCACCTAAATAAATAAAACACAAAGTAGCCAGTTGCAATGGCACATCCCTGTAATCCCAGCTGCTGCAGAGGCTGAATCAGAAGACCCCATGTTAGAGCCCAGCAGCAGCAACTTAGGCCCTAAGCAACATAGTGAGTCCCTGTCTCTAATAAATTAAAAGGTCTAGAGATGTTGCTCAGTTGTTAACTACACCTGAGGTCAGTCCCTGCAACCAAAAACAGAACAAAACTAATTAAAAAAGCCACCAAACAAACTATATTCTCTAATATCCTTTGCAGACAGGAGTAGCTGGTCAGTGAAAGCCACTGGGCCTCTAGTTCTTAGTTTTGTTTGTTTTTTTTTTCTTTCTCCCCTTCCCCTGTTAGCTGTCTTGAGAAGACAAAATAGGAATGCAAAATAGGGAGGGTCTGGGGCCTGTTGGCATGCTTGGATAACCATAGAAGCCCAGACTACTTGGTTCAGAGCTTTTTTTTTTTTCAAGTGAAAGGAAGAAATTTCAGTATTTGGCAGGGTTTTGTTTTGTTTGTTTGTTTCTAGTAGAGAGAAAAGAGATGCATTGGATTTCCTTATTGTTGACTCTCTTATTCAGAGTCCTTAGGTTCAGGAACAATCTAGGCCAAGAGAACCAGAAAACTGTGTCACCAGTTCCTTTCTCAGGTCTCTTGGGAAGGTAGACTGTACAGGAAACTTGTACAGTCCCTAATCTGATCCCTTGGGCAGCCTGGGCCCTGACTCTTATCCAGAATACTTCACCCTTCCCAGAAGGTTCACAGAGGAGAATTCTCTTTACTCTTGATGTCAACACTCAAGTCCCAAATCTCAAGAATCCATCTGGTCCTGGTCTTTTATTCTTGGTAGGCTTTTGGTGGTGTATTGTATTACATTGCTTGAGTTTGATCTCTTTTAATTTTCTGTGTCCTCCTGATTCTATTTGGGTAGGTCATGTGTCTCTAGAAATTTGTTGATGTTGTCAAGATTTTATGTTTTATTAGAGTGTGAATTTTCAAAATAGTATAATATATAATCTTTATTTCATAGTGTTCATTGTGATCTTTCCATTTTCATCACTGATACAAAACATATAACAAAAATGGAAACATATACTGTGTAATTTCTAAGCAGAGATAAAAATTAAGAAGGAGAACCCACCAGTTCTCTCCATGTTCCCCTTGAAGAAAATTGGAATGTTTAAACATCTATGTTTATTGCATGTAGAAATTTTAAAATGAGAAGAAAATAATGTCCAATACTATAGGTCTCAAGAATCAAATTTTTGCCAAAGGAGGCCAAATCTTACATTGGCATTTTTTACCTATACTAAGAATTCTTTAACATATTGCATTTACTCCCCCACACCAAGATTACAGACAAATATCAAAACAATAATGAATGATTTTATTGTGCTTTATATATGCCAAGCACATATTTAATTACTCACTCCAACAATGCCAGAAGGAAAGTACTAACATGACCCACATTAACGGATGACATACACTGAGGCATAAATCATTAGGTATGATGACAGTATTCTGACAGTAAATTGTGGGTCCTGAAATAAATGAAGGCCAAGTCCAAGGAGAAAAAAAAATAACTAAACTACAATTCTACACTTGTATAAAGAAACATGGGAATGGGCATATTGATATTATTTCCCTGAATATATATATATATATATATATATATATATATATATATATATATACTTTTATTTATTTGTTTTTGTTTGGGGGCCAAGAACTGACTCCAGTACCCTACACATGTTAGGCAATAGCTCTACTACAGAGCTAAACCACCCCAGGCCAAGACTTCTATTTCTGCTTATCTTAACTTTACATCAACAGGTTGTGGTAAATATTTTCTATATAAGCAGAATTATTTTAGATACTTCAGATCAAAGCCAAATACAACAGCATCTTCATCTTTAAGAAATATACAGAGAAGATAGGAAGGCTGACCATTTTAATCACATAATTTATGCTATTAAGAAAAATCTGAGGTATACAGGTTCAATGACAAGAGTAAGATCTGAGCACTTCCATGAAATAAGAGGGATTGTACAAAATCATTCCCCAGAAGAATTACAGATGCTTGAGATAAAATTTATTTTTAATTTATATATTTTATTTACTTTTTTCCTATTCTAGTGTTTGGGATAAAGCCAGGTCTCCATTCATGGTAGGCCAGTGCTCTACCTTGGAACCACAAACCAGCCCTTAACTTGAAATTAAGGTGAAGAATAAGACCCTGTCCTCTTTACAAAGATATTTGTTGCTAATCATGATTCTAGACATTGTAAAGGTGGTGGTTGGACTAGAAGCATGTCAATGAAAAGCTGTTTCTATCAAATGCTCCTGTTTTTCTTTCCAGTATCCTGATGAAGATGGACCAATGATTCAGTTATGTTGCCATAAGAAATGCCTTCTATCCCCAGGCTGGCATTGGGATCTCAGCAAACACCTTTCTGCTTTGCCTCCTCACTGCTGCTGTCCTTGTGGGCAAAAAGCCCAGGCTCACTGACCTTCGCGTCACCCACTTGGCTCTAACACATCCTCATGCTCCTCACATGGGCCTTTTGGTGTCCATAAACATTTGGGAAACACAGGACATTCCAGGTGACTTCAAATGCAAAGTGCTTGCCTTCCTAAACAGGGTCATGAGGGGACTCTCCATCTGCACCACCCTTGTCCTGAGTGTGCCTCAGGCCATCACCATCAGCCCCAGTGGCTCCTGGTTGGCCCACTCTAAACTGAAATCCACAAATCCCATTGTGGGGCTATTTGTCTTCTTATGGGCCCTCACCATGTCCCTCTCCTGCAACCTGTTCCTCTGCACTGTGGCCACTCCTAATAAGACCCAACCTGGGCTTCTGTTTCTCACTGAGTGCTGTTCCTTTCTGCTCATAAGTTACAGGAGCAGGACCTTCTTTCTTGCTTTCATGGCATTCAGAGATCTCCTAATTCTGGGTCTTATGGTTCTTTTCAGTGCATACATGATAATTCTCTTGCACAGACATAAAAAAAAAAATGATCCAAGTCTTTCCAATGCCCCCATTTTTCTCCAAGAAGTTCCACAGAACAAAGGGCCACTCACAGCATCCTGTTGCTCATCAGCCGCTTTAGGATCCTGTACTGTGTGGACTGCATCATCTCCCTTTTCACAGGCACAGTGTGTACCAGTGACCCCATCCTGCTTGGTCTCCAAATGCTCATAGCCAATGGCTATTGCACAATCAATCCTTTGGTGCTAATCAGTGGTGGCACTCAAATAATTAAAAGTCTAAAAACTAAGTGGAGAAACAAAGATCAGTTTTTGCCTAAATTAATCTAAAGCAACATTGACACACTCCTTAATTTTTTTTTCTCTAATTCATAACATTTCTCCTCTGACTAAAAAAAAAAATCATTAAGATAGGATTAAAATAGTATCTTAAAACAAATTAAATAGTTATAAATACTTTGTGGAAAAATAAATAAATAAATAAATACTTTGTGGATTTTTTTTCTGTATAGGCATCCGGGTTTGGTTCAATAGTTTTAGTAATTTTCACTACATCTGGCTTCATTTGTATACTATAAAGTATTAGTTGACATTGCATCTCAGATCTTAATACTGGGTCAGTTTTCTTTCTTCCAGCTTTACAGTTCTTAAAATTTCTTTCAGTGAAATTCTATTAGAGGCACAATGATGTCTTTCTCTCTCTGTTTTTTTCTGTCTAAAAATAGATACATGCCTATATTCAAGTGACTCAGGAGACTAAGGCAAAAGGATTGCAAGTTTGAGGGCACCCTGGGAAATTTAGTGAGACTCTGGCCCTATATAAAAAAATGGCAGAAGATCAGTGGTGAACCACCTTGGAGTTTGTTTCCCTGTACCAAAACCATTACAATAATAACAACAACAAAACCTACCAAAATACCATGTAATAGCACTTCATCACCAATAAAATGGCTTCATTTAAAAAAGGGGGGATAATAACAGTTGGTAATTATGTGAGGAAATTAGAACCTCCACAGAGTTATGGTAACAATATAAAATGATATAGACAGTATAGAAAATAATTTGATGTTTGCTAATTATTAAACATAGAATTACCCTTTAATCTACTAATTCCATTCCTAGTTATAGTGCCCCAAGAATTGAAAACAGATACTTAAACAATTTTACATGAATGTTAATGGCATCACTATTCACACAAGGACAGAGATGAAAACCCAAATGTCCATTAAGAGAAGAATGGATAAACAAATGTGTATGTATTTGTATGTTTACTTGCCTGAGCAAGCACAGGTACATATAGATATATTCATGTAAGCAAATATACAACTATATATAGCATCCAGATGTATGTTTGAATATTACTCTGCCATAAAATATGAAGTATTGACACAGGCTGCAACATGAATGAACCTCAAAAATGAGAAGTGAAGTAAATAAAATCAAACATGAAAATTCTCATGTGCTGTAACTACATTCATATGCTATGTCCAACAATTGGAAATCTTATCATAAGGAAGGAGAAAGGTGATTGCCAGGACCTTGGAGGGCATCGGAGTCAGTATCTGCTCATCAGATACTTGGTTTTCTTCCAGGCAGGGATTAAATGTTTGAAAAAATGAGAATGGGGTAATTATACTGCAACATTGTAAATGTAACTACATCACACATTATATACTGGGCTCTCTTGTGAGAATTCAACCTTAATAAATAAAAATGAAAAATAATCCTTAAAATACTAAAGTCTGTTCAAATATATCTTAAGGTGACAGAAAGGAACCAATGAAATCAGACATGACTTTCCTAAACCTGTATTTGAATATATGACCAGGGTAATTTCACATCATGTGCAACCACAAGAATAAGATTCTCATTAGAATAAATTTTACTCCAAGCATGCACAATTTGCCAAAATATATTCTACTGTCATGTATATCTAAAAAGAACAATAAAATAAAAAAGAAAGGAACTATGTAGTTACAGACTCTCAAATGTACTTTGCATCACAAAACAATACATAGATTGTAGCACTGAATTCAAGAAATTGAGAGCCTCCACTGTGTCAGGCACCATTCTTGGTTCAGTATTTACTTTGTTCTTACCTTTACAGGATTTTGAGTCCTGGTTGGAACAATTCTGATCTTAAAGATACATAAACAAAGCCTGAAAGACAACTAATTATTCCAAGATCACCTTCCATGCAGTCTAAGGCTCTGGTGATTGCATTGTGTGAATTCCAGTTTACTATGTAAATGTCACAAAAATAAAGTCAGTTGTTGGGGGCTGCCATGAGCATGAGCTACGCACCCCCCTCAGCCTTTGGTAATGGGGTACTGGACTGGCATAGAATGCCACACACTGTGGCAAGGAAGTGCCTCAGGTCTGGGCTTGAGCATTAACCAATGGGATTGAGCAATGCCTCTTTTGAAACACTATCCTCTGCCTTATTTGGGTGCCTAACAAATAGAGGGGTGCACCCTCTCTCTAGCTCTCTTGCCTTCTGGCATGGAGGAGGACTCCTGAGGTTGTAGATTTGTCCGCAATCCCCACCTTGTGAAAATAGTACATGTGTGTTTCTGTGGTCTTTTCATTGCCAGCCTAAGCCACACAGAATGAATTGATTCCATTGTCCCCAGGGGATGTGGGCAATAGGTAGTACATGGAACAGGGACCACTGGCCTACTGGACTCAAGGTACCTAATGGGTGTGGCTTTCTCTCCAATACAAAAAGAGTGCTTATATATTCAGAGTATTGTGGATTGGTTCTTGAAAGTACCAGGAGAGAGGAAAGTGAGTCAGATGTTAAAAAAATAAAATAAAATAAAATATGTAGAATTCTTTGTCTTCAGAGAGAGCAATCTATTTCATGATTCTGAAGATAATAATTAGGCAAAAAGAAAAGGAGATGCAAAGAGTTCAGTTCATTCAGTTTCTAGAAATAATTAGGGACACTTGTCCATGGTTCTGTGAGGAGGAATCAGCTGATTTGCATAGTTGGGAGAGTCTCAGTAGGAGACTATTTGAAGATTGCATTTCAGATACTAGCCTAGAAGTATGATTGAGAACATAAAAAAGTTGTGGACAGCAACAGAAATGTGTTTAAATTCGGACCAAGATTTTGCCCAGGGGTCATCAGAAGACTTACACATTGGACTTAGAGATGCAGCCAGAAGCACAGGACCTGGCAAGCAGCCTTGCCCAGCTCAAAGAAAGGTTTCTCTATCTGTAGTTAATGTGGTGTGCCAAAGGCAGGAAGAAAGACTAAGGGCAGAAAAAAGTCATGCCCAATTTGTAACTGGTAAACCTCAGAGAGAAAGCCTCAGGGCAAAATCTAAGCCTGTCCCATTGTTAGCAGACCAGAGTCAATGAAGAGAGTTAAAAATGCACAAGGAAAATTCATTGATAGGGATGCCTGCTATGCAGGGAAATAGCCCAGATCAAATTTCAATGAGATGAAGGGGAAAGTCTGTACCAGGAGATTCAGAGGAGGAGGCTAAGTCAGAGGAGGAGTCTGGGTTGAAAGTGAACCTCAGCAATTTACATTTAAATAGTCCTTCCCCAGCTATTAGGGGTTCCCGCTCTCCCTTAAGGGAGACTGAGGCTTGATTTCTCTGGATTGACAATTGCAAACCTTTGTCCACTCCAAGGTAGTCTCAGGACTGCCTTATAGGAAGGAGAAGCTATTGCAGGATTTAAACTCTTTCCCATTTTTTTTTAACATTTTTTAAGTTGTTGATAGACCTTCATTTTATTTATTTATATGCCGTGCTGAGAATTGAACTCAGGGCCTCACACATGCCAGGCAAGTGGATAGAAATGAGTCCCAGCCCGTGCCCAAACTCTTTCCAATTTTTGAACAGATAAATGATCAAAGCCAATTTGTGTTAATTAATGCTGCTGTTCCTTTTAATACGTTTAAGGAATTAAAATTTGCCAGTTCCACATAGGGCCCCAATTTGCCTTTTGTTCAAATTCTTATTGAATTGATCTGTAGTGAGGCTCTGCCTCCCCCTGACTGGGTCACACTAGCTAAAGGATGTCTTTCTAGAGATGATTACTTGCTGTGGAGATCTAATTGGATGGATCTCTGCACTGAGCAGGCAGAAAGTAACTGGAGACATGGGACTGATATTATGGCAGAGATATTAACAGGGTCAGGACAATTTACTGATTTGGAACAGCAGTCAATAATGAGAACAGATCCCTCCACATTCAAACAGGACTCGAGTAACAGGTGGTGGAGAACAGTGACATGGGGACTCCTGGAGTAACAAGACTGATTGACAGAAGTAATAAACACTACCATGAAGAAATAAAGGGCACACTCAGGAAGGAGGCCCTTTATCTCTCTTCCAGCCCACTGGTAGAAGTTCCATTTGTCTTAGAATTTCTTGTTCCTTTTTCATTTTATTTTCTCCATCTTTCTTTTTTTAATTAATTATATTTTTAGTTGTAGTTGGAGACAAATACATTTTGTTTTATTTATTTTATTTTTATGCAGTGCTGGGGATTGAACCCAGCACCTCACATGTGCTAGGTGAGCACTCTACTGCTGAGCCACAACCCCAGCCACTCCTCCATTTTTCTTATCTCCCAATGTCACCCCCTTTCTTTCCAGTACAGGAGGTCCTGGTTCACTTTTCTGTATTTTCCTTTTCACCACCAAGAAAGTTAGATATCAAATAAATACTCAAATATTTATTTATCAACTCTCCTGATCAATTCAAACATAAATAATTCTAATGCCTTTACCGGGTGTGCAGCATAAGGATCTTCTACTCTCATGGGGTAAATGACAAATGGTTTTATTCTCCTTGGAAACCAACAGTCCCTATGGTGTGGAGACTATGGAAATCTACTCACTTCATCAAGCAGAGAACATGGTGATCCATCCCCATATGAGCAGAAGACACGTAGTTCTAATTCATATGTGTGTGCTTCCATACACATATACATACTCATCTGTATATTCATATGCACATCCATGTACACCTTCACTTATATATTCACATACATATTTCTACACATATCACAAACACATTCATATTCATGCATATATTTGCACATATTTATATTAATGCTCAATATACATTTTTTCTACATATTCATATTTCTGTAAATATATGTATATATTTGTATAGCTGTACATGTTCATGAACATGTGCATATATTCATAAACAGTGGTATTTATATTGATGTAAACATACAAGTGCCCATATTCATAGTCATATTTATGTATGTCCATATTCTTACTTACACATACATTTATATGTATAATAAGGTAGGTATACATATTCATTCATATTCATTCTCATGTATCCTCATAGTTATATTCATGTACATGTTCCTATTGAACTCCATGTACATGTAAAATACAACTTCGTATTTATACACATATTGTACATGTCCATATTATATTCACATTAATACACATTTGTGTCTTATTTATACTCACATTAATACATATTTGTATCTTCTTTATATTCACATTAATACATATTTGTATCTTATCACATATTTATATATACATATGCTCATATTTATATACATCTTTATTATATTTATGTAAATATTCATATTCATGTTAATGTATGTATTAATATGTATTCATATCCATTTTCATGTATATCATGTGCATATGCAAAATCATATTTATGTGAATGACCATATTTTATATATGCATATACATATTTATGACTTCTCCAGTTCATATGTTGAGGTTACAGCTGGAATGATCTGGCTTGAAAAACCATAAAAAGGACTTTACAGAGATTGACTCCCCTAATCCAGTGGGTTATACATGTTTCTACACACCTCCCCCAGTGGAAGCCATGGGAAACTAAGCCCCTCAAGGTGTGAAAAATCCAGGTCCTAGTCCCCCTAAAAAGAAATATTATCTTGAGGAAGGGCAGGAGATGTACTCCCTTGTCTAGAGGAGAAATAGGTGTTCCATTCCCCATATTGAGTGGGTGGCATTGGGGTGTATTTCACCTATCATCTATAGACTCATTTATATAGATTTATCTACCTAGATACAACCATCAAAAAAGATTCACCAGTAGCATATGGCCCAGTTTCATACTTTTAGGGTTTGACTAGAATATTGCTGAGTGGGATCTCATCAGATGGAGTATTTATTGATCAACTCCCCTGATCAGATCAAAGATAAATGACTCAAAAGCACTCATCAGGTGTAGGGCATAGGATATTCTCCTTTCACCAGGTAAAGAACACTGGGACCCATTCTTTCTGGGGACCAAGAGCCTGCATGGTGTGCAGGGTGTGGAGAGAGCATGGTGATCCATTCCCCATAGGAGCAAAATAAAATAGGTTCTAATTCATATACATATGCTTCCATATATATGTGCATGCTCATTTGTATATTTATATGCACATTTGTATACCATTTCACATACATATTCATATGTATATTCATATACTTCATATACATAAAAAATCATATTCATATTAATGCAAATATTCATGTATTCATATATATTCATGTTAATACACATACAACAATTTTTTGTATATACAAATTTATGTACATATTTCTGAAAATATGAATATTCAGGTACATGGTCATGTTCATATTTGTGTGCTTATGTATATATTTATATTTCTCTACTTTTCATGCACATGTACATACCCATATTTATACACACTGATATCCACATTTCTACACATGTACACATGTATATTCATATTCAAATACATGTACATATTTATATAGATTTATATTCATAAACACGTACATGTATATATGCAAACTCATAAACATCCTCATATTTATGTTTGTGTACATGTAAACATTCAACTTTATGTACATATACACACTGATATTTAAGCACACATTGATATCCATTTTCACATACATGTACATATTCATATTAATTTAGTGATCCTAACCAACATGACCTACTCCTCTCAAGGGGCAATGACCTAAAGATCTCCTCTTCTCATCTAGCACAGGGCACAGTGATCCATTCTTCATACTGAGAAGATGGCATATACTCTGTATATGAGTATATGCATACATATATGACTTCTTCAGTTTTGTACATCATAATTGAAGTGGAATATTCTAGAAAGAGAACTCATCAGAAAGAGACTACAGGAATAAACTTTCTGTTCAGGTCAAGGATGCATAATTTTAATTCACACATCATGTGGAGGGCATTGGAATCTACTCTCTTTGCAAGGCAAATAGAAGGACACAGGGTACCTACTATTTCCATGAGGATCAACACCCTTCATGGTCTGGAGGGTGTGAAGATCAACTCAAATCATCTGGAGGAAATGGTGATTCATTCTGCACACTATGCAGAGGTACTGGGATCTAATCACATATATCTCATATACATTATATATATTTACATAGATATTCATATGTTCATTCATATATTCCTATTGTGCACATGTTTATATATGTATGTATTTTCATGTTTTTTATTAATATTCATATACATAGTCATATTCATATAATATACATTTTATGTAGATGTTCATATTATATTCATAGAAACACATTCGTATACATACTTATGTACATATTAATAATATCTTGTTCATATGCATATATACATTCATGTACATGTTCACATACATATTAACTTTCATATTTATATCAGCACACATATTCATGTTTATACTCATATAAATATTAGTCTTCACAGTTATATTCATCTACATATTTTTATGTATGTATACAAATATTTATATTCATACACATGCTCATATTCATATTCATCCAAATGTTTATATTCATATGCATAGACTTATTCATACATATATTCATATTAATCTAAACATTTATATTTATATACATACTCATATATGCATATTCATATTTACATTTATTTACATACTATATTTATAGACATATATATGATCATATACATATTAACATACATACTAATGGGAGTAGATCTGGAATTTTCTGGAATTGGAAATCATCAGATGGCAGAAACAGATTAACTCCTCTGACCAGGTGGAGGATGCATGGTTCTCCACAGCTTACCAGGGAGAAGGTCTGTGGATCTGGGCCCTCAGATATGATGAGTAGTAGCACCTAATCCCCACATGGAGAACTCCTCCCCTCACTTGCTGGAGGATGTGAAGATCTACTTCCAGCACTTAGGAGAGGGCACGGTGATCCGTTACCCAGGTTGAGCAGAAGGCACTGGGGTCCATTTCATCATCTCTAGATACATCTGTAGATTTATTTGTTCATTCTTCTAGAGATAATTTGGAGTTTATATACTGTATCTGGTGAGTGGAGATTCTCTCTATTTCATAATCATCATATTAGTCACTCCTCTCTGCCATGATCTTCCTCATCTTGAACTACAAGGAATGGAGCCAGCTCTCTATGGATTGAGACCTCTAAAACTGTGAGGACCCAAATAAACCTTTCATCTCCTAAAATTGTTCCTGTTAGGTCTTTTAGTCATAGCAGTGAAACCACTGAGTAAAAGAAATATGTATATGAATATACACAAGAATATATATAATCATGCCATAAATATGTATGTAAATATGAATATATCAATATGAGTATGTATATGGATATAAACATAAAGATAAACATGAATAGGTATAAATAGCAATGTGACTTTTTATGTAACCTGAAAACTCATGTGAATATGAGTATGTATATATCAGAATGCATATGTACATGAATATTTAAATGAATATATATGTATATGTATATCCATATAAATATGGATATATATGTATATATATGGATTACATTTTACATATGAATATATGTGAATATATGTTTAAGTATATATGAGCATATATAAATACATGAATGTATATATGAATACATATATGAACATATATTTATAAAATTAGATTCTCATGCCTTCTGGTCAGTATGGGAAATGGATCACCACACCCTTTGCTAGATGAGGTGAGTAGAACCCAATACCCTTTGCACCATGATGTGAGAAGGTCACAGTTGGGGAGTAGATCTCCCTATGCTCTCCCCACAGTGGGAGGACTAGAACCATGTCTGTAATATCTGTACCTGCATCTAATTAGCTGTCATTACAGAACTTTCCAGTTTAACCCCAAAGTACAAAACTCAAGAAGACCTTTTTTTTAATATTTATTTTTTAGTTGTATACAATACCTTTATTGCATTTATTTATTTTCATGTGGTGCTGAGGATCAAACGCAGGGCCTGGAATGTGCTAGGCGAGTGCCCTACTGCTGAGCCACTATTCCATCTCTCAAGAAGACTTTTTTATTTGGATATATCTGTGACTACAAGCCTGAATACATGTGTGAATATATATGCAACTATCATTCTCCATGCCTTCCACTCCTTATGTGGAATGGATCACCATGCCACTGCTACATGAGAGGAGATCTTCACACCCTCTGGCTAGTGATGAGTATAGATCTCCTTTGGGGGTGTAAGTCACTGTGTTCTTCACCCTTTGAAGAAAGTAGATCTTAATCCCATCTACCTGATGAGGGGATTAGAATAACATATTATCCACATGATCAGGGGAATTAATCCCTTTGCCCTCCATCTGATGGGTTCCCATTCCAGAAAAATTCTGTTCAATTCTCAAAGTACAAAACTAGAGAAGACATACAGATATGAGAATATGTACATGGATATATATTAAATATATATAACTATATAAAAATATATGTGAATATGAACATGGTAAAAATGTGAATGTGAATATGTACATTAACATGTAAATATGAATATATGTATATATGCATATATATGTATATGTATGTATGAATATATAAACATGTGTATGCATATGTATGAATATGCACATGAACTTCCATTCGAGAACATTACCTCCTTTCCTATCTCTCTTTCCTTTCCTCTAATTTATGAAACTCCCTTCAATTTTCAACAGATGCTGTTCCCACTCTTCTTTTCCTTTTTTCAATATTTTAAAGTTATTGATGGAACTTTATTTTTATTTATTTGTATGTGGTGCCAAGAATTGAACCCAGTGCCTCATGCATGCCAGGAAAGCGTGCTACCCCATCCCCTTTATTTTCCTTTTTTATGTCTAATTTACACATATGGAACAAGAATATTCAATTATCAGACTTTTAAGGTAATGGACCCCAATTAAAGCCTTGGTTATCTGTAAAGACTCCACCATCATACTAACCTGTGGAAACATTAATGGGCCTTATCATGTCCTTTCTCAAATGTGAAGACCAAGAGACTCACCTGTGAGAACATTCAGTCAATTCATTTGGCCCAGAGTGATGGGAAAATAGATGGTAGGAGTGACCCAGAATAGGGGTTATAGGAACAATTAGAACTCAAAGGCTAAAGAAACAGCCAACAGTCTTTACACTTTTTAAATACTTGGTTAACACATTTTGGTCAATGCTCATACCCCCAAACTCTATAATCCTGTAGGATAGCACACCAAAACAGGTTTTCCTACTCTCATGTCCCCTCCTGAACCCTGGGAGCACTATCTCTTCTCACTTTAATAAATCTACTACTTTTTTCTTCTCTTCTGTTACTGTCTGTGAATTATATTCTTTAAATTTGCAAGACAAGAACCCAAAAGAAAATTGGCAACACCCTCACCATGTGAAAACCCCATCTGCTAAGAGAATCAGGATATCTAGGTTCATTTCAAAACTCCTGTTTCAACATAAGAGACAACATTTGAACATTGATCATCTGATTTTGGCTTATTTTGCTTGACGTGATGTTTTCAAATTCCATCCATTTTAGCCTGCAAATGACATAACTGCATTTTCTTTATGCCTGACTATAACTCCATTTTGTACATATACCATATTTTCTTTATCCTTTCATTCACTGATGGACACCTAGGCTGGTTTCATGGATTCGCAAATGTGAATTGTGCTGCTGTAAACATGGGTAATTCATATAGTACTACATTTTGATTACTTTATTTCTTTAGGATAAATACCAAGGGGTGGTATAGCTGGGTCACATTGCAATTCAAATTCCTAGTATTTTGGAGAATCTCCATATTAATTTCCAGAGTGGCTGCACTCATTTACAATACCTCTAATTATGTAAAAGTAATCCTTTTTTATCCACATCCACTCCAGCAAAGGAGAAACAAAAGCTAAATGAGAAATACAAGACATGATCAGACCCTTCACAAAGAAGACATAGGAAAATATGCTTAACATCACATTTTATTAGAAAAAGATAGCAGCACCCTTCATTAAAATGGAATTAACCCCCACAAATCCAACACTAATGCTGGTGGGTACACACAGCACAGAGATTTTTACTGATTCTCAGTGAGATGCCACATGATACTAATTTTGGGGAATGAAACACTGCAATTGTGATCCTTAACATAGAATTATGATATGTCCAACAGTCACACCTTTAAGATTACCCTAGCTCTGAAAATTTATGCTCCATCTGTGCATATAATGTTAATAGAAGGTCTACCCATGATGGTGACAAATTGGAAAGAAAGTGGAATGCTATCCAATTTGTCAATCTCTGATTGTTCATGGTAGTCTTTCACATCTCTTATAATATCAGTTGTAATTATTATTTTTTTATTATTGTGTCATTCTTCGTCATTCTACCTAAGGGTTTGTCAAAATTGTTTACCTTTCTAAAACATGAACTCTGAATTTGGTTGGTTTTTTACTGGTGTTTTGTGGTTTCCTTTTTATTCATTTCCTCTCTGGTCCTTGTTTTATATATATATATATATATATATATATATATATATATATATATATTTGTTGCAGGTGGACACTATACCTGTATTTTATTATTATGTGGTGCTGAGCATCCAATCCAGTGACTCATACATACCAGGCAAGTGCTCTATCACTGAACCACAAACCCAGACTGATTTGTTTTTTTTAAATACCATTTTATTGCTCTGAACTTCTGTTACTACTCTTACTACATCCCACAAAGTTTGATATACATCACCCATCTCATTTTTTTTCTCAGAAAATTCTCTGAGTCTAGTGATAATTTTGTCCCTGTTTTGGGATTGTACTCAATGCCACCTATCTATTTTCCTAATATAATTTATTATTAGTCTCACTCTTTTGTGACACTTGACATGACTGCAATATCCTCAAGTTTGTCAAAGTTTGTTTCATGTTGTAACATGTGCTCTTTCCTGAGCTCTATTCTGTGTGCACTCTGTGGTTGTTAATATCTCCTATGGGTTAGGGTGTTCTTTATTTTTCTGCCAGGTACACTTGGTTGTTATTTTGGTCTTTGGTTTCTTTGTGGTCACTAATTACATATATAAAAACATACAAGTTGATAAATCTCTACCTATGTAACATTGAAAATATAATAACAACAACTCCCCAAATATTCTTGCTATACCTTCATTTTATGACTTTTTTCCACTTTTCTCTTGATCTCTTTATTCCCATGTTGGATCTACCTCCCATTTTTTTCAAGGGCAGTAGGACCAACTTGTCAAAAGACTAAAAATATTGCCCAAGATGGCATTGCAAGACATACCGTGCATTAAAACTTGCTTACAAGAGAGGGTCATCATTATACAAAATACATGTTTGAAGATGTGAATTTGGCATCAACATACCTTATGTACAAACAGAGATGTGATAAATAGTGGTATAAAGGTATATTAAGAATTGAAAGCAAAAAAATTAAGAGAGCTCATATATAATGGCATAATTTGGTGTGAACCTACTTTATATACAAAGTTACAAAAAATTGTGCTGTGGATGGATAATTATGAATGCAATGCACTCCACTGTTGTCATGGATGTAAGAAATAAATTTAAAAAGAAAAAAAAGAAAGTTGCAGTGGCAAAGGCAGGACCAGGAACACCTTTGTCTTTTATAGTATTTTGACAGATAATCTAGAGGTGGCCACCTGGACATGTGGCATTGAACTTCTTGACAGTTTTTACACAATTTATGTAAATGACATGTCATTGGATAATTAAGCACTTACTGAGCTTGCCCCACAAGGATCTCGAGAACTTTCTCATTTGTTTTTCAGTACCAATGAGGACCAAAGAACTCAACGTGGCATAGCCATTGCCCACCAGCATCTGAACACAGTGATGAATATTGTCACTGTTCCACAACATCCCAGAAGAGGAAGAAATGGCAAAGTCCAAAACGTACATGACCACAAAAATCCCCATGAGCAGCAGAATGGTCCTGGTGGCCCTGTGTTCTGGGGATGCTTTTGGAGAGAGGCTGGTGCTATGAAGGTGCTGGCACTGCCTCTTATGCCTGCACAAGAGTGTCACCATGTACCCACTGGAGAGGCCATGAGCCCTATAAAAGATACATCCCGAAAGGTGACCAGTGAGAAAAATATGTACCTGAACAAGTAACCAATGGACTGAAGAGAGCAGGATTTAGTGACAAACATGAGATTGAGTGTGGTGACGTTGGGGGT
Organism: Urocitellus parryii; assembly: GCF_045843805.1. Lineage (NCBI taxonomy): Eukaryota > Metazoa > Chordata > Mammalia > Rodentia > Sciuridae > Urocitellus > Urocitellus parryii. The sequence goes on from NC_135541.1 coordinate 113,136,621, forward strand.
GGCAATGATGGCAATCAAGAAGCGACCACTGATGAGCATATTAAAGACCCAGAAGAAGAGAAAGCAGCACATGCTCTGAGGTGAGGAGTTTCCTTTGAACTTGGCCAAGCAGGAGTTTCTGGGGCTGAGGGTGACGGCCTGGAGGACACTCAGCAGGCAGGTGGTACAGATGGAGAGGCCCCTCATCAATCTGTGCAAGGAAATAACTGATTTACATGAGAAGTCATTGCCCAAATCCTGGTACCCAAAAATGTCTGCAGCTATGAAGCCCACAGTCAGCAGCATCACCAGATGAACAAGGGCCAAATGGCTGATGGTCAGGTCGATGGGCTTGAGCCTTTGCTTGAGAAGGAACATGAGGATGTGGAAGAGAAGCAGAGCAGTATTGGCTCCAATCCCAATGCTGACTTCAGAGAAAAGCATGTTTCTAATGTGAGTGAAGTTGGAAGCTTGGCTGTTCTTATTTATCCTCATGGGGGAAGAAGCAGATAGGAATAATCTGAGAGAAAAGGAAGAAAAATCTTTACCATGAATATTATCATCATCATCAATTTCTCCAAATATGGTCATCAGAAAAATGTGTGGGTTTGTCCTGAGGCATTCTTTCCTCCTGCAGAACCCATGTCCACTGGACACCCTCCTGGATGCATGACAACTTTCCCTGCCCCACCAGGACCCAATCATGTCTGGAGGGCATATTTACTTCCCTCCAGTGACCATGCACCATATCTGCAGGCACATTTCCTTGTTAGATGAGAGGTATTCATTGATTCTTGCTTCCTTTTAATTTTTTATTTATCTATTACTTATTTATTTTTATGAATACAGTTTATTTATTTATTTATTTATTTATTTATTGTATGTGGTGCCAACGTTTGAACCCAGTGCCTCATGCATTCGAGACAAGTGCTCAACCACTGAGCCCCAGCCCCAGCCCCTCCTTTTCTATTTTTTTCTAACTTAAGAAGAATGCAACTTTCTCTGTATGAACCTGACAAACTTCTCAGTACAAAATCACAGTTGTAAATACAGAGTGGAATCTGCATGCCAAGACTGCATAAATGTGGAAATAATATTCTCTCTGGAAATGATAGTCATGCAAACAGGGCTGTCTTTATTCTTATAGGTGGCCAGAATATGGTATATTTTTTTTCTTTTAAAAAATATTTATTTTTTTTATTTGTAGTTGGACACAATACCTTTGCTTTATTTGTTAATTTTTATGTGGTGTTGAGAACCAAACCCATGGCCTCTTACATGCTAGGTGTGCACTCTACTGCTGAGCCACAACCCCAGCCCAGAATATGGTATATTCATAGAGAACAAATGTTGCTGAGGTATCTCTGAACTCACAAAGTGTGAACTTACATAAATAAGCTGATGCTATTAAATTCAGAACTTGAGAGGTTAATTAACACATATGAACCAGTAATCTGTAAAGTATGGGTAATCACAATACTTTCTTCCTGTAGATATTGTGTGTGTAAAGGTATAAAATGTCAAAAATGCCCAGGATAGTAATGCCACCTATCACTGTTATTATTGAATTGACTTTCATACATCTGACTTGAGAGAGCAAATACTGTTTTAAAAATTTTCCATCTCTGACATCACTTCCTAAATCAAGGAAAATGAATACCAAGGTAGCAGATTCCATGATTTCTAAAAGTAAGGACACATTCAATTTAAAGTTCTTAATTGAATCATCAGAGATAACTGTAAGTCTTACATATTTTAGAAACTCAAGACAGAAAAACTTAGACTTATTAGAATGCAGTTTTCAATTATTATCAGAACAATATGATAGGTTTCTTTCCACTACATCAGAGGTGTGTGCAATTAGAGTGCTAAAATCAGCCACATTTAAATGGGCTGGGATGATTATTTCCTAAGAATTTAGTTAGTGGTTCCACAAGGCAGTCAAACCTTTCAAGTATTCCTCAAGCAAGAAAAGATATTTCTGCATATTTATGGGAATCTAGCATGAATTTTACACTAGTGTGTTAGTGAGCTTTTTTTCTGCTGTGACCAAAAGATACGTCAAGAACAATTTTAGAGAGGAAAAGTTTATTTTTGTGATCGTGGTTTTAGAGGTCTCTGTCCACAGATGGGCAACCCCATTCCTTAAAGCCTGAGATGAGGCAGGAAATTATGGTGGAAGACTGTGGCAGAGAGAAGTAGTTCACATGATGCTTGGGAAGCAAAGGGAGATTCCATTTGCCAGATACAAAATATACACCCCCAATCATGACCCACTTTCTCCAGCCACAACTTACACTCAGTTTACACTCAACTAATCTCATAAAGGCATTCATTCACTGGTTGGTTTTAGGCTCTCATAACCCAATTATTTCTCCTCTAAACCTTTCTTGCATTGTGTCATACATGAGCTTTTGAAGGACACCTCACACTCAAACCATAACACTACAGAACTTGGGGGTACCCACCATGTGGAATGCTTTCCTGCACCACAAAGCTGTTTGCTGTAACTCAAGCCTCAATCACCCATAAGATGAAGGATTGAATATGGGAAATGGGTTCCTGTCAAGTATTCTACTAGATTTATCATCTGAAAATCAAAGCATGAGTCAACACTGTTTTTATAGCCACAGATAGAAGCAGTTCTTCTACTTACTAAAGGAAAGCTTCATTGTTTTAGTTCCATAGATATGGCTGCAAGTAAGACTTCAGGACTCAGGGGACACTAAGTCCCAACAATTTGGAAACTTTGATCTTTAAAATAGATATTATATAATAAGAATTAGAAAAAATGTTTATTTTCTAACATACTAATTAGGTAAATTTATCTACTTACACATTGAATAAATTAAGCTTTATACCTCTGATGTGCCCAGGAGAAAAAAAAAAAAAAACAATAGTCATGCCATCATCCAGGTGTCTCTGAGTTCTCACTGGCTCTCTTTAAGCACACAACCCTAATGGTTTTCTTGACCTTTCTTTTATGTATAAAAATACACCCATTTCCTATCTATCTAGTCCATGTAAGTTACAAAATGTACCCTAATAATGTTTCAAAGGAATAACATCAATAAATAAGAAAAACATTTCACATCATATTCTAAAAGAATGATATAAGATAAAACCTGCTGCCAACTTGAATTCTTAAGTTATTCCTGTGAAATTCAAGCTTAACCTGAAAGCTCTTTTGAAAACTTGAGTCTTAACAATACATAACCTTATAAGACAGGTGAGGTAGTCTGTTTGCAATATCTGTAATCTGAGAATATAGGACTACATCATATTCAGATTTACTGAGGGACTGGAGTCCTACAATCATAAATGGATGAGCAGAGACAGCAAATTTTCTTGAGGCAGAAAAGCTGATCACCTTTCATCATACCATGAATCCAGGAAATTGACCCCATCAGGTGCACCCATGAGCAACCCCTGATGTTAGCTTGTATGGAGCCTCCAAAGAGATCATGCAAACTATCAGCAAGCATCAGTTCTCTCCAAATTTTATACACCACACCCATGTTAGTGAATCCCACGCTCCAGATACCATTGTTATATATGTACATAATCATTATAAAGAAAGGTACATAGATATTCTGAACATTGTACTAGACAATGTTTTTTTATTTTGTAGAATATCAATATGTCATGACAACAGCTAAAAGAAATCTGCCGTGTCTTTTTTTTATCCATGCCTCAACCCACTCACACTGGGGGAGACAGCACAGTTCAGAGGATCAGGGGACAGGGCAGATGCTCTCCACACAGAGTAGGATAATATGGGAACTTCCATAAAAGACAATGCTGAGCTGGAGCTGACTCACCCAACATTCCAAGCACAAGACTTGTAATCTTGCACATGAAGAAATCCAGTTGCCCTCAGATTGACTGGAGGTCGATCAATAAGGGGATAAATCACAGAGAAACTAACATGGAGAAAAGCTCTAAAACACTTCACATTTGTAAGTCTACAATGGAAAAGAAAAAGGAAAGTCCATATGGGCATTGAGGGGGGAAAAAACAGTAAATAGAATAACAAAATTTAGAGTGAACTCGGCACATGAACTCCCTGTAGTCAAGCTTGAGGGAACTTGTAGTTCATGGGCACCCCTCAGGAGAGAGAGAACTCAGTTCAGATTCTCACTAAAACATGGATCCTGGAAGCATTCACTTCAGACTTTGTTTTATTTTGCAATTACTAAGATCCCCATTTCCAATACTGAGATAAATGCTATCACCAAATGGACCAGAAATAAGTGACCAGAAATAAATGCTTGGTTTCTTGTACCCAAGAAAAGCACTCAGGATAGAAATTGAGAGTATAATTGAAGGCAGAAAGTCCTCAAAAAACCCCTTGAAAGTGTGGGTATGTATTGTAATGTGAGTGGACTGATACAGGATAAGGAAGAAAGGATGTGATTCTTTTTTTTTAATGTCCACAGAGTGAGCATTATCTACATAATTCTCAAAATTAGGGTGATGCATGATTATTTATGTCTAAACTTAGGCAGGTGCCTTATATACATGGGAGAGCCTACCTTGGCTTGTTACCACTATACCATGCTGGTTGACTTCACTGTGATTGCCATTAATATTTTTCTTATCTATAAAGAAATCTAAAAGGGGCAGAAGGCCAGAATGTGAGAATGACCAGGCACACTGGAGTGGGTTATGTCTGAAGGTACACTGGTCAATACACTCCAACTCTGGGCAGAAATTGAGCTGGAAAATAACAAAGATAATATGGGAGAAGGAAAAAATCATCACCAACTCGAAAGTCAGTTCTAAGGATGATGCAGTCACCAGGAACCCCAACCAAAGTAACCTTTACTATAATTAAGATTTCCAGAGACCCTATCATAGTTAATACATGTAAATTTCTCTCCTAGCCAACAAGATCTTTACAAAGAATGCCAGCAGGATTTCTGCAGAGAGATTACTGTGGGTCAAACAAAGCTTCTTCTTTGTTGTTAAGGCCGAGATTCTCTTTCTTGTAAAAACCTAGGTTTGTTAATTGAGATTGTTGCTGTACAAAAGATGCTATTTTTGTTTTCTTTGACAAAAACTCATGAAACCTCTGATGACTTAAAATATTAAACAGAGAGTTGTTTTTTTTTATAAAAATTGCAATTTAACTTTTATTTTAATCAATCAATCAATCAATCAACCAATTAATTAATATGGTTCTGAGGATAAAATATAGTGAGTTATTTGTGTTAGGCAAGTGCTCTAACACTGAGCTATGACCCAAGCTTATGAAAATAACTGTCATGCACCCATCCATCCACTGGCATGTTTCACTCCACTGAGGATAATTCAGTAAAACAATAATTTCCAAACCCCAGGTCCAGAGATGTTTTAGCCTTATCTCCTCAGTACCACTGTAGCTTAAATAAACCTGCATACTGAAAATGACTCTGATTTCCAGCCTCATTTTCCTACAGAAAGGACACAGCAATTGAGAAATGCATGAAGTCAGGGAGAATGAACTAGAAAAATCTGACTATGTGAACGTAAGAAAGGCATTAATTTGCTCCCCGATTCACCACCCCAAACACAAGTGAGGATTATATATATATTTTCTTGAAAATTAAAATATTTTTAAAGTATAATTCAAAGTGCTTGCTTATATGTGGGTATTTACAATATTAATATTTTTACACCTGTTTAAAGAAAAATATCAAGAACAGGCAATTACTATTCCAATTTAAACAAACAGGAAAGACCTAGAGGTGCTTTCTTACTAATATAAAGCTGTCACCTCTCAGAAACACAAAGTATCCTAAGTGAGAAGGTCTCTCTGTTCAACCCAACAGTTTAACAAAGACAGTCTTATGTTCTCACTAAGTGAATTCCACTTTCCTTTCCCATCAGATACTCTGTATTTTATTACTAAAAAATAGATTAATTCACATATATTTTTGGATCATAAGTACCTATCAGAAGTTGGGAAGCAACAAAAATCTAACACAAAAACACAGAGACCAGGAAGATGAAAATATTTTGTTCAACTTGGGTGTGATGGTGCACACCTGTAATTCCAGTGACTCTGGAGGCTGAAGCAAGAGGATTGCAAATTTGAGGCCAGCCTGGGAAACTTATAGAAACCCTGCCTGGAAAAATAAAAAAGACATGAGGATGGAAAACAGGTGAAGCAAGCCTTGGTACAATTCCCAGTACCACAGATCCATAAATAATAAATTAATTAAATAAATAAATTTTTGTTTTAAAATTGTACCTTCATGAAATGAGTCTGACATGTTCACTATTAATGAAAGTAGAAGAGGTATTTTTCAAATGCTACATGGTCAGAAAATAAATGGATATCAGTCTTCGTCTACTCTAAATTCTGCTAAATTACTTCTGAGCCCTTTTCTACTAAGGAGATAAAATTTATACCCTGTTTTTTTTTTTTTAATTGATGTACCTTCAGTCCAACTTCCATTGTCCTCTGATGAGACATTTCCTAGTGGTTACAGATCATGTTCAAGTGCTGACTCCATGTATGTAATATTTGTTAAACTAATAGGAGGGCAAGAAATGTCTTTGTGAGAAAATGCTAGTATGCATTTTTCTATGAATGATCATATTCAAAATTTCTTTCCAGGGTGATACTTTGAATAAAGAACCTGTCTTCAAAGTAAAGTTTTATAAAAAATAGTTTTATTACATTTATTTATTTTTATGTGATGCTAAGGGTCAAACCCAGTGCCTTAGATATGCTAAGCAAGTGCTCTACCACTGAGATATAACCCCAACCCTATGAGTTATTTTTAATAATTCAAATTACAGGTCACTTTTTCAAGAGTATTAATTGATTGCAAAGGTGCTAAGACAAAAACTAAGTGTATTTAGTGAAAACCCACAGCAAAAGTCTGTAAATGTTAAGAGAATAATATCTTCCTTGAGAACTGATATGTTAAGTGAATGAAAGTCATTATATTCCAAAAAAGGAATGCATGACTGAAATCTACTAATAGCATTTCATATAAAATTATTAGAAACATTTAATGCTAAAAACGCTAGCTTTATAATACACTAAATTAAAACATTAATTATACAAGTAAGAAAACTTCCCACTGCATGGAAAAAAATTAAAAATTTCATGAGCTGTGGATGATGGTTGGCACTGCCTGGCTGAACTGAATTTATAGAAATCTGACCCAGAGTTCCAGCTGGCCTCCTCCATAATCTTTCCAGGCCCTGCCTGCCCTCTGATTCTGCCTGCTTCTGTGGAACAGAGAGGTACTTACCCAGATGGACTTTCAGGAGGTGTGATGACTTGAGAAAAACCATTATAACTCATCTCTATGCAGGTCTGCAATTTTGTGCCTCCATAAGTGTTTTAGGATTTCCCCTGGGGAGGAGAGAACCATGGTGTCCCAAGTGGAATATTTCATTTGCTTATTAATTTTTTAATTCTTTCCTGGATGATAGTACTCAGGGGAGAGCTGTACTCAAAAAATTTTCCCTGACATGAGTTCTATTGACACAGAGGGGTGAAGGAGCTGAAGGGTCAGATCATGTAGTTAATATAAATTTTAGGCCCTTGATCCCAACTTTAAATTAGTGTGAACTTATTTCATACTTTTTAATTCTTGGACTCTGAGGTGAGAGATTCCTGGGCACCTTCTGAGTCCTCCCAGTGGCTCTGAGGGCCCTCTTCCTGCAATTTTTGACAGAAACCTCCTTCCCTTAGCACTGTCACATAGATCACTTGTTTTCTAGGTACTACAGGGTCCTGTATTCCATAATTTCCAAGTCCTCAACTTTAGGATTCAAGCTGCCAGTCAAAGAAGAGCCAGACATGGTGAAACATGCATGTAATACCAGTGGCTTAGGAGGCTGAGGCAGGATTGCAAGTTCAAGGCCAACTTGAGCAACTTGGTGAAGCTGTAAGCAACTTAGTGAGACCCTGTCTCAGAGTAGAAAGGGAAAAAAGGGCTGTGAATGTGGCTCAGTGATTAAGTGTCCCTGGGTTCAATCACTGGTACAAAAAAAAAAAGACAAATAAAATTTAAAAGAGGATGTAAAAAGAAATGAAACAGCATGTATGTATTTGTCAGAATGAACTCAACTGTTATGTACAGCAATTAAACCTTAATTTAAAAGTTTGTAAAGTCTCCATAATAAAAAAGAACAAATGAAGCAAAATATGGAAAAGTCAAGGCAGAGCTGGTGGATGTGGTTGAGTTGATCAGAGGCCCACTGACCATAATTAAGGCTGAGGCAGAGCCCAAGCAGGACTATGTTCTAAGAAAAACTGAAAGGACATCCCTGTTCCCAAATATATATATATATATAATTATAATTCAGTTTTCAATGTAGCCTATACAAATTTATATGAAGAATTATCAGATATGTGATCCAAAGGACCCTATGGTATATAGTCATAGGCAATAGCTGAACATATCCTTTACATTTGTTGTGACAAAACTGTAAGCATTTTTGTAAAAACTATTTGGTTTGAGGATGTATATTGCTTGCTTTGGTTGATTATTTGTCTTCCCCTGTAGGGACACAATATGTTTATAGGATAGAAACCCTATTGCCTCAGATCCATGCTGATAAATGGGTAGAAACAAAAAAGAACCTGAAAAAAAGAAAACATCACCCCCCAAAATTCAAGATCCTCCAATAACAGAATTTATTGATACCACAGTGGAAAAAATGAAAGAGAAGGAGATTAGAATGAACATATTAAACTGATCTAAAGATAATGGATAATTTAAGTATTGAAATTAGAGATAAAATTCAGGAAGTGAAGAATCATGACAGTAAAGAGAGAGATTCTGAAAGACATCAAGCAGAAATCTTCCAAATGAAGAAATCAATAATCCAAATTAAAGATTCAAAGAAAATCATCATCAACAGACTAGACCACTTGGAAGATAGTATCATGCAATGAAAAAAAATATACATATAACCTTGAAAATAGAGTTTATGGAGAATAATTTTAAGAGACTGTGAACAGAACTTCCAAGAAATAGGGGGTAACCTGAAAAGACCAAAAGAAAGATTGGGATATTTAAAGGAGCAGAGATAAAAACCAAAGGAATGTACTATCTCTTCAGTAAAATAATATCAGAAAATTTACCAAACCTAAAAGATAAAATGGAAAATCAAATGCTAAAGACTTACAGAACCCTGAATGTATGAAATTATAACAGATCCACACCAAGCCATATGATTATAAAAATTTCTAACATACAAAATTAGGGTAGAGTTTTAAATACTGCCAGAGAAAAATGGCATGTAACATTAGAGGAAAACCAATTCAGACCTCAGCTGGTTGCTCAACACAGACCCTCAAAGCTAGAAGGTCTTCATATAATATTTACCAAGCTCTGAAATAAAATGGGTGCCAACAAAAAATACCTTACACAGCAAAATTAAGCTTCAGATTAGAGGATTATAAGAAGCTTTCCATAAAAAAAATTAAAAATTCACAACTAGAAAGCCTGCACTACACAATATTTTCAGCAAAATATTTCATAAAGATAAAATTTTGGAAAAGTAAAAGCCAACAAAAAGATTAATTACACTAAATAAATAATCAAAGGAGAAATTAATTCATAATAAAGACTAGAAATAAATAAAAAATGAATGGGAATGAGATCATTTCTCAATGATAGCCTTAAACATAAATAGTATAAATTCATCCATCAAAAGACATAGACTGGGAGATTGGAGTAAAATATAAGATTCAAAAATATGTTCTCTCTGAGAGACTCACTTCATAAGCAATGACATCCACAGACTGAGGGTGAAAATTGAAAAGAAAAATAACCATATCACACATGTCATTGAATGAATAGTTTCCTCCTCATATCAGACAAAGTGGATTTTAAGCCAAAGTTCATCAGAAAAGACCAAAAATGACATTCTATATTGTTTAAAGGAATCATACATCAATAAAAGATAACAATAATGAATATTTAAGCCCCAAACAATGGAACATCTATATACACAAACTAACTCTTCTCAATTTCAAGAATCAAATAGACTATAATAAAATAACACTGGGTGACTTTAACATACCTCTGTCATCACTGGATAGATCCTATAAACAAAAACTAAATAAAAAATATACTCAAATATTATAATCATTAATTTAGACTTAACAGACACATATAAACTATTTTATCCATCAATGATAAAGTATACTTTCTTCTAAAGAGCACATGGATCTTTTTCTAAAGAGATAATATCTTATACCACAAAACTACTTTTAACCAATACAAAAAATAGAGATAATTTTATATCATCTATCAGAAAATAATGAAATAAAATTAGAAATCTAGGATAAAATAAAAAATGAAGACTAAATAAAATGTTATTGAATGTCCAATGGACACCAGAAAAAAATCAGGAATAAAAACAACCAAATCTTTCAAGTAAATGAGAACAGCCACACAGCATATCAAGATCTCTGAGACAGTAGGAAAGCAGTTCTAAGAGAATAGTTCACTGCATTGAGCTCATTCATTAAAAAAAAAAGAAAGAAAGAAAGTCAAATTAAAAGAAAATTAATATTGCATCTCACACCCTAGGAAAAGAACAAATAAGTACCAAAACAGCATAAGACAAAAAAGTAATTAAAATCAGAGTTAAAGTCAATAAAATTAAAACAAAAGAAATTATTCAAAAAATTGACAAAATTTGGTTTGTGAAATAAATAAAAAATTGATAAACCATTAACATAAGCTAATAAGGAGAGATAAATTATTAAAGGTGAGATAAATTATTAAAACTTATGATGAAAAAGAAAAATATCATGACAGACAGTACAGACACCTGTACTAAAATACAGATAATAATCATAAGTTATTTTGAAAATTTAACTCCAATAAAATAGAAAGCTTTGAAGACATCAACAAATTTCTAGATACATATGACCTACCCATACTGAATCAGGAGGATGTACACAACTTAAACAGATCAATTTGAGATTTGAGGATGGAATAAAAATCCCAAGGTTGATTCAACATACAGAAATGGAAGATGCCACCAAAAGCCTACCAACTAAGAAAATCCCAGGATGAATGCTCAGCTGAGTTCTAAAAGTCCTTCCATAAAAAATTAACACGAATTATCTTCAAATTCTTCCATGAAATAGAAAACAAGAGAAACTCTTCCATACTCATTCTATAAAGCTAGTAACACCCTTCTACCAAGACCAGATTAAGACACAACAAGGAAAGAATTCTTCAGACAGTGTCCCTGATAAACATAGATGCAAACATTCTCAATAAAATTCTGGCAAATTGGATACCAAAGCATATTAAAAAGATAGTGCATTACAATCATTTGTAGTTCATTCCAAAAATGCATGGTTGTTTCAACATAAGAAAATCAATATGCATTATTTATCCTATCAATAGACTTAAAGATAATCATCATATGATTATCTCAATAGATGCAAAAAAAGTATTTGACAAATATGGCACCCTTTCATGTTCAAAATACTAGAAAAACTAGGGATACTAGGAACATACCTAAACATTGTAAAAGCTATATATGCTAAACCCAAGCCCAACAGCATTCTAAATGGAGAAAAATTTAAAAAATTAAAAGCATGCCTTCTAAAAACTGCAGCAAGGAAAAAATGCCCTCTTTCACTACTTTTATTCAACTAGGTCCCTGAAACTCTAGACAGAGCCATTATACAAAAGAAAGAAGTTAAAAGGAAACAAGTAGGAAATTAAAAACTCAAAAGACAATCTCAATTTGCCAATGGTGTGATTTTGTACTTAGAAGACCCTGGAGGCTGGGATTGTGGCTCAGTGGTAGAGCATTTGCCTAGCACATGTGAGTCCCTGACAAACTCACATAAATAGAATTATCTAATACTAGATCCCTACCTGTCACCCCACACAAAACTGAACTTGAAGTGGGTCGAGAACTTAGGCATTAGAACACAAACTGTGTATCTAATAGAAGAAACAGTAGACCCAAATCTATATCATGTTGGTTTAGGAACCAAAATCCTCAACAAGACTGATAAAGTGCAAGAAGTGAAATTAAAAATCAACCAATGGGGGCTGGGGATGTAGCTCAGTTTGTAGAGTGCTTGTCTCACAGCCATAAGGCCATGAGTTCAATCCCCAATATCACAAATAAATAAATAAAAGGGATGAATCAATGGGATGGAATCAAACTAAAAAGCTTCTTCGTAGCAAAAGAAACAATAAAGAACATGAAGAGAGAGCCTACTGAATGGGAAAATATCTTTACCATCTACACCTCAGATAGTGCATTAATCTCCCAAAGACCTCATAAACCTTAACAGCATAAAAACAAATAACCCAATCAATAAGTGGGCTAAGGAAATGAACAAGAACTTCATAGAAGAAGAAATGGGACCAGTCAAGAAACATATAAAAAAATGTTCATTATCTCTCACAATTAGATAAATGAAATTTAATACTTCACTGAGATTTTATCTCATTCCAGTCAGAGTGGCAATTAACAAGAATACAAGTAACATAAATGTTGGTGAGGATGTGGGGTAAAAAGTGCACACATATATTGCTGGTGGGACTGCAAATAGGGACAACCACTCTGGAAAGCAGTATGGAGATTCCTTGGAAAACCTGGAATTAAACTACCTTATGATCCAAATTTCCCACTCCTTGATGTATACTCAGAGGATTTAAAATAAGAATACTACAGTAACACAGCCATATCAATGTTTAGAGAAGCTCAATTCACAATAGGTAAATTATGGAACCAACATGGGTGCCCTTAAACAGATAAATTGGTAAAGAAAAAGTGGTATGTGTACATACACAAGGGAATGTTACTCAGTCATAAAGAAGAATGAAATTAGGGCATTTGCAGGTAAATGAATGGGACTGGAGACTATCATGCTAAGTGAAATAAGCCAGTCCCCCCAAAAAACCAAAGGCTGAATGATTTCTTTGATATGCAGAAGCTAATACACAATGCAGGGGTGTGGGGGTGAGGTAAGAACAGAAGTAGTTTAGATTAGACAAAGTGGGAGGGAGGGGAAACGGGAAAAGGAAAGCTACAAAAAGAATCAGACATTACTATCCTATGTGCATATATGATTAAATGACCAGTGTAACTCCACAACATGTGCATCCGAAGATTGAAAATTCTACTCCTTATATGTATGTTAACATATATTGTACTATCGTGTATAACTAATAAAAACAAGTATTTTTTTTAATTACAAAGAGAATGTTTCTATATATAAAAGTAAATGATGACACTATCAAAATGTGTATCCCAAACCATGTTTTAGAGAACCATAATCTGGGCTTTGCTTCACAATAGCCTGGGAGGCAGGCATCATTTCCATCCTTTTTCATCTTTACAGATGCAGTGAAACTCCTGGAGTCATCCTGCATGGTGCCAAGGCCACACCTCCAAATTACACTTCACCCAATGCCCAGGTGCTAGGGAGTCCCTGTCTGCGGGTCTAAAATCTTGAACTCTGAATGCAGACCAGCCTGGGGTGAATGGCTGCTGCACCACACATTTGACCTCTCTGGACCTCCAAGTCACACTGTCTACACATCAGGTACCAGAAGAAGGCTCTGTGAATAAGCCAGGGGTAAATGATCTCTCCTGAGAAGCAAAGTCACTAGGGTGACTTTCTGTAGTATCCTTTCCAGGGAAAGAGGACCACAAGGTCACAAATGAGAGATGCAGCACCCCAGCCCACTAGAGTACACAGAAAGTCCAGAGATAGAGAGAGAGAGACGTGGAAGGCTGGGCACTGGTGTCTCCTGCCTCCTTCCATTGGGAAACTGAGCCATCCATGGAAAGATTTGGGGGTCATATCTTGGGCCAGTGAAGCACAAGTTTCCCCCTCTCCATTTGGGTCTGAACAGCCTCAATCCAGAATGACATCTGACAGGATTCTCAGAGTATTTTCACCTCTCCCAGCTGCCTACCATGTCTCTTCCTTCACACCCAGTGGGATCCACTTCTCTGGTTTTGCCTTCACATGATCCAATCTGCCCATCACTTCTGGTCCAACTGGACACCAATGGACACCCCCAGACACACCCTTCCCATATTCTAGTTTCCACTAAGCCCACAGAATCATTCTCTTTTATCAATTATAACACTGAGGGATGGCAGGATTGACTTAAATCCATGATCACTTGCTAAATCTAAATGTGCCCACACCTGGTTCCATCTTGCACAGTTGGCTCCACCTAGTCTCCCTACATCTCCTATTCCATCACCTCGAACACATATGCAAGCATCTTCCACTCTCTCCCACTGTACCACTCTGGGTGACTTCCCACTGGAAATGGAATGCATGGGATTCTGCAGAATTTTCTCTGGTTATGCACACAATATTGGTTGAGGGACCAATGACCAACCTTGGTTCTGGAGTATGATCACACTTGGCCCTCCCAATTCAGAACTGGATGTCATTGAAGCAATTCATTCAACTCTGAGTCACAGTCCACTCATCTGCAAAATGCAGCTGTTGACCATACTGGATTAATGTGCCTGAGCAGGTGCTGAGCACCAGATATGTGCCAGGAAGAATGTAGACTCAGAGCATTTCTAGTGAGCAACAAAGGAGGTCCCTGCCCTGCATATATAGAGCACTGGAAGGATTAAAGAAACATGTGTATGCATAAGACCTCACCCTCCATTTTTCCTCAGCTCTGTGGTCTTGAGCATGTGGCTTACTCATCTTGAGCTGTTTTTCCACTTCCCCAAAGGATGGTCACAGGTCCTTGGCAAGCAAGTACTATATGTTAATTTGGATTTATGTCTTCCTGGGAACTGTCAAGCTTTATGGATGGGAAAAACGAGGCTTCTTCAAGTCACTTTTACCATGGAAAATCAGCTCAGGACTTGAGATTCTCACCATTGTTTGTCTGATCTAGAGATAATTCTCAGGAGAGCCCTGGGGGCCCTGAGATTTTGGACAGGTGTTGATATAAAAAGAAACTCACTGTTTATAAACCTTCTAGGGAAAGTGAGAGAAGTCTGCACAGGATGGGGTGCTAACTCTCTGACAGGCTCAGATTGGGGGCTTAAATGCAGGGCTTATATGCAGGGCAGGGACCTCCTGTGTTGCTCACAGGTTTCCTGTTTTGAAGATTACTATCAGCTTCTTATTCCATTTTTGATCCTACTAGGTTGCTTCATGGGATGGTTTAGACTGCATATGTTACACTCTTCATTTATCATATTTCTGAGAGCTGTGTTTCCATTTCTCCCTTGAAATAACACATCTTTTTAGCCATCTTATCAAGATTATCCTTGAGGTGGTAATCATTGTTATAAAACATTGTCTTCTAGTTAATCGAACAACATTGTTCTCTGGCACTCCACTCCTCTTCCCATTTGGTGAGGGTTTTGATAGCTAGAGAATGGACCCTCAGCTCTTTTCTTTCTATTGAACTCAGATGATTATATTATTATCAAAACAATGAGGGATTTTTCATCAGTTATTTTTAAATTTTTTTTAAAGAGAGAGAGAGAGAAATTTTTAAATTTATTTTTCACTTTTCGGCGGACACAACATCTTTATGTATATGTGGTGCTGAGTATTGAACCCAGGCTGCACGCATGCCAGGAGAGTGCGCTACCGCTTGAGCCACATCTCCAGCCCCTTGGTTTTTTTTTTTTTTAATTTTGAGACATTAAAATTAGTCAACCTTCTTCAGAAACATCAATTAAGTATAGGTTCACTCTGATTTTCTGAATTAAAGAATTTTCATTAACGAGACACATCAGTGCCCAAATTATAAACAACATATTGTCTCGTAATTTTAATCAGTCTTTAAAACATGTACAGTTTCATTACATATAGTGACTAATTATCTTCTTCACTTATACATAGATATTAATCTTAATTTGAAAAATTTAGTGTCCTTTGAAAATATTGTAGGAACAAAAGGAGAAAAAATTTAATCAAAATTGAGAAAAAGATCAGAATAGTAGATGAAGTGTGTTGAGGGGAAGGAAGGAGAGACAGAAAAAGGAAAGAACAGTTGAATTAATCTGACCAAATTTCATACGTGAATATACCACAATGAATCACAACATCAAATACATTCACCAGGCACTAATTTTCAAATAAGTAAAAATAATACTACATATAAATTGCAAAGTGATTGCCAGGCACGGTGGCACATGCTTGTAAGCCCAGAAGCTCCGTAGGCCGAGACAGAAGGATGATGATTTCAAAGCCAGCCTCAACAAGTGCAAGGCACTAAGCAACTCAGTGAGACCCTGTCTCTAAATAAAATACAACATAGGGCTGGGGATGTGGCTCAGAGGTTGAGTGACCCTGAGTTCAATCCCCAGTTAAAAATTAAAAAGTTGCACAGGGATCAATAGAGTAGAAGGAGTAGAGGAAAGAATGTGAGAAGTGAAGTGCTGGGGACAAAATTAGAACAAATTGTATTCCATGTTATTGTGATAAGGTCAAAGTGTATCCTAATGATGGACATAACTACAAAGAATCAAAAATAGTTAGCAAGCACAAAGATGTAAAATGGGTATGATTTAGCATTCTGTGTTATCAAAATATTTCACAATTTTAAAAACTGTCCTAGGGATGCATCAAGATAAGAAAATAGTAGAATAATCTTGAGTTTTGTATGAAGTAAAATATAAATGTTTTTATTTTTTTAAAGAGAGAGAGAATTCTTTTGATTAATTATTTTTTTTTTTAGTTTTTGGCAGACACAACATCTTTATTTGTATGTGGTACTGAGGATCAAACCCAGGCCGCACGCATGCCAGGTGAGCACGCTCCTGCTTGAGCCACATTCCCAGCTTCTAAAATGTTTTTATAATTGACATTTCTATAGTGATATTAGTATACACAGCCCAGGGACATTTATCTAGTGAAAGTTAATATCTCTTCATGTTGGAAAACACTGTTCCTTAATACCTGTCATATTTCTGGAAGTGTCTGCTTCACCTGTAAGATGAGTTCTTCTCTATTAATGCAAATAATTGAGAAAAGACATAGAATTTAACACCAAAATGTTCCAGAGTTAGTCATTCTTTGATGTAGCTTCACTGAATTTTCTATTCTAAAAAAAAAAAATTCCCAGAGATGCAAAGAGAGAAAACTGAAGAATTTTAAACTTTTGATGAAATAAACATTATTTTATTCATGGCTTGGCAGAGTAATGCTATTACACATAAATATAGGCCCACTGATCTGGCTACAGGTTACATTCCTTATGTTAAAAATCATTGTTCCTTGATCCAGAAAATGTCTAGAATTGTCACCTTCTCCCAGCTCATCTACTAGCTTTATTCTTTACTAATGAAGAATCATTAGGAAAATACATAAAATTTGAAACAGTAATTTTTGCATAAGTAGCAATTTCATAAAAAGCAAGATATATTTTGCTTATATTAAATTTACTGAATCCCCTAAAAATAAAACAAAGTCCTGTTTTTTTTTTTTTTTTTTTTTGTATTCTCACGGACATTTCTGTAGCAAATAATAGTAATTTAAAATAAGCTAGAGGAAAAATATTTCATCTTTAATGAAAAATTTACAATATTCTAAAGCATTTTTTGCTGCTCCAGTCACCCAAATCTTTATTAATGATGTTCAGAATTGAAAATAATCTTCATAAAATTATTTTCCAATGACAGGTTTATGCAGTCACTGAATAATCACAGAATTCACATTTGCACATTAATTAAGGTACAATACTGTAAACTTTAGGAATTTGTATGATTTTGAAGAAAACAAAATGGTAATTAGACTACAGTAGTGGAGATGTTTTCCATCCTGATTCCCAAATGTCTGAAGGCAGGCATGGGAGAAGGATGACAGACACTTGTGAAATATGGCCCGATTTCCTGAAGGAGACTCAAAGTCTTAGACATCTACTATTCATCACTCGGGTATATTTCAGGGTCTGAATGAATGTGCTGGTAAATGTTTCTGAGCTAAGGAATATTCCAGGATCTTCCAAGAAGTATCAATTCAAATGAAGACTTGCAGTTTTATGTAAACTTGCTCATAACAGACATTTCTTTCTCTTCTTTGGTGACAAATGTACCAACTAGAATATGACAGATTGAAGTTGATGGGTCCTATTATCAATGCCTGAATTTTAGGTTTGAAATCATGTACCTTGAAATTGCAAGTTTTGTTGCATTTACAAAGAGTGTGTGTGTGTGTGTGTGTGTGTGTGTGTGTGTGACCTTTTTCTTTCTTTTATCTGCTGAAAAACAAGCAAAGAGATAGACTAGATGAGTAAATTTCCACCTTAGTTGGGCATGAATCTGACAATTGTTTCAGGAACTTGGGAGTCAAAGGCAGGAGAATGCCAAGATCAGGACCAGTCTTGGCAAATTAGTTATGTCCTAAGTCACTATAGTGAGAAAGTGTACAAAATTAAAGATAACAAGGACTGGGGGTTGGGGATATAGTAAAACACTCCTGGGTCCAATCACCTGTCCCCCCTGCAAAAAAAATGTTCACCTTTTTGCTTTCTACAAACCTTTTTAGGCTGGATTTTCAGCTAATTTCAGCAAGTATTTTATGAGAATAATTTTCCTGTTTGTTAATCACCTAAAAATCTAATGTTGCTTTTTTATTTTCTTCTTCAAAAACACATACATATGTTGGGATAGGAATTATCCCAATGTCATGATAAAAATGCTAGCTCCAAATTTCATGGGATTCAGCTTTTTACTCCAAATACATCTCTTGCATTCCACCCTATTCACATGGTATCTGTGCATTCTGTACATGGGCTCTGTGGCTTCCCTGGACTGAGTCTCTTGTGTTTCTCTGTATTTATTTTTATGCCCACTCTCTTCATTTCATAGGCATTATGTTGGGGTTATTGAATCTCAGTAACTCTGCCTTTCATTAGATAGTTATTTTCATAAATTGGAGCATGTAAATCATTTGCTACATAATTCTTACTATTCATATGAGTGCCCAGAATTAAGTTACTACCATTTTCTCAGTGTTTAATAGATCAAAAACTTTAAGACATTGGTTAAAGAGATTGAAGAAAATGCCTGCATAGGAGCCAGGGCCCTATCTTCAGTGGAACATTGACCATGTACCCACAGAACTGTAGATCATATGAGAGACTAACTGAAGGGCACTTGACATCAGTTCCTACTGCAGAGCATCTAAATATCTGTCAGAATTTAACTCAACAAGTTGCATGAGACATTTTGTGTAAAGGATGCCCCACCATCATTGATCTGGTTAGACTATTTTCTCTTATACACAGGTCTGAGAAAATTAAAATAGAAACTGGAATTTCTTTTTTTTTAAAGAGAGAGAGATTTTTTGTAATATTTATTTTTTAGTTTTCAGTGGACACAATATCTCTGCTTGTATGTGGTGCTGAGGGTCGAACCCGGGCCACAAGCATCCCAGGTGAGCACACTACAGCTTGAGCCACATCCCCAACCCTAGAAACTGGTATTTCTTAGTGCTCATCCATGAGAAACAGGTCATACCAGCTATCTGCCTGTTTCTCTGGAGTGTGTATCTATATGAAAACATTTAAATATATTGCTAGGAGTAATTTTAAAATGAGGGGAGAAAAGTTAGAATACCATCAATATGCAAGCATTAATGTTTGGTAGACTTTTGTACTTTAAGTTATGAAACATTTCATATACTAAATTAAATCTCCCAAACCAAGTTGAGATAGTGATAAAAATACAAGAATAATTAAAATTTATATAGTGCTTCAAATATATTAACCATTATTTAATTGTTCACACCAACAATGCTAGTAGAAATGTTCTATCTTGGTGCTGCTTTTACTCAGGATATAAACTGAGATGAAATTAATTATGTAAGGGGACAGGGCTCACCATTATAGTAAGTAGTGTGGCATGAGTTAAATAAAGTCATCTGGGTGAGGAACACAACTACAAATTTTTCCACATTTTCTGTACTTCTATAAGGAAACCATGATATTGAGCATCATGAGTGTATTTATTTCCATGGCAGATTCCAATTTCCGCTAGTCCATCCTTCACACCAACAATCATTCATGGCAAATTTCTATGTAGCAGCACTATTTCAGATACTTTATTCCAAAGATAAATAAGACAACATCTCCACTTTTAAGAACTCTTCAGGAAGAAATTAAAAGTAAGTGATTATAATATGATGGAATTTATAACATAAAGGAAAGCATAGTATGTTTTCCAGAGTAAGATATTAGCAAATCCATGAGGTGAGTGGAAAATATACAAAATCATTGATCTGAAATAATAAGTGGTGCATAAAGTAAAATTAACTAATAAATTTTTATTTATTATTTTCCTTTTCAATGCCTGGGGTGCAACAAAACTTTCCTGTGGGCCAAGCCCACACTCTACTACTGAGCCACACACCATCCCTTCAACTTAAATTGACAATGGAAGAAATATTCTCTCCTATTTACTAGAAACTTTTGTAGTAACTAATGCTTCTAGATACAGTAAAAGGTGATAAAATTACAGAAATATGGCAATGAAAATACTACTTCTGTCAATCACATCTGGTTTCCTTTCCAGAAACACGTTTGTTTCAACCTTCAACATCCTGATGAAGGTGAAACAACATTCCACATTCAGTGCCATAAGAAATGCCTTTTATCCTCAAGCTGGCATTGGGATCTCAGCAAACACCTTTCTGTTATGTCTGCACATTGCCGCTGTCCTTGTGGGCACCAAGCCCAGGCTCACCGACCTCCCCATCACCCACTTGGCTCTGACACACATCTTCATGCTCCTCACCATGGGTCTTCTGATATCTAGAGACATTTGGGAAACACAGGACATTCCAGGTGACTTCAAATGCAAAGTGCTTGGCTTCCTGCAGAAGGTCATGAGGGGACTTTCCATCTGCACCACCTGTGTCCTGAGTGTGCTTCAAGCCATCACCATCAGCCCCTATGACTCCTGGTTGGCCCACTTCAAATTTTAACCCCAAAATCACATCCAGTGGCTCTTTTTGTTCTTGTGGGTCTTTTCCATGCTCATTTCTAGCAACCAGCTTCTGTGTACTGTGGCCACAACCAATAAAACTGGTCTTCTGTTTGTCACTGACTGCTCTTCCTTTATACCAATTTACAGGGATATCTTTCTCACCTTGATGGCACTCAGAGATGTCTTCTTTGTGAGCCTCATGGTTCTCTCCAGTGGATACATGATCATTCTCTTTTACAGATATAAACAGTGGTCCATGACTCTTCATAATTCCGCGTTCTCCCCAAAGACCTCCCCACAACAAAGGGCCACTCACACCATTCTGCAGCTCATCAGTTGCTTTTACATTCTGTACTCTGCAGATTTCTTTATTTCATTATTCATACTCATGGCATGGACCAATAACCCCATCCTGGTGTGTCTCCACATGTTTGAGGCCAATGGCTATGGCTCACTCTCCTTTGGTGCTGATCAGTGCTGACACTCAAATAATAAAAGTAATGCAAACCAAATGCAAGAACAAAGGTCAGTTTCTGACAAAACTGATCCAAGGCAGCTTTACCACACTCAATAAAACAATGTTCTCTAATTTATAAAATTGTCTCTCAGAATGAAAACAAATATTAATGAATATATCAAAGTTTTTGTCAGGTAATGTAACCTATGTCATTATTAAGGATCTTATGTACGACTTTACCTTATATTTGCATGAGTTTCTTGATTTACATCTATAGATTTTTTAGTTTCATGTTACTTTCTGTCACATATATTAATAATATGTATATTTTTGTGAATTTTATTTCTTAAGTTTTTTTTTAATGAAGTTCTGTTTTTAATGTGTTCTTTTTTTCTGGTGCTGGGGATTAGAGCCCAGAGCTTTGTGACTGCAAGGCAAGTGCTCTACCAACTGAGCTATATCCCCACTCTTAATTTTATTCTTTTAAGTTGTATATGATAATTAAATTTATTTTGACATTGTTATAAAAGCATAGAATATAGTTTGTTCTAATTCAGTCCTAAGTACTTTCCCTTCCCTACCATCTTCCCATCACCTCATCCATTTTCTCTACTGATTTTTCTGCTACTTACTTAGTTTTTAAAATTCATGTCTTGTGGATTTATATGATAGTGAGATTAACTGTGATATATATATGAAATTTAGTTCAGATACACTCCAGGTCTTTCCCTATTCCATCTCTCCTCTCTTCCCTTCATTTTTATCTATTCCACTGAGATTTCTTCTTTTCTTTTTTTCTACATTGTCCCTCATTCTGCATAAATATACCTGTGTTGTAGTCTTTTTTGAAATTATTCTAGCAACCAGGCAGCACATTTCAAGTTTGCAAAAATGTAAAAATTCAAATGCTTATCAAGCAAAGAATGTATAAACAAATGTGGTGTGTATATGAATATATATTTAATTATATATAAATGTATGAATAGGTCCATGTGTCTATATATATTAAAGTACATAAGTATATTTGTAATTTATATATGTATATGTTAGAATATCAATCTGAAATAAAAATGAAGAAAATTCTGATATATACTACAACATTGATAGGTCTTCAAATTTTTAAGCTAATTAAAATCAAACACAAAAAAATCACAGATTGGGGGCTGGGGTTGTGACTCAGTGTTAGATCACTTCCTTGCATGCATGAGGCACTTAGTTTTATCCTCAGCACCACATAAAGTAAATAAATGAATAAAAGTATTGCATTCATCTACAACTAAAACAAATTTTTAAATCACAGATTGTATAACTCCATTAAAATGAAATATGCAGAATATGAACATACAGGAACAGAAGGTGGAAAGGTTGTCAGCAGGGCTTCAATTATATGAGATATAAACTCTAGGAGATATAAAGGCACTGTGGAGCTACATATTCCCAATTGTACTCTGGACAAACAACTTAAAGTGTTGGTTGTGATACTGACTTCCAAAAACTGAGAACCTACTATGTGCCAGAGGTGATTCTAGTTTCTTTCTAAACTTTGATCCTAACATTCCCAGTGGTCTTGTATCTTTGTTGGTGGAATCCTGATTTTATGATAAATAAACTAAGAGCAGGTGATGAATGGATTGCCCCAGGGTCACCCACCATGTAGACCGGGACTCTAATTGCTGATTTATCTGAGGTTCATACTACAGTGTAGTCTATGGAAAAAAAAAAAAAACTCTAGTAAGAGGTCATTTCTGGATAGAGGAGGAGGTAAGAGGGAGGGATTACAAAACTGCACCAAGAAATCTTTCACATGTGCTTCCTTGTTGTAGCTAGCAATTATCAGTAAAACACACAGCAAGAACCCAAGTGTTCTTTATATTATTTTAGCATCTTCTTTAAACTACTTTCAAAGTGAATGAGAAAGCAAATGGTCGCAGTGAATTTGTAGGAAAAAAAAAAACAGAAACAAAGGGGATAACTGGGGAAATACATCAACAAAGAAGAAATAAAGGGACTAATCCTTGACCATGTCCATTGAAGTTGATAGTGGAGCTAAGAGTTATAGCTAGAGATGCTTCTATTTGGGAAGGAAGATTGCTTTAATTCCTCAGACACACCAAAAAAACTTCTGACTGAACACTGACCACTATGCTCACATTAATATGATTGTCTTGTAGGGCAACTCCTCCCAATAGAATGGCCAAACGATGACAGTTCCAGATAAGACCAACTAAAGTAAAAAACTATACCACCTGATGTGAAGGATGATTTGAACACCTTAATGGGAAACATTGCTGAAGGCAGGCACTAAATGGTAATATATTTTTGAGACATCACTTGGAGATGACACACTCACTCCTGTGAGAGCTCTCTGAAGTCTTACTTTGCTTTTACTTTATTTTCACTTCAACATACATTTTTTCTGTCATTTATAATAAAGTTCTCTTGCATGGCTTTTGTGTCTGATATGAAAGTTTCTTTCATTGAAAGAAAAGAACAGAAGTTTGAAGTTTTCTCTCTCTGTTCTCCTATAACAGCAGTGACTTTAGAGACTCAAGAACTTGGGTGCACTTAACTAAGAAGAAAGCATACATTGGAACAAAGCTGGTTGCAGTAGCAACAGAGGTGCTGGTCCCCAAAAGAGGGGAGGAAGAACCCAGAGAAACACAATAAGTAGATTAGCAACAGAAAAACCTGTAGAAGAGAAAACCCATTTTAACTTAGATGATCTGGAAGCTAATCCAAGTGGTGTTTAAAGGGTGTGCTCTGTATTTTTCAACTGGCCAGTTGAGGTTGAAGCCAGCCATTTTGTAGAGGCCACACTATAGCTCATCCAGGGGAAGCCAGGAGATCATAGGAAATATGGACAGCTTTGACAGAGGGCTAGGAAAACTAACCCTTTTTCAATTGTCTAAAAAAAGAATAAAATACTTGGGAAGTGATCTAAAAAAAGAGGTAAAAGACCTCTACAATGAAAACTACAATATATACAAAAAATGAGTCAGACCTTAGAACATGGAAAGATTCCTCATGTTCTTAGTTAGCTAAAATTATTATTGTCAAAATGGGCATACTAACAAAAGTGCTGTACAGATTAAATGGAATTTGTATAATGTTCCAATTATGTTATTCATAGAAATAAGAAAAGCAATCCTAAAATTTATTTCAACAAGAGGCCCATAATAGGCAAAGCAATCCTCAGAGAAGAAAGTGAAGCAAGAGTCATCACTATTATCATTATCAAAAATACAAGTGAAAATAAATATTGCTGAGAATGTGGAGGAAATGTACCAAACTGTAAATTACACTACAGAGCTATAGTGGGAAAAAAGTAATGTATTGGCAACAAAACAAACATGAAGACCAAAGGTACAGAATAGAAGACACAGAGACCAACCCACATAAATACAGTTATCTCATACTAGGCAAGCCACCATAAATATATATTGAAGAAAAGGCAACCTCTTTAACAAATGGTGCTGGAAAAAATGGAAATATATATGTAGTATAATAAAATTTAATACTTATGTCTCACCTTACACTAAACTGAACTCAAGGTGGATCAAGGATCTAGGTATTAGACCAGAGACACTGAACCCAAATAGGAGAAAATGTAGGACCAAATCTGCATCATGTCAACTTAGAAAATAAATTTCCCATGAAGATTTCTAAAGGACACGATGTAAAATCAAGAATCAATACATGGGTTAGTATCAAACTTAAAAGTTTCTTCACTGCAAAGGAAATGATCAAGAACATGAAGAGAGAGCCTAAAAAATGGGAGAAATATGGGGCTAGGATTGTGGCTTAGCAGTTGAGTGTGAGGCACTGGGTTGATCCTCAGCATAACATAAAATAAACAAATAAAGGTATTAAAAAGAGAGAGCTAATATATTTAAACAAAAAGAATGGG
Source organism: Urocitellus parryii (assembly GCF_045843805.1). Lineage (NCBI taxonomy): Eukaryota > Metazoa > Chordata > Mammalia > Rodentia > Sciuridae > Urocitellus > Urocitellus parryii. Next base: position 113,161,892 of record NC_135541.1, read on the forward strand.
AGAAATATTTGCCACCTGCACTTCAGATAGAACATGAATCTCTAGGATAAAATAGAACTCAAAAATTTAACACAAAAACAACAACAACAAAACAATCAATAAATGACAAAGGAGCTGAACAGACACTGCACAGAAAAATATGTAAAGTCAACAAATATATGAAACAATTTTCAACATCTCTAGCAGTTAGAATAAGGCAAATTAAAACTACACTAAGATTTCATGTCACTCTAGTCAATGGCAATTATCAAAAATAGAAGTGAAAATAAATGTTGGTAAGGATGTGGGGAAAAGGTACATTGATACATTGCTGCTGGTACTTCATATTCGTAAAATTACTCTGGAAAGCAGTATAGATATTCCTTAGAAAACTTGGAATGGAGGTTCTGGGGCATTGGCTTTATGGTAGTGCACTTGCCTGGAATATTTGAGGCACTGGATTTGATCCTCAGCACCACATATAAATGCATAATTAAAATAAGGACCATTCAACAACGAATTTTTTTTTAAATTGGAATGTAACCTTCGTTTGACCTAGACATCTCACTCCTTGGTGTATTCTCAAAGGATTTAAAATCAGTATACTATAGTCATGTAAACACATCAGTATTTATAGCAGCTAAATTTACAATAGATAAGCTATGGAACCAACCTAGGTGCCCTTCAACAAATGAATGGGTAAAGAAAAAGTGGTACATACACACAATGGAATACTACTCAGACATAAGAACGAATCAGATTTTGGCACTTGCCAAAATTGGATGGAACTGGAGACTATCATGCTAAGTGAAATAAGCCAATACCCCCACCTCAAAACAAAGGCCAAATGTTCTCTCAAAACTGGCTGGGTGTGGGCAGGGAGAATTTGACATTCACCAGATTGAATAGGGGGAAGTGGAGGAAAGGGAGTGGGATAGAAATGGGAATAACAGTAGAATGGCTACTAGAATAACTTTTCTATGTTCATATATGAATACATGACTAGTGTAAATTCATATCATGTACAATTACAACAATGGGGAGTTATTCTCTGTGTATGTATAAGTTCAAATTCATTCTATTTCCATGTATAACTAAAAAGATCAAATAAAAAATAAAAACAAAAATAAAAACTGTAAAAAATGCCGGGGGGGATGTGAAGAAAATAGGAATGCTTTTACACTGTTAATGGGATTGTGAATTAGTACACACTTATGGAAATCAGTATGGAATGTGCCCAAAAGGCTGTACATGGAACCACCCACCATATGACCCAAGCCATACCACTCCTTGATATTTATCCTGAACAATTAAGTCATAATACCATCTTGATATACTCATACCCATGTTTCTGTCAGCACAATTTACAATAGCCAATGTATGGAACAATTTTAGGTGTTCATCTGCAGATGAATGGATTAAGAAAACATGGCATGTATACACAATAGACTTGTATTAACCCACAAAGAAGAATATAGTTATGTCATTTGTAGAAAAGTGGATGGAATGTGAGAATATTAAGTTAACTGAAAGGAGCCAAATAAGAATATCAGAGTCACATATTTCCCTTTATGTATGAAAGCTAGATAGTAAATATGAAAGTAAAGTTGAAGGGGGATCTCATGAACAGAGTGAACAGTAGAGCAAAGAAATGAGGAGATGGAGGGAGGAGGGAAGTGCTGGGGAATAATATTTGTCAAATTATATTATTATTCTGTGTGCATGTAAGAAAATATAACAACACATTCCACTATTATATACAACTGTATGCATTAACAAAAAATTTTAAAAAAGAACACTAAGGCAATAAAAGAGTTATCATCTGGTTTGCTTCATTTTATAAATGAGGAAACCAGGGACAAGAGGGGGGGAAGGGGATTCTTGGACACTCTGTATCTATTTACAGGTTCAAAATGAATTTTTAGAATCTGTATTTTGACAGAGAGATAAAAATTATTATATGAGCCAGGCATGATGGGTCATTCCTGCAATCCCAGCTGCTTGAGAAAGCTGAGATATTATGATGGCAAATTCAAAGCCTGTCTCAGCAAAAGTGAGGTGCTAAGAAATTCAGTGAGACCCTGTCTCTAAAGAAAATATAAAAGAGGGGTGGGAATGTGGCTCAGTGGTTGAGTGCTCCTGAGTGCAATTCCCTGTACAGAAAAAAAGCATTATCTGAGTCCTAGGTTCCCCATGATGAAGCAATATCCTCAATATGGCCTTGGTCCTCAGGGTGTGAACAGTGCAGCATGTGTGGCATGTGATTTTAGTGCTCCCAGTTCTTTCTCCTATTAAGCAGGGATATTCACATTTCTGTGTTTAATAGTATTGTCTGCAGTGATATGCAGTGATCTGCTGGCATATGACCAACGGAAAATGTGGTGCTTAGTATCAATGCATTGATTACCATCACTTGTTCATTTCCAAAGTATAGCAGAATATAGTAATGAGGACATTTGTACTGGACATGGATTACCAGGGATCTGATTCTGTCTCTGTCATTTAGTAGCGGTATGACCTTGAGTGAATTATTTTATCAGCCTGGTCTTCAAATTTTTTGTTCATAAAATGATGATAATAATCCTACCACTTAATAAGGATACTTGGAGGGAAAGTGAGAATTGAATTATTTAATCAACAAGAACAATACCTGACATATAAATATTCAATAAGTATTGGCTGCTATGTTAAAATTTGCTACAGGCAATTAAAAAAAAGATGGGGGTATATACAGATGGCAAATAAACACACAAAAAGATGCTCAACATCTTAGGTCATAATGAAATAGAAATTAGTCACATCTATAAGCATGGATAAATACCAAAATCTGACAATACCAACTCCTGTGTATAAGTAGAGGTTCAACAGGAACTCTCACTAGTTGCTAGCAGGATCACAAAATTGTACAGCCACTTTGGAAGAGTTGGAAACATTTTCCTACAAAGCCAAACAGAGTCTTAACCATAATTCTAGCAACCACATTCATAGTGTTTATCTAATGGAGTTGAGTTCTAACATCTGCATGAAAACCTGCATGCACATTTTTATAAGGGCTTGAAGTGTGGATACAGCTAGGTCATAGCCTAGTGTGCATGAGTTGCTGGGTTCCATCCCAAAATCACACACACAAAAATATTCTTATTTTTTATTCATAATTTCCCAGAACAGGAAGCAAACAAGATATCCTTCAGTAAGCACTTACATATTTTTAGTTAAAAAGTGACACATCCATTAAATGGAGTGTTGTTCAGAATATAAAATTAATGGACTAGAAAATATGAGAGGACACAGAGGCACGTTTAGTGCATACTGCTTAAGGCAGAGGTTGTTTTAAATGCCATACCTGTGTGATGTCAAATATATGACAATCTGGAAAAGGCTAAAGAATACATAATAAAGTATGTAATGGTTCCAGAGATGCAGGGGAAATAGAAGACAGTGAAGAGATGAAGAACAGGGAACTTTGGAAATCTGAACCTATTAGTAATATAGCATAATGGTGGACACTCAACACTATATTTTATCAACACCTTCAGAAATAAACAACAAGTAATTCAATTGGTAATAATATCTTGGTTGTCATTATATTGGTTTTCTAATGATAACAATCTAACATAGATTTGCAAGATGTAGATAATAGGAAAAAAGGTGTGAGGAGCAGGCAGCTGGAAACTCTTCTCTATATGCTAAATTGCCCAGTAAATGTAACCACATTTGAGAAAAACAATGCCTGTCTACTAAAACAAACACAATACACTAGGGGGTTCTCATACTGTAGCTATGAGCTATGCCTGGATGGCCCTCACACAGTGACACAGATGCCTTGGTCCTAGGAATTAATAACCAACCAAAATTCTGTATTTTTTCCTTGTATGATATTTTGGTGATCCTTCCAAAGGCTTACTAAAATTATGTTTTTAGGTATTTTCCTTATATATTGAATACCAATTTGTCCCAGGAAACTGTCTGTGCTCCAGACAAACTGTCAAACTTGTCTCTATGGTGTATTATGGGGACATGGTTAAGATAAATCTTCTTTAAATCTGTTTTTAAGATGGCCATCTATTTTAAAGTTTAGCTAAGTAATAATAGCATGATATCTCTTGAGATAAGGTTAGATATCTGGCATAAATTTTGAAAGATATTATATATGAGTTTGGTTTTTTAAAAAATTTTCTTGAATTTCTTTTGGTCTGTATTAAGCTTGAGAGGTTTCCTTTAATTTTAGTTTCCAGTAGGCAATTTTAAGTCCTTCTCTGTTAATAGTAATTGAGGCTAGATATGAAAATGAGAGATCTTTTATTAATCATTGTGATATTTTGGTATATTGACTAGTTGAATTATTTTGATATTATGTGTAATTTGACAATTTAAAAGGAACCCACAAACTCTTATTGAGAGGAGTTTTCAAAATATATCTCTCTCTTAGAATACTATTCTTTGAATAGATGTCTCTTAATTGTCTTCTAGAAAATATGATTAAATTTACTTCCCAGTGTAGGGAGTAGCATATAAATCTTACCATATTTTTTATGGATAATAGGTCCTGTCAGAGAGCTTACATAATACCAATGAATCTCCAACAAAGTTTCTAATTTTTATTGATTAAAATTAACATATGACTTTAATTTGAAGAGCATCAGTCATAATAAAATGTTCTCCCAAATTTTACAACTACCCAACAAACAGAATATGCAAGAATAAGCAGTATCTTTGAATCAATCAAATTTGGTCTCCAAAGAGAATTGTCAAAATTGGAATCTAAGTCAGTCATTTACTATATTTAGTATTTAATCAAGGATGTGAATTTATTCATTAAAATTAACCCCTGTCTTAAACAGTATGAATTATTAAGCAATAAAGACCTTCCTTAAAGCAAATAACATTAATATTTTAATAGGTCTTTACCATGTTAAAATATGGACAAATCTTATCTCATATTTGTATAAAAAATCAGGGAAATAGCCTGAATTATCCTCAAATTAATCAGTTTAAATATTTATAATTAGTCCAGTTATAAATAAATCTGTTTCTCAATTGTTTTAAGTTTATGTATTATCTGTATAGATAATGATATAGACTTTCCTAATTAGAAAAATATTTTTATCTAAAATTTAAAATATAATGATCTTGTTTCAACCAAAGATGATTTCTTTCTTCTTCTTAGGACCTCCAATATGTGCATCCTCCTGTGGAAGTATCTTCTTTTTCTTTTAGAATTCTTCATGATTATAACCTGTAATAAGCAAATTATAGAACCTAAACAAATTATAGAACCTTGATAAAAAGAAATATTTCAATGAAAATATAGTTGAAGCTCTTAGACATTTCTGTAGACAGAATTACATTTGTTTTTATATTTTATAAAGTTTTTACAATAATTTGAAATTTAAAGATTACTTGATTATATCTTGAAAGTAAGTTTATATTAAAATACAAATTTCTTAAATATTTCTTTTATTTTTTGAAAGTAAAAATTTTTATTTTGATTGATTCCTCAAAGGATAGTTCAATATAATGCCAGTCTTTAATGGCAAAAATTTGGTTCCGCTGAAACTCCATAATGCTACAGAGAGCTACTACTTTTTTCCAGAAAGTAGGTAGACAGCTGGAAAGAGAAAGCACAACTTCACCAGATATATATATATATATATATATATATATATACACACTATATATATTATATATATTATATATAATATATATAGTATAAGTTATATATTTTCTGTTGAAGAAAAATGATTAGATAAATATATTTCAACTAAATAATGAAACATAAATGTTAATTATTTTATGTATTAACAACTACAAGTTATCCAAATACCTAGAAAAATATGTATTAAGAATAAGGGCATGATACATAATTGTATTAACTTTATGTAACCACATGCTTCCTAGGGTATTTAAATCTATTTCAATTTTTCTTAGATTAGTAGTGCACTTTTTATATTTGTGATGTCACATAACAAGATCCTTGTGTATACATTTATTTATTTATTGTAATTATATTGTCAGGGATTAGAATAAGGATTTTTTGTTCTTCACAGGATCATTGCTCCCTTTGTTTCCTGTGGTGTGCAAATGCATCCTTATAACCAAAATTAAAAGTACAAAAAAAAAAAAGATACCTCTCATCAATAGAACACTATTTAGTAACACAACCCATAGAGAGGAAAAGAAAAGATCCCAAAGGAAGCTGTTGAGGGATAAAAAATCAAGTTACTTAGACTTGAGGCAAGTCAGGCTTAGGGCTACAATGTAGAAAGCTGGAATTAAATTTTGTCTGAAAAAGATACATTTTGTTGGCATTTACAGATGGACATTTATAAAAATGTATGCTCTGTGTAGTTTCAGTAGCAGGTTTGTGTGAAACAGGAAGTACAGTTTAGTGGCTGGGAAGTGGAATCAGAAGTCCTATTTGAGTGACAGTCCAACAACCAATGGAAAGCCCCCCAAAATTACTCACAAGCAATAGTAATTCAAATGGCCAGGGTATCTAGATTTACATAATAATCTAGAACTTACAATGTTCAAAATCATCTTTTGGTCATTTATAAATTCAAATATATACCTGCATAAAAATTCTGGCTAATACAAATCTTCTTGTTACTCATAGTTTCAAATTAAATGCACAGTGTGTACTTACATAAAGTTAAAGACACTGCATCTAAAAAATGCTCTGTTTTCAAAAATCTGAATGACTTTACCTTCCTCTTCACTATAGCATAGATTTTATTTTAAATTTAGATACTTTTTGGCTCAAAATTATCCTACAAATGCAAGAACATGTATAAGAGTAAAATAAATATGTGATCAAACTAAATACATTTCCATGTGGGGTGGTGTAACAGACAAAGGCATTGCCTTAAACCTCACCTGCCAATGTCATGCATGACACAAGGTTGTCTCCCTATCTAGAATGTCATCCACTTCACACCATCCAGCCAGCTCACATTCACAAATGACCCTTCCACAGCTGAGTTCACTTGTGGCTGCTGGTCAACAAGGAGGGCTCTTCTCCACTGCCCAGGGAAGCTCCTCAGACATTAGGCTGGAGGGAGAAGACAGATGTGAAGGCATGGAAGGGTGGGGTTGTGTACAAGGCACCCTCTGTCAGTTCTTCTATCTGAGGCCAAGTGCTCAGGAGCCTCCAGATATTTGTATGCAGGTCCCTGTGTAAGAACCACCCTCTGGAGCATGCCACACCCCAGCAGCTGCAGCCTGCTTGTCAGGGCCAGGTGCTGTTCACCCAGCCTGAAGAGAGCAGCTCTCTAGGGCATGGAGGTCCTGACTCTGAAAGTCTGTCCCACCTTTCTACTGAGCTGCCCCTGACTGTTCAAGCTGGACTCTTGGCTGCAAACTCATGTTCAAAAAAACAAGACCACCCCGTGCAATCTGCCTGAGATCAACATGGTCACTGGACCTCATTGCAGACATGAAACTACTGGCCCCGGTGTAGATGCCTTTTTGTGAATTCTAACCTAGAACAGTCTTATTCTGCATTTTATTTTTTTCAGTTATTTCTCTGGTGCAGGTAAACCACTTTCTAACAGTGCACCTACAAACACATAGACAAAGACAACCTATGCTGGGCACTGTGTTCTCCAAGGAGGATCCAGTTCGAGTAGCCTCTTTTCTTTTAGCTGGAAATATCTTGGTTAATTACAAAATGGAAACAAAATCTTCTCTAATGAATGTACTGTTTAAATCATACCACTGCTATGTATTTCACCATGTGAAAGAAAGGGACATTATCAAAATTAAAGGAAAAGTTTTCTCCTTCTAGTAATAAAAGTCATTTGAAATTATGAAATAAAGTAAATATACTATAATTTTCATGGTTTGGCATTGTAATATTGGTATAGACAATTACTGTTCTACTTGTCTGGTGATATTTTATCTCTCCTGATGTCAGCAAATATTGTTCCTTGATACATAATTCATTGCCAGAATTTGTATCTTTCCTCAGGTGATCTAATAGATTTGAGTTCTTCTTTACCACTATATAACCTTTGAGGAAAGACACAAATATTAACACCATGTTTTTGCATAACTAATGATTTTCAGGAAAAAGAAATAGTAATTACAAAAACACATTTTTGGGGGAAAAAAAAATCACAGCTCCAGACTAGGTATGCAACTACCTTGAGACACGATAAAAGAAGGGAGGGGAAACAAAAAAAAAAAAAAGGAGAGGAAAAATATTTAAAAACTACTCAATTCACTTTAACTCCACCAAAATTTTCATCATCTTTTCCTATTTCTTTGCGTCACATCTTATCAATATCATCAGCATCTTCTTCTCTCCCCACCCTACCACCACCACCATCCAACACCACTAACACCATCATCATCATCATCATCATCATTATCCTGACCACCACGACTTCCTCCCAAGGAACCCGGCACCCGCCAAGAGAAAGAGCGAGAAGCCGGGCGCCCCTTTCAACACGTGAACACCAGGTTGGAGAAGTTCGCCTCCAGCCAGTCAGTCCCCCGCGATCATCTCGCTCAGCTCCGGCGTGCAGTAGTCGGGGAACTCGAAGTGGGAGCCCAGGCTGCCTTCGCTGAACGAATCCAAATCCTTATCCACAAGCGACAGGGACAGGTTCCCCGCCGCCGCGCCGCCCCCCAGCTGCTGCTCGCTGGCGCTGTGCGCGCTTTGGTAGAAATTCAAGCTCAGGTCGAACATCAGGTCGTCGGCGTCCTCGCCGCCGCTGCTGCTGCTGCTACTGCTGCTGCCGCTGCTGGACGAAGACGAAGTGGAGACGGAGCGCGCGGATGCGGGCGACAGCGCGGGCTGCGCGAGCGGCGGCGGGTGCTGCTTGGTGAAGTTCTTGAAGCTGCAGTAGAGATGGCTGCCGCCCCCAGCGCCGGAGGTCGTGCCTGCCCTCACCTCGTCGTAGAGACTCGCGCCCTCGGGGGACTCGGCCGAGCGGCTCAGCGTAGGGCTGGCGGGCACTTTGGAGACGTTGTGGCGTCTCAGCAGCTGTGGCGGCTGTGGCCCGGGTGGCTGCAGGAGTTGCTGGTGCGCCGGCTCGTCGTCCTCCTCCTGCTTGATCCTCAGCTGCAGCTCGTCTTCGTCCTCCTCGTCTTCTTCGTCCTCATCTAGAAACACGCACTTGACCGTCTTGCCCGCGCCGCTCACGCGCAGGCTGCCCAGCACAGCACGTAGTCGTCGCCAGCGCTGCCGTAGTCCCCGGCTGGGCCGCCTTGCCTGCTCCGGCCTTGGCGCATTTCCTGCTGGAGCCCTTGGAGGTCTTGGCGCCGCCGCCCGCGCTGCTGCCCGCGCCACCGCCGCTGCCTCCCGCGGAGCTCTTCTCTGGGCTCTGGCTCGCGCCGGGCTTGGCCGAGGGGTCCATTTGGGGCTTTCTCCGGGGCCGGTACTTGTAGTCGGGGTAGTCGGCCATGTGCTTCAGCCGCAGCCGCTCCGCCTCCCGGATGAACGGGATCTTCTCGTTTTTATTCTTAATAGCCGCCATTCTGACTGAAGTACTGTGGTAAGCATTTTTCTAATTGCTATGGATGTTGAAAATTTTTCATATATTTGTTGGTAAATTGTGTATCTTCTTATGAGAAGTGTCTGTTCGGCCCCTTATCACATTTATTGATTGAGTTTTGTTTGTTATTTGGTGTTAAGATTTTTATATTCTTTATCTATGGGTGCTCTGACATGCCTGTGGCAAAAATTTGCTCCCAAAAAGTAAGCTGTCTCTTCACCTTATTTATTTTTTTTGTCTTTTTCTGAGAGAAACATTTATAGTTTGAATCCATCCCGTTTATTGATTCTTAATTTTATTTCTTGCTCTTTAGGAGTCTTGTTAAGAAAGTCAAGCCTAATTTGACATGAAAATGATTTGGGACTACTTCTTTTCCTATTAGGTTTGGGGTCGCTGGTCTATTTACTAGGTCCTTGATAAACTTTGTTATGTATTGTACATGGTTAGAGACAGGGGTTTATTTTGCTCCTATGGATTTCCATTTTCCCAACACATTTGTTGAAGAGGCTATCTTTTTGCCAATGTATGTTCTTTGTCACTTTGTCAAATATGAGATACCTGTATTTATCTAAGTTTGTCTCTCTGTCTTCTATTCTGTGCCATTGATCCACATGTATATTTTGGTGAAAATACCATGCTTTTTTGCTACTATACCTTTGCAGTATAGATTAAGTTATGTACTGTGATGCCCCTTGTTTCACTCTTCTTCCTAAGAATTGCTTTGGCTATTCTGGGTCTCTTAATTTTCCAAATGAATTTCATGATTGCTTTTTGTATTTCTATAAGAAATAATGTTTGGATTTTAATTAGAATTACATTGAATCTGTATAGCACTTTGGGTTGTATGGGCATTTTGACAATTTTGATTTAGCTTATCCAAGAGCATGGGATACTGTTTTTGTTGTTGTTGTTGTTGTTGTTGTTGTTGTTTGTTTTGTTTTTGAGGCTCCTGTGAATGGGATACTTTTCATAATTTCTCTTTCAGAGGATTTATCATTGATGTGTAGATATGCATTTGGTTAATGGGTATTCATTTTATATTCTGCTACTTTGCTGAATTTATTTATTAAGTCTAGAAATTTTCTGGTGGATTTGTTTGGATCCTCTTAGTATAGAATCTTGTTATTGGTAAACAATGGTAGTTTGAGTTCTTTTTTTCCTATTTGTATTTCTTTAATTTTTTTGTCTATCTAATTTCTCTGTCTAGAATTTCAAGAACTATGTGGAATAGAAACTCTCTTCAAGGATATATTTTTATATATGAATTTTTCAGGGTACATTATGATAACTCAGTACATGTATATAAGTTGTAAAATCAGACCATAGTAATAAGTATTTTAATCTCTTCAGCTGTTATTTTGTTGTTGTTGTTTTTGGAATTTTAATTTAATTTTAAGTTTTTCAATTTAATTTTAAGTTGCACATTTTAAGTTGTTTTAACCAATAGTCCCCCTACTGTGCCAAAGTTTTTGACACAAGTGATTTCTCCATTCTGTTTTTATACCCCTCCATGAGCTCTTTACACTTGTCCTCTTCCTGCTCTCCCATTTTCTGGTGACCACCATTCCATTCTGTTCTACTAGAACCACTTATTGTTTCCTACAAATGAATGAGAACATGTGGTGTCTGTCCTTCTGTAATGGGTATATTTGACTTAATATATAGAAGGTCATTGGGCAACTTTTGTTATGGTAAAGTGCACATAACAGAAAATTTACCATTTTGATCCTTTTTTTTATTCCAAAAGCTTTGTTTTATTTGTTGTTTTAGATATGCATGGCAATAAGTTGTATGACATTATATATATATGAGGTGCCACCCATTTCAATTTGGGACCCATTCTTGTGCTTGAACTTTGTGATGCTCTCTAAAAGTGCAGGTAAGACTCAGCCAGCACATTTATACTGTTGTGAAAACATTCATAATCCATCTCTAGCACTTTTTTCTTCTCAAACTATTGTGTTGATGTCCAATTAGAACACCTCACGGACTCACTTTCTCAGACCCTGGTAACTATCATTCTATTTTCTGTCTATATAGGTTTCTACTCTCAGTTCCACTTTCTACATTAAAATATTACAGCATTGGATAATTTGTGACTGATAGGTCACTTTCAATAATGTCTTCAAAGTTCACTAATTACTACCTAAGGCATTCTTTTTGGTTCCAGAATAAATTATATTCCATGGTATTTCCAGGCCATGTTTTACTTATACATTCCTATGATTTGGGGCATTGATGTTTCCACCAGGGTTTGTCATTAATAATGCTACTATGAGCACTGGTGTACATATGATAATTTAAATCCTTACATTCAATTCTTTTTAACAGACAATAGAATAAAAGGTGATAGAAAAGGCAGTAATTCTTGGCACAAATTATTGACATTTTTTTAGGAACAATACAGCTCATTTAAGCACTTATTAAAAAGTGATATAAACTCTTAATGTGTTTATAATAGATAACTCAGATCATGAAGATGAGACTCATAAGAATTTCTAGCTTACACCAAGCAAATATGTTGGGTCCATGTGTTATTTCAAAAAGGTATAACATTGACATTTCTATAATATATTTGTTATTCACATATATCAAAGTAACAGATTTAACCCAACATGCATATGTCCATAGTCTCTTAATCCAGAGAGCATACATTCTATGCTGTGATTTATTGTTCAAAAACCAGTGTATTGGCAGATTAGGGAAACTTATCTATCATCAGTAGTTAAATATGTTCTATCTTCACCAAGAAAGATTTCCAGAAGTTAATAATTCGTTTTTCAGTACGGATTAGCAGCCAAGGGCATGTTGTGGCATAGCCATTGGCCACCATCAAATGGATATAATAACAGACAGGATCATTGCTCCACATAGTTCTTGAGGAGGAGTAGATGCTGTCCAAACAGTACATGAGCCCAAAGAAGCTCATAAGCAATAGGATTGTCCTGGTGGCCCTCTGAACAGAGGATGCTTTTAAAGAAAGGCTGATGTTGTGAAGGTGCTGAAAGTGCCTCTTATGCCTGCACAAGAGAACCACCATGTATCCACTTGAGAGAGCCATAAGTCCTATAAGAAAGACATCCCGGAATACACCAAATACAGAAAATAAATGCCTAAGGAAATAACTCATTTGTACAATTTTGCAGGGTTCAGTAATAAACACAATGACATTTGAGGTCACATTTGGAATGGCAGTAGAAGACAATGAGAAGTGAGTATTCAAGGACATGTAGGAGGCCCACAGGAAAACAAGAAAACACAGGGTCTGCTGTGGGGATTTATGTTTAAACTTTGCCACGCAGGAGCTTCTGGGGCTGAGGGTGATGGCCTGGAGGACACTGAGCAGGCAGGTGGCACAAATAGAGAAGCCCCTGAAAAACCTGTGCCAGTAGATTATGGATTTACATTTGATGTCATCCCAAAAGTCCTGAGACACAAAAGTATTTGTAGCTGTGTACACCACAATAATCATCATCCCCAGGTGGATTAGGGCCAAGAGACCAATGATCAGGTCGATAGGCTTAAGCCTGTGCTGGAGAAGAAATGTGAAGATGTGGAAGAGAAGAAGAATGGTGTTGCCTGAGATCCCAAGGCCAACTTCAGAGAAAAATGCACTTCTTATACCAACATAATTATATAGTTGGTAGTTCTTATCCATCTTTTGGGAAAAGAATCATGTAGTATATATCTAAGGAGAAAATGAAGAAAAATACTTTATTTCAAACACTATCATCCCTTGAATCTCACCCTGTCCTATTACCATCAGAAAATGTGTGGATTCACCCCAACACACCTTTCCCACTTCAGCACTCAAGTCTCTCTGATACTCTTCAGGTATCATTTTCCTGAATTATGCAACAATAGTGTGGCTCCAACTATGTATCAGCTTTTTTATCCATTCAGAATTACCATGTGCTATTGAAAATAATTTTAGATTATAATCTCATCTTGAGGTTTTCTGGTATAGATCCTGACTTGCTTTTTTATCTTTCTCTTCTTAGTTAAGCTTTAAGTACACCTTGAAAGTTCTACAATTTTTGCTTTTATACATGGGTATATTATTTCAGTGCCATTTTATTTTGGTTTATTACCAGACCTAATTTATTCAATATATCAACTGAACCAATATTAAGAATTACATACTCTAACACATTGTTTGAATTTTCACCTGAGATCTTCCATTACTTTCAAGTGTAATCTTAAGCAGTCTTTGATACTAAACACTGATCATCTCATCTACAAAATTTGGGCAGTAATATTACCTTAATTCTAGAGATGTTATGTGTGCAAATATGAAGTGTTTCTGACATATAATGACCTTGAAAAATATTGGCCAGTATTTTTTAATTCTGCAGTTTCTCATGCATGTTACATGGAAGACTTAATTCAGTTATTTTAATAACTACTTCTGTTGCTGCCTCAAACATGTTTTATAATTTTGGAGCATTTTATCACTGTCTGTACTAAGATCTTCGGTGGTATTTTAGGACTGTGTTTGAATCCACATTGTAGCCATCTATCTTATATGCATGCTATTATCATCACCAGAATAGCTATCCTAAGTGATTCAAGTCCAGTTTCAAATTCTAGTAAGGACATATTCTAATCTTTTCTACTCAGTCATCTGAAATCTGGGTCATAATTAATGTCACAGTTAAAAAAACATCCTCATTTCACTTGTAAAATTTTCATTAAAAAAATAATTTTACTCAAGCCTGAAAGATGGGTCTTCAAAAGATTCTTATTATACCCTCCAGGAAGCAAGCAAATTTTCAGTTCAGAGGCCCAAAAATGAATTTGATACAGAAAATTTGATGTTAAACTACCAATGTGATATTTCCTATACAGACATGCTGTGCTTTAATTCAAGTCCCTAAAATAGTAAGTATGTCTTTTAAATCATTTCCAGCCATATATTGAAAAATAAATGACATCAGAAAATCTTGCATGTAAGGCTAAATCATTTAATGGCTCTTTACAACATGTAAATCTATCAGTCAAGATACTAAGGCTGGGTGCAGTGGTGCAAGGCTCTAATCCCAGTGTCTCTGGAGGCTGAAAGAGGAGAATTGCAAGTTCAAAGCCAGCCTTAGGGAAAAAAATGAGGTGCTGAGTAACTGGGTTTGACCCTGTCTCTAAATAAAATACAAAATAAGGCTGGAGATGTGGTTCAGTATTTGAGTTCCCCTGAGTTCAATACTCAGTACCAAAATAAATAAATAAGAAAAAAAGATATCAAGAGAAACTAAGAAAAGCTAAATACTCATGAATATGGAATACCATGTAAAAACTTGAGAGTATATATATATATATATATATATATATATATATATATATATACACCTGCTTAAAACATTTAAGTGTTGATTTTTGTTTATTTAATTGGATCTGGGATCCAGAATTATAATCCAACATGTGTAAACATCTTTTTGTGATCAAATCAGGTCAATTTACGTTTTTTTAATATTCTCATTTTTATGTTGGAAACCTGTAAACTATTTTCTGGTTATTTTGAATTTTATAAGTAATTATCATTGATGGCAACCACCCTATTGTACTTTAAATCCTGATTTACTTTTCATTCTTAATTTTTTTTTTGCATTCTTTATTCACCATCTAGCTCATTCTATGTCTAATAAGAGACATAGGACACTTTTCTCAGTTTCTGTATGATGAAATTTTTCAGGTTCAATATATGAGTACCAACGTGCAATATTTGTGGAAAATTAAAACTGTCTACCACCATGAGCAAAGGACAATTTTTCCCAAGCAATGATCAGGAAAATTGACAAAATTTGATATGTCATATGACATTTACATGTATGCTGATGTTACAAAATAAGAGAACCCAGTACTAGTGATCAAATGTAATCCATAAAAGCTTGGATACATATGGACATTTGATGTATATTTTTCTAATCTTTTTTTCCCTGGAATTATCATGGGAAACAACTGAAAAACACTAAATGAGTGAGTGGATCAAATTTTGTCAGCCAATGGACATGATCTAAAGGTCAGGACAGAAGTAGAGATAATTAAAGGAGGAGGATGACCCTCTGCAGATTCCACTGCAACTTTTGGGCTCTTAGGACTTTCTGTGTGTGCAGATTCCATGGTGAAGGAGTGAAGGGAGCACACATCTGTTCTCTCATCTGCAGTTTGAGCATCTTCCTGCCTCTCTCTTAGGGATGAGATGATACAAAAATCCTATTACTTACTCACCACTTAGCTATGCATGTGCAGACCCACATGCTTTGGAGCATCATTACCACAGAGCACAGCTTCACCACTGTTGCCAATCCTCCCCCATCCACATCTACTATTCACTTAAGGTAAAATTGGGCAAAAGGGATGAGGCAGGTGAGATTAGTCCTACTTCAAGGAAGTGGGTTTGGGACTGAGGTAAATGTAGGCAGAACTTTTTATATTGTGGCACTACTTGTGCAGGAAATCTATGAAAAGCACTAGGGCGAGATGATAGGCATCTCAGGGAATGCAAAACCATCACCCAGCAGATGTTAGTCCTATGGACATATCTGTTGTAAAGTTCACAAACGCCAGCAATATGATTAGAAAAAGCCTGTGCAGTATGTTGGCAAATGATTTGCAGCTATTTGTGAGAAATAGAGGTGAGAATTATCAGTTGCTTTTGAAAATTGTCGGGGTTCTAAAACTCAGGGTTCACACTTACAGCTATGATATTTATATTACCAATATTTAAAATTTCTGCAGATAAAAGCCACTCTAAGACAAAGTGTATTTTTAAAGTAAATAAACAGGAAGCCCCAGAGGTGCTTCTTCACAGATCCTAAGGTAACATTACTGGAAAAAAATCAGAAGTCCTGCAGAAGAGTCCTTCTCCCTGACTGATGTAGTGTTGGGAGTTTTCAGTACTGCTTTCCAGATCAAAAGCTTTGGCTTTTTTTTCTATTCTTGTTCTTTGTGCCTTAGTGACAGGAAAATGAGATAGATTCACATTTTTCTATCCATGCTAAAAACATAAAAAATTGAGTTTAGGAAAAAGATCTGAAAGTTAGGTACTGCTACCAGGGTAGGATGGGATTTAAGTGACCTAAAAGTTCCTCTAAACAAAATCAAATTCAAACATTTTCAATAGTGCAGAAATTGAAATATATACACACACACACACACACACACACAAACACACACACATGCATACATACACACACAGACACACATATATATATTTTTTTTCCAAACTATTGTGAATTATATTCCTGGGTGTTTTGGAGCCAGGAAAGGGAAACTACCAGCATATTCATTTGATTTTTTAAATGTTTAATGAACTTCAAAATCTTGTTATCATAGTCCTCTCATGTGGCATTTCCTAACTGATAGAATACAGGATCAGGAAAATTTTAATTTGTTAAGTTGCATTGAATGCAAAGACTTTATAAGAAAATTCAAATAGATATTTTATACTAGTGTGAGTTTTCCCTCAATGAAATTCGATCCTAAACATAGGCCCTCATTTTCTTATAAAGGTTTCAAAACTTAGTTCTTCAAACCATGAAAGTCACTTATATCAATGAGAGATCTATTTGATTTATCAAGAAGATAGAAGCAAAATTATAAGTAATAAGAATGTTCAATTAAAATACAGGGTAAAAATGGGAGTTCATAATCTGCTTGAATCAAATGAATGAAATATGATATGTCAAGAGCTTTGTAATGTTTTGAACAACTAATAATAAAAAATAAATAAATAAATAAAACACACAAAAAACATGGCTTTTTTTGATAATATATATACACAAATAAGTGATTACTATAAAGTCTCTAAAATTGATACCATATGTAAGTTTTTTCACTGGAAGTCATTAAATTAAAAATAAATAAAAAACTAAAATTAATTGATAGTCCCTCTGAAAAATAGACTACCTTCAGGAGAATCTAAATTAAACAAACAAACATTCTTAGAAGAAAATATCTTCCTTACTCCAAACAGAACACATTCCTCCTGGCTGTGTTAGAGTGTTGGAGCTGATATCTGTTCTGCAGCTTCTGGAAACCTCACTAATAGGCTCAAATTCCTTTCTTACACAATCTTTCTATGACCATTGAAACACTAATTCTGCATCTGAGAAAACAGAGGTACTGGGTCTGGGATTGTGGTTCAGTGTTAGGGTACTTGCCTAGCATGTGTGAGGCACTGGACTCAATTCTCAGCACTGCATATAAATAAATGAATAAAAAATAAAGGTCCATCAACATTTAAAAAAACAAAACAAAACAGAGGCACTTACTCAGATGTCTGATGCAGGGGAGGACTCCATATAGCTGAGAAGAGCCAAAGAGTTGTAAGTGTTAAGAAGAAGATGTTTTTAAATCCTACCTCTGCAGGCCTGTCATTTTAATATCTGTAGAAAGATGAATAGATTCCACTGCAGAACACAGAACTGTGGTTTCCCCAGTGGAACATGTCCCCTGTTTCTTAATTTTACTTTCTTCTCTGGTGGATAACAGCAATCCTGGGGGAGCTGAGCTCCAAAGTTTTTTCTAAGTTCCTTGGATGCATCTGGAGAGGGATCTTGATTGAGATCATGTCCTAATCAGGTTGACAATTCCAGTTACTTTCATTTTGATCCTAAGATTAAATTAGTCCTAATCCCTTCCACAGTTTATGATCTCTTTATTTTTGTGAGGTATTCATGGCACCATCTATGATTTTCCAGTGACTCTGAGAGTCACCATGATACAGTGTCTAATGGACGCCACTTCCCCAGTTTGTTCTTATTTAGAGCACCTGGTTTCTCAGTAGAGTCAGTTCTGTACACCATCATTTCAAAACTTGTATTCCTTTGTTTCAAGCTGTGAGTAAAATATAAAATCAATCTAAAAATGGATAATAAAAAATGCAGACATAGAGCTGAGGTCACAGGTTGAGGAGATAACAGGCAGATTGAACAGAGCAGAGCTGAGGCAGAGCACAACGTAGGAGTTTGCTCAAAGAATCTGAATGATCAGTCCCCTTCCTCACTAATGGAGCTAGAGGGGAGCCCTGTATTTTCTCTGAGATAATGCTGGAAAATTAGAAACAGTCTCCTGTGTACTTTATATGAAGTTATATAAAGAATTAGAGACCAAACAAAGCACTGTGACATGAAGTGAAAAGAATGTACAATCATTTCTAGCAGACCTAGTTATGTTCTAGATGTTGCAATCAGAAGATAGTTCTTTGTGAATACATGAAGGGACAATACAGGTATGATAACAAATGAAAAAAATAGTTATTTCTAGATTACTAGAAAATTAAAATGAACCAATTGCAAATATATTCAATGAACACTGCACCGCTGTAGGCTAAACTTCCACATCAATGGGCCTAGGGAAGTTTAAAAATTGCATAAGAGAGTTACAAAAAATGCCAAAGAAAATTTATCCAAAGCCATATGAGAGGGAAATTTGATTTTTTATATATTTTTATTTTATTTTTAACCATTTAATTTATTTAAAATTTGTTGTATTTATAGATGACAGTAGAATGCATTTTGACAAATTGTACACAAATGGAACACAACTTCTCTTTCCTCTGGCTGCTCATGTTGCAGAGTCACATCAGTAATGTAAACATATATGTACAAAGGATAATCAGGTCTGTCTCATTCTACTGAGCTTCCCATCTCCTCAGCCCCATCTTTCCTCTAACTTGCCTCTGCACAGTCCAAAGTTCTTCATTCTTCCCTACTCCTCCCATTATGAATCATCATCCATTTATCAGAGAAAACATTTGGCCTCTGGTGTTTTGGGAATGGCTTATTTTATTTAGCATTTTGTCCTCCAGTTTCATCCATTTACCAGCAAATGCAATAATTTAATTATTTGTTAAGGTGGAGTAATATTCCCTTAGGTATATAAGCCACATTTTCTTTATCAAGTCATCTGGTAAAGGGCATCTAGATTGGTTCCATAGTTTAACTATTGTGAATTGAGTTGCTATAGAAATTGATATGGCTTCATCACCATAATATGCTGATTTTAGGTCCTTTGTGTACAAATGAAGGAATTGGATAGCTGGGTCAAATAGTGGTTCCATTCCAAGGTTTTCTTTTTCTTTCTTTTTTTTTTTGTTGTTTTTAGGAATCTTTATACTGCTTTCCTGAATGGTTGCACCAATTTGCAGTCCCAACAGCAATGTATGCATGTGCATTTTTCTCTACATCCTCGCCAAAACTTATTATTGCTTGTATTCTTGAAAATTGCCATTCTGACTAGAATGAGATAAAATCTTAAGAGTAGTATTATTTTCATTTCTCTAATTGCTAGAGATGATGAACATTTTTAAAAAATATTTGTAAAGACACATCTGTAAAGTATCTGTTCAGTTTTTTAGCCCATTTATTAATCATTTATTTGATTTTTGAATTTTTTTTAGTTCTTTATATATCCTGAAAATTAGTGCTCTGTCTGAGATGCATGGGGTAAAGATTATTGCCCATTCTGTAGGCTGTCTGTTCACATTATTGATTTTTTTCTTTGCTGACATGAAGTTTTTAGTTTTATACTATTGCCTTTATTGATTTTATTTTGTGTGCTTAAGGAGCCTTCTTAAGGAAAGTAGGTCCTAAGGCAACATGATGAGGATTTGGTCCTACTTTTACTTCTATTAATTACATGGTCTCTTTTCTAATGCCTAAGTCTCAGGTCCACTTTGAGTTTATTTTTGTACAGGGTGAGATAAAGGTATAATTTCATTTTGCTGCATATGCATTTCCAGTCTTCCCAGCACCATTTTTGAAAAAACTATCTTTTCTCCAATGTATGTTTTTGGCACTTTTGTCTAAAATAAGATAGCAATATTTATGTGGGTTTTTCTCTGGGTCATGAACTTTATACCCTTCAAATACAAGTCTTTTTGGTTACAATATCATGCCATTTTTGTTACTATTGCTCTTTAATATAGTTTAATTTTTGGTATTGCTATGCATTCTGCTCTATTATTCTTGATAAGGATTGCTTTGGCTTTTATGGCTCTCTTATTTTTCCAAATGAATTTCATGATTTCTTTTCCTAGTTTTACAAAAAAATGTCATTGGGCTTTTAATATGCATTGCATTAAATCTGTACAACAGTTTTGGTAGTATGGCAATTTTTACTATATTAATTCTTCCTATCCAAGAGCATGACAGACCTTTCTATATTCTAAGGTCCTCTTTGATTTCTTCCTTTAGTTTTCATTGTTGAGGCATTTCACCTATTTTAGTAAGCTGATTTCTCAAATATTTTTGAAGCTAACATGAATGGGGTAATTTTTAAAATTTATCTTGCAATAGATTCGTAGCTTACATATAGAAAACATTTGATTTATAGGTGTTAAATCTGTATTGCTACATTGCTAAATTCATTTATTAGTTCTAGAAGTTTTCTGGTAATTTTTTTGGATCTTCTAAATGTATAATTTTGTAGCTGGCAAATAGTCATATTTTGAATTCTTCTTTTACTATTTGTATTTCTTTAATTTCTTTTGTATATGTGACTGTTCTGACTAGAGTTTCAAGGGTTTGTTGAATAAAAATGGTGAGGGCATTCCTGTCTTGTTCCAGTTGGGGGAGGGAATGCTTTCTATTTTTCTACATTTAGAATGATGTTGGCCGTTGGCTTAGCATAGATAGCTTTTAAAATGTTGAGATATGTTTCTATTATCCTCAGTTTTTCTAGTATTTTGAACATAAAGAGTTGCTGTATTTTGTCACTTGGTTTCCTGCATCTATTGAGATAATGATTCTTGTCTTTATATCTGTTTCTGTGGTGTACCTCATTTATTGATTTTAGCATATTGAACCAACCTTTCATCCCTGAGATAAACCCCACTTGATCATGGTGCACTCTATTTGTAATATGGTTTTGTATACAGTTTGCCAGGATATAACTGATAAAGGTTAGTAAACCTGGACTTAAGACCCACAAGGATAGCAGTGGATAGATGTGGAAGCAAAGCAAAAAGGTGTTTGCTGAGATCCCAATGCCAGACTGGGGATAAAAAAAATTAAGGCAATATTTCTGGAATATTCATTCATCATACTGGAGAGTTGAAGTAAGTAATGATTCTGGAAAGAGAACAACCAGTGTTTGACAGCAGAAGCATTTTAATTGACATGCATCTAATCTTTGTCTCACAATTTTCTACCTATCATAATCCTTTTATCAAAATAATTCTATGTAATAATATTCCTTGATTTCTCATTTCAATGTCAGTTGAGGGCTGGGAGTGAAACTCTGTGTTTGAATGCTGGACATCATGCATGAAGCCCTGGGTGCCATGCCAGTACTCTAGTAAGTGTGTAATTAAATAGATGATTTAAAAAATTTCACTCAGCATCACTCATTATTTCAAATCATGAATTTATAATATTTTAATCTTATTTTATGTTTTGGAAGTGCAGAAGATTAAACTTTTGCACATTCTAGGAAAGCACTCTGCCAATTGCCTACACCCACCAAATGAAATGATTTTGCATATCTCCCCTGAGGGATCCAATATCACACATTTTTTAATAAGCCTGCAGTACTGTGTCTGCTTTCTTTTATATCATAAGTTACCTTATTTAATGGGGATCTTATATTTATTTCTTTCATTTTTCTGTCTTTCCTCTAGACTTCTTAATGGTGCAGATACTGTGCTATTTTTTATTTGGATCTACAGCATGCCAGACATTGCTGCTTACATAAATGTTGGTCAGCAAGATAGCTGGTAGTTATTTTGGCAGCTGGAAATAATTATCTTCTAGGTCAAACATCCCAAAAGACCCAGTTTTCATAGTTTATTTGTGGAAGTACAGAATCATGGAGACTTTGTGGTATATATCCTCCTCCATGGTTGCTTTTGTTTTATAAGGTCCTACCCATTACTACTTAGGTGATCATTGTCAATTCATTTAACTGATGTTCTTCTCACTTAAAGTTATATGTTAAAGGGAATATGATTAATACTAGTCTCATAGCATTTTGGAATTGACAAGTAAACATAAAACCTTTGAAAAAATGCTTGACACGTACGAAACACTATAGAATTGTTAATTATTTGTTTATTATTTATTAGTACCTACATTTGTCTTGGGACAATTAATATAGTATATTAAAGTTGTTCTAACTTAGAGAAAAAAATGCCTAGGCTAATATTGAGGTACTTTGTCAAACTGGATCCTCACATGTTAGTACTATTTGCCGCAGTCTGGCTGGGCACAAAATATCCAAGCCACCACATGACACTTGTAGGTTCAAACATGAACTCCTTTATTGCTGAAATCTCACTGGCACTCCATGCAGAATCCCAAGGAACTCTCTCCGCCCTCTCCCGAGCTCTGAGAGAACTCAACGGGAACTCAACAGGGAACTCCACAAAACTCAAAAGTAGCAGTAGCCCTCAAAAGTAGAGGTCTCCCAAGGCAGCAGGAGCCGCCATATTTCCAGACAGCAGGGGTCTATATACAACTGAATACACTGCCTGTTTCAATTCAGCTTCATCCAGTCACAGCAATTATACACAGCTTAACTTAATTATCATCATCTTAATGACTCTCTGGCGTCACCTCTCAACCACTCCTTCTGGCAAAATGCTAGGTGCCATCCCCACTGACTGTGGCTCTCAACACTATTATAGATTTTCTTTTTCCTTTTTTAATCTAATATTCTATTGGCCTCAGAACGCAGCCTCAGATGTTTTCAACACATTCCAGGGAAACAGACAGACAGATGGTATGGCCTTCTTCTCCATTATTGGTAGTATAAAATCAATTACTTTATGTTTTTAGTTTTTCTCACACTGCTGCTCAGAGGTCAGAACTTATATATTCAGGGTCTCCTTTAGTTAATATTTCATATGAAGTCACAGTTCTGTATCTATGTGGTGAAAAATCACACTGAATAACAGGGAAATAATTGCAACTCTGGCATTTTTCTTAATCTCCATAACATGTGCCCTATTTTTTTTTATTTAGAATACTGTAAAATTAATTTTAACTCCTTGAAACATCTCTACATGAAAAATAAGGACTGATATATAAATGATTTTTATGATTTAACTCTCTGATTTTGGCCAAACATATTTCTAGTGGAAGGAAGAGTTATTAAGAGTCTATATCCTTGGAAAAATGCTCAGGAAATCAGAAAAAGCCTTAGAAAGATATTCAGAGACACAGTTTTCTCAGGCCAGGGAAAACTCAGAGCATCTGTGAGGAAGCTTCAAAGACTCTATTAGCGGAATGAAGAGCATGAGACATTGATTTTTCAGTTGAGTGTCAGCTCAGTGTTTTGATACAACAGTTCAGTGTTGGATTAGAAGCAGAATCCTATGAGAAATGACATAACTTTTGGGGGCATAAATAGTGCTGAGCTAATTACTACTGCAGGGAATTTGTGTGTTTTGTAAAGATCACTGACATAAATACTAGGTGGAACAAGCTAAAAACCCAAGTGTGGAATCTGGGGATGTTTTTATACAAAACAACAAAGTGGGACTTTAACCAAAGGGCTCATTGGTTCATCTGCCTCTGAGTAGATAACTGAAGGAAATAGTTTCTGCACACATTCTGTAAATGCAATGAAGCATTTGATTTAAAGAAAAATTTATAATTCAGGCTATAGTAGAAGGACCTGTCGTGTTTAAACCTATAACACTGCTGTTGGCACATCCATGACCAAGGATAAAAAGGGGCTGCCCACTGCGAGTAAGATTTAGAACAACTGGAAGTCATCTCAGACTTGTGGCTACTCTTTGGATCATGGTACAATATTCACTACCTCAGACACCTTTTAAAACATAGTAGGTGCTGAAAGACACATGAGTGTTCAGGAATAGCCACCCAGCAATTGAGTCTCCTTCAGGGAAACTGTTCCTGTTTCCCAAGCTTAAGTCATTCTGCCACCAAAGTCTGGATTTAGATATTTGGGAACCACACATTCTTGAGATAATGAATTGCCAAATGAAAATGTGAAACACTTTCAGTACTACAAATTTATGTAGAGGAAGAAATTACACGTTTGAATTATTATTCCTCATGAGTCTTTATACTTTCAAATCACTTAGGTAAGATAACACTTGTAATGTTATAAATTCTGATAATAAAATAAAATAAAAGTCATTTATGTACAATGCAAATACTTATTCTATTAAATTTTAAAAGCTCTGTAGCACATTTGAAATAAATAACTCTATCTTGGATATGATGGAGTAAAAGACTTCAAAATTCCTTCCTCTAGGGCCTACCTAGGAGCCTCCTCTAGTGCCTCTTATCTGGGAGTTTGAGCTGAGGCTTCCAAGATGAAGTTGTATAGGACAGATAGCTCTAGCTCATCTCTCAGTAACTGGTAATCATGGTGCTGCATCTGAAGTCTGACAGTACCTGTCTAGCATCTGTTATAGAAGGTGTACTCAAAGGAAAAGAATAGTACATTTATTCTCAGACAACTGTAAACAAGCCTCATCTGGATGAATTTTTTTGTGTGTATAGCTCTCAGTTAGCATGTGAACATGGATTTGGGGATGTTTCATAGGGAACAGATCTTAGCCCACTACCATGTTTCAAAATGTGTAGAGCCTGGCATAAAAGATTGAAGTATGAAAACCACAGCGTTATATACGAATAAATATAAAGTGGAAAGATATATTTCTCTGGTCTTTCTGCTGAAAATAGGTCACAATAATGACACTTAAATATCAATACATTTACCTCTCAGTAAAATTTGATTTCTAAACACCTTGGTTTAGTCAGTAATCCCAGTGACTTTGGAAACTAAAGCAGGAGGATCACAAGTTCAAAGCTAGCCTCAGCAACTTTGCAAGTTCCTAATCAACCAAGAGAGATCCTGTCTGAAAATAAAACATAAAGAGAGCTGGGAATGTTGCTCAGTTGTTAAGCACAACTGGGTTCAACCTTGGTAACAGAACAAATAATTGCCTTTGTTGAGAGAATAAAATAGGTAGAATGAATAGGAACATTTTGTGCAGCAAAGGAAAGAATAATGAGAGGTAAAGAGGGTGGGAGATGAAAAAGGAGGAGGAAAGAAAATCAAGATGGAAGCATTTCTGTGGTTATTGGAAATGCTTCAAAACAGCTTTCTGAATGAGACAGTCTCTTCTTCATTGAGGTGTTTATAACTTCAATCAATAACTGAGGTTCCTCAACTTGTTCCCATGTTAGCCCCCTCCAGCACCTCTCTCCTGAGTCATGCTTGGATGTTGAGTGGATCTGTTATCATTGTTGAACATATGAGTCCTCATGAAATCTGCATGGTTTCACCCAAGCTGGGAGGTAATTCCTCCAGCTAGTGTAGATTCTAGCTTAGCCCTGAGCAGGTGGCATGAGAACTTTGGATGTCTTTGAAACAGAATTTGCTCCTTCCCTCCTTAAGAATTGCAAAACAAAAAACAAACAAACAACAAAAAACAAACAAACAAAAAAAAAATGGCTTTCCTTTTAACTTTGACTTCCAATATGTCTACTGCTCCACTCATTGAGAACTCTCTTTAAGCCTCACTGTATTTAAGATAGTTTGAGTCTTACAGAAAAAAAATTGAGCCTATTTCTGAGTTCCCACATGCCTGTCCCCAGACCCCATGTCTCCTTTAATTCACATCCTATATCACTGTGGTGAATTTGTTAAATCACCAAACCAATATGATGTTCCAAAGTTGATAAAGCATTCTTCACTACTTGTACAGCTTCATGAGGATTGAGAAAAGCAAACTTGAATGTCCACCATTATGGCATCATGCAGAATAGTTTCAACACCCACAAAGTCCTTATTCTATATCCCTTCACCCTCTTCTATTCCCCCTCAATACCTAGCAACCACTAATATTTTTATTGTTTATTGATTTGTATTTTCAACAAGGCCACACAGTTTGAATTTTAAAAAAAAGATGTATAATTTTGGACAAGCTGTCAAAAATAGCAACTGGTATTTATGTCTGTTCTTGTTAGCTCATTTGGTTTTTATTACCTATAATACTCCATTGTATTTACATTAGCATTTTAATTGATAACATTTTACTACTTACTGAAGGTATTTTGGTTGCTTTTTGTTCATGGTGATTAAGAATGAAGAAGCCATATACTTTTATATGCCAGTTATCATGTTAACATAGCTTTTCATTCAGTTAACTACACAGGAATGTGATTGCTGGATTATATGGGCAACATGTTTTGTTTTGCAAAGACAAGACAAATTGTATTCCACAGTATCCCTCTGGGAATACCTGATAGTTTCTATTTTCTTCTCTCTCCCAGCACTTGATATTGTCAGGTTTTGGATTTTGTCCATTCTTATAAGCATGTTTAAAATGCAATTCCAAAATGATGTATGAGGTTCAGGATGTTTTCTTCTGCTTGTTTGCTGTGTAAAAATCTTATTTGATAAATTGTATTCAGATCTTTCTTTTTTTTTATGATCAACATTATTCATGGAAAAGCAATGTGTTAATTTGTCATTACGTACATCTGCAAAACCAGTTTATTATTCATCACGGAATTAGGATTCCTCCAACAAGGACTCAAGACCACTGTCAAAATTAGGATCAAAGTATAGAAAGAGCCTAGAATAGCTGCTGGCACATAGCAAGCTCCCAATTCCTGGAAGCCACTGTTACCAGCCACACGGAGTTGGTGGTCCAGAGTACAGTTGGGAATTTTTTGCTCCACAGTGTCTTCCTATCACCTGTATTTTTAAGGTAACTGGAGACTTACAGAAAAAAAATGAACACATTTCTGAGTTCCCACATGGCTGACCCCAAACCCTGTTTCTCTTTTTATTCATGTTCTTCATCACTGTGGTGCATTTGTTAAAATCACCAAACCATTAGCCCAGCTATTGACTAGATTTCCAGTGTCCTCAGTTTTGTAGGTTTTTTTTTTTTTTAATTTGATGTTCACTTCCCAAAATGGTGTCCATCTTAAAAGTCAAGTTTAGTGGCATTTAAAATATGGTGCTATTACCACCTTTTCCTGTTCTGAATTTTTTATTCACCACAAAGCCACTGTGTTCATTACACACTCACTCATTCTGTGTCCTCCTAGTCCCTGGAAATCACTGCTCTACTGTCTGACCTGGGGTTTTCATGAGTTCTGAATATTTCCTATAAATAGTATTATAAAACCTGTGTTTGTTTTGTGTCTGATTTCATTCACTTAGCTTAATGTTTTTTGAGTTTCATCCACATTATCACATGTATCAATTTTTTTTATTCTTCTTTTGGGTGAATGTTTTGCTACCAGGGTTGGGTTTGAGGTATATACACATGAACATGCTTATTCCCACATTCACATGACCATCAGAATGAAGAGTCAGAGACTCTACACACCAGACTCAAATATATACCCCCAATGGCATGTGCCCAATGCAGACCTACTACAGCCACACCCTCCACACCTTTAGTTACCACTCAGTTAATTCCATCAAGGGATTAAGTGACTGATTAGTTTAAGGCTCTCACAACCCAACTATTTTTTCTCTGAATTTTCTTGCCTTATCTTACACATTAGATTCTGGGGGACATCTTACATAACACCGTTTATTTCTCTGTTTCATAACTGTGATTTCTTAGCTCATAATTTATTTATTTAAGTTACATAGTCCATCCATGCTTTAGGAGAAAATAGTATGAGATTTTTAAAAAATTAAGTCCACCTTACTTATACCATGATATGTTAAATTGAGATTATTATACTTTTACTTATGTGACAAAGCTTGAGTGGGAATTCATCAAGAAAATTGTTCTACAGAAGAGCAGGGTGTACTTTAAAGAACAAATAAAGGGCTGGGGCTATAGGTCAGTGGTAGGAGTGCTTGCCTAGAATGTATGAGCTGCTGGGTTTGATCCTCAGAAGCACATAACAATAAATAAATGAAATAAAGATATTGTGTCCATCTATAACTATTTTTTTAAGAACAAATAAAGTGGGGCCAATATTATTATGAAAAATGAAGTTCTTTTTAAAGATTTTTATTTGTTTTGTTTAGTTATACTTGATGGTAGAATGTGTTTTGATGTATCACTAAAAACATGGAGTGTAACTTCCATATTTGTGGTTATACATTCTTCGGACTTACTGTTGTTGTGTTAGTATATGAACATAGAAATGTTTGGTTTAATTTATTCTATTGTGTTTTCTTTTCTCCATCCCTCCTTTCTTCACTCCACTAGGCCATGTTTAATCCACTGAATTTCCACTCCTTCCTACGCACACCCTTAACCTACTGTGAGTTAATCTCCACATATCAGAAAGTATATTTGGCCTCTGGTTTGGGGGAATTTGGCTTATTTCACTTAGCATGATATTATTCAGCTCCATTCATTTATTGTCAATAGCCATAATTGTATTCCTTTTATGGCTGAATAATATTCCATTGTGTATATGTACCACATTTTCTTTATCAATTTATCTGTTTAAAGGCATCTAGGTTGGTTCAGTAGCTTAGCTATTGTGAAGTGAGCTGCTATGAACATTGATGTCTGCATCACTGTAGTGTGTCTATTTTAAGTCCTTTGGGTATGTGCCAAGGAGTGGGATAACTGGGTCAAAGCGTGTTTTCATTCTAATATTTATCCCCGTCCTGCTTTCCAGAGTGGTTACATCAATATGCTATTGAAACATGGATATCTTAATCAGAGGATAAATACGAATCTGGCAAGCCATGGTTATCAGGAAAGATGTTCTCTGTTGTTGTAAATAAGGGGGAAAGGATAGAGTTCTGATTCAAATATCTACAGTGTTCACATCACCTACTGCATGGATGAGCTAGAATCTGCACTTTATGGAGAAATTGTCTCTCACCTCTTGCATAGGATGTAGGTTCCAGCACTGCTTCCTTGATTAATGAGGATAGATCCACTCAACATCAAGTCTGACTTGGAAGAGAAAGGTGTGGAAGGCACTAATATGAAGGACCAGTTAGAGGACCACAGTTATTGACGGAAGAAATAAATCCCATGATGAAGAGAAGAGTGATCCACTCAGGATGGAAGGCCTTGGACCTACCTACAAGTCCATGAAAAATGATACCATTAGTCTTTAAATTCCCTCATTCTTCATTTTCTTTCCTCTCTCTTTTCTTTTCTACCACTCTCACCCACTCCCTTCTTCACTTCCTTATTTCCATTGCAGCACAACATGTCCCAGATTACTCTGAATTTTTTCACTCTTCCAAGGTATTTATAGTTTTTAGTACCAAGGATGGAACCCAGGGGTTCATAACCACTGAGCCCCATCTCCAGACACTTTTATTAATTTATTTTTTAATTCAGAGACAGGGTCTCACTAAGTTGCTTAGGGCCTCACTAAGTTGCTAAAGCTGGCTTTGAACTTGCAATCCTACTGCCTCAGCCTCCCAAATCACTGGGATTACTAGCTCAATGAAGGTATTTAGAAATCCAATTTCACTAAGAGACAAATTCAGTGATATTTAAATATTATTAATCTGAGCTGTTTTCACTAGACAGACCTGAGAAATATATTGTTTCAATTTATATTACTCATAAACACTGTAGGCTTTATATTTCATTCTTTTCTGACAGGTTATTCTGATTTTGGATCCACATTAGTGGGCTAAGATCTGTTTCCTGTGATTTGTATCTCCCCAAATCCAAGGACACTTGCTTTGGAAAATATCCTAGGATACAATGAGGCAGTAAAATAGCAGAAAACAAATTTATAATACAAAAAGACATAATTTTTATGGATTAGTATAGTAATCTTGGTATACACAAACACAGGTCCATGCATATGGGGAAAGTTTACAACTTGTTAGGTCAGCAAACATTATTCTTTGAAACCTGACATATCCCTGAAATTTTCATCTTCTCACAGCTGGTCTCTTAGCTTTTAAGTTCCTCTTTACTAAGGCATAATGATTGATAAAGTGAATAGAATTTAACACCAGAATATTTCATAATTCATCATTTTTGTAAAGTAGTTTCACAGAATTTTGTGATTTAAAAAATATGTAAGCAAAACAAGAAGACACGAAAATCATAAAATAAATTTTATATTTCTCATCAAATAAAACATACTATTTTTCATGAATTAGCAGAGTGATATCATAGAAAACCCCAGGCCTAGTGACATAGCTACAGGTCACATTCTCCTAGCTTAGAAATCTCTGTTCATTATACCTGAAATTTTCTAGAATTGTCATTTTTTCCTAGATGATCTGTTCACTTTAGAGTTATTTTTCACTAAATCACAATCATTGGAAAAACAAACAGATATTAAAACAAGAAATTTGCATAAGTATTTTCTTAAAATATAAAAATATATTTTCTTATACTAAATATAAGAATGCCTCTAGAACTAAAATGATAATTTTTTGGTTGTAATTTCACAGTATTTTCTATGGTAAAGAAAAGCAGTTAGCAAGAATTTAGAAAAATATGTATTTTTTTCTTTTTATAAGAAATATTTTATCTTTTAAAGTACTTTGGGCCACTTTTTCTACCCAAACATTGATGGTATTATGCATTTAAAATGTCCTTTACATTAAATGTTATTCAACTACAATCTCGGTATAGTTATAGATTACAGATTTTACATTTGTATGTTCATTAAGGCAACATAAGTATAATCCCCAGAAATTAGATGATTTTAAAGGAAAATAAATAGTAACTGTTGGGAGTTGCCCTGACTCCAAAGACTAACTTCCCCATCCCCCAAGAAGAGCCATCCAATGGTGAGGCCTGCTGGATCACATGATCCTTACCCACCAACCAGAAAGCACCCCATGCCAACTGTCAAACCGTTCAACCATTAACCTGTCATAACTGTCAAAGGACCCCCGGCTCTATAAATATGCAAAGCTTTTCCTCAATAAAGCAGCACTTCTCCAACAATGAGCCTTGTCTGGTCATTCTTTCAGTAACTAGACCAAAATAGTGGAGATGTTTTCCATCCTGGTTCCCAAATATCTACACCTGGCATTGTAAACAAGATGGCAGAAGCTTGGGAAACATGAGAAGATACCCTGAAGAAGACTCAGGGTTTGAGGCATCTATTTCTCAGCACTCAGGTGTCTTTCAGGATCTGAATGAATATATTGATAGAGATTTCTAAACTAAGGAATGTTCCAGAATCTTTGAAAGGGTAGATATTTTGTCAAAAGACTAGTAGTTTTACTTATATTTATTCATGGGGGACAGTTCTTTTTTTCTTTTGTTATAGATATGCCAACTACAATGTGACAGGTTGGATTGGCTAGGCATTTGGTTTTAAATACTTGATTTCCAAAGAAGGTTTCATTGCACTTATTCAGCGTTTGTGTAAAGTCTTCCATTTTATATCTCCTGAGAAGAAAGAAGACTGATAGCCTGATCAATTGAAGTCCAAAATTTTCCAGAGTATTCAGACTGTGATTCTAGAAACTCAGAAGGGTGAGAAAGTAGGGTCTGAAGTTCAAGGCCAGCCTCAGACAATTAGCAAGGTTTTCAGAAAAATTAATGTCTCAAAATGTATATATAAATATAAATACACACACACAGATAGATGTATAGATAGATGGTGATACAGCTTCAGGGTTCAACATCCAGTAACACCCACAACAAAAGTCTCTTTACTAAGGTATAATTATTAATAAAGTTAACAGAACATAACACCAGAATTTTCCATAATTAATCATTTTTGTAAAGTAGATTTACAGAATTTTGATTTAAAAAAATACAAGAAAAGCAAGGAAACATGAAATTATAAATATTATTTCTTATCAAATATAAAGTAATATTTCCCACAAATTAGCACAGTGATATTATAGCTTATTGTCTTAAGCTACAGTTATGTAGCTTAATACAAAACATTTATTTTTGCTTTATACAAAAACATTCCTCAGCTTCATGTTTGAGTTTTCAACAGATTTCAGCATGGCTTTTATGACAGTGCTTATCCTGTTTTACCATCTCCTAATCCTGCAGATTTGAATACTCTTCTACTTAACAAAATATAAAAACACATTGTGTTACTATCATCCCAATAACAATAAAAATGTCTGCTAGCAGCACCTTTTCTTTCATGTGATTCAGATTTTTTAATTGATTTTTTAAATAAATGAAAGTGAAGTACATTACAATTCTTATTACACATAAACAGCACAAGTTTTCATATCTCTGGTTGTACAAAAAGTATGTTGACACCAATTCTTATCTTCATACATATACTTTGGATGATAATATCCATCACATTCTACCATCATTGCTAAATCCCCGCCCCTTCCCTTTCCCTCCCACCCCTCTGCCCTATCAAGAATTCATCTAATCCTCCCATGCTCCCCTGCCCAAACCACTATGAGTCAGCCCCCTTATATCAGAGAAAATATTTGACATTTGTATTTTGGGGATTGGTTAACTTCACTTAGCATTATCTTCTCTAACATCATCCATTTACCTGCAAATGCCATGATTTTATTGTCCTTTATTGCTGAGTAAAATTCCATTGTGTACATATGCTACATTTTTTGTATCCATTCATCCACTGAAGGGCATCTAGGTTGACTCCACAGTATAGTTATTGTGAATGGTGCTGCTACAAATATTGATGTGGCTGTGTCCCTGTAGTATGCTGTTTTTAAGTCTTTTCGGTATAGGCTGAGGAGAGGAATAGCTGGGTCAAATGGTGGTTTTATTCCCAGATTTCCAAGGAGTCTCCATACTGCTCTCCACATTGGCTGTACCAATTTGCGGTCCCACCAGCAATGTATAAATGTGCCTTTTTCCCCATAGCCTCGCCAACACTCATTGTTGTTTGTCTTCATAATAGCTGCCATTCTGACTGGAGTGAGATGATATATTAGAGTAGTTTTGATTTGCATTTCTCTAATTGCTAGAGATGATGAACAATTTTTGTGTGTATTTGTTGATTGATTGTATATTCTCTTCTGAGAAGTGTCATTTTAGGTCCTTGGCTCATTTATTGATTGGGCTATTTGATTTTTTTGGTGTTTAGCTTTTTGAGCTCTTTATATACCCTAGAGATTAGTGGTCTATCTGATGTGTGAGGG
Source organism: Urocitellus parryii (assembly GCF_045843805.1). NCBI lineage: Eukaryota > Metazoa > Chordata > Mammalia > Rodentia > Sciuridae > Urocitellus > Urocitellus parryii. Next base: position 113,195,368 of record NC_135541.1, read on the forward strand.
GTAAAATTTTGCTCCTAAAACATAGGCTCTCTGTTCACATCACACATTGTTTCTTTTGCTGAGAAAAAACTTTTTAGTTTGATTCCATCCCATTTACTAATTCTTGTTTTTAATTCTTGTGCTATACAAGTCTTATTAAGGAAGTTGAGGCCTAGTGATTCAGCTTTTTAATGAAAAGTACCTCCTGAGTGTCCTTCTGCTCATGTGGGACTTGTACATTCCCCACAGGGACTCTGTGGCTTCACTGAGCCCCTGTGATTCTATGTACCAATTTCTATGCTTTTTGTCTTTATTTCATAAGCATTATACCAAGGACATGGACTCTCAAAAATGCTACCTTCCATTAGAAAGGGAGTTTGATAAGAGTGAAGAGTACGAAAAACAATAAAATATTACATGCCTCTTCCACATTATCTATAGAAGTCTCAGAAAGAACTTAAAACCACTTCACAGTGTTGCATAGAACAACAACAAAAAAAAAACCTTTAAGAACTGGGTTTAAAACATGGAGTAAAGGCCCTGAGCTGGAGCCATGGACCACCTATTCAATGGGATATTTACCATGTACATGCAGAACTCTTGATCCTATATGAAAGACTAATTGAAGGACACTTGGTGTCAATTTGTACTGCTAAACAACTAAAAATCTTTCAGGACTTGACTTAAAACTAGTATGGGACATTATATGTAAAGAATGCCTCCAGAACCATGGAAATGGTGGCAGTATTTTCTCCAATACACGTTTGATACAGAATGAAAGCATAAATTGTGGTATTCCTTACTACAGATAAAAATGGAGAAGGATCCCTACCAATTGTCTTTATATTCCCTTTGAAAGTGTTGTTAGTGTGGAAACATCTGAATGTTTTCCAGAGAAATAATAAAATAAGAGAAAAAAGAAAAGGAGCCATAATAGTATCAACATCTAAGGATAGAAGTTTGCCAAAGAATATAAATCTTATGAGTCATTCCTTCTCTAAAACATAAAATCCTTAATCTACTGCACTGATTCTTCTAAGAATATTAGATTGAGAATATTAGATTGAGATGACTAATCAATGATAACACTTCCATAGTGCATAATATATGTTAAGCATGTATTTACTTGATACTCCAACAATACTAGAAGAGTGTTATCCATGTCCCTCTTTTAGTCATCATGTAAACTGAGACACAAGTAGTTAAATGAGATAACATTGCTCAACAAAATAGTAGGTGATGAGGCCTGAGTTAAATAAATCTATGTGCATGAAAGACATATATTACTATGTCATTCACAATTCTTCACATCTTTAAAGCACCTGTTAGAATGGACATGATGGGATTATCTCCATGGAAGACTCCATTGGCACTTACTCAAACTTTAATACAGGTTTTTTTTTGTTTGTTTGGTTGGTTTTTGTGGGGTTTTTTGTGTGTATATGTGTGTGTGTGTGTGTGTGTGTGTGTGTGTGAGAGAGAGAGAGAGAGAGAGAGAGAGAGAGAGAGAATTTCTATGTACATAGCAATATTTTGAATACTATTGTTCCAAAGCCAAATAAAACTAGATTGTTATCCCCAAGATTTCTGGAGAAAGAATAACAAACCAATGATCACAATATAATATAATTTATTCTATACAGAAAAATAACTTATGCACTACAGGTTCACAAACAAGGGTAAGCCATGAGAATCACCATGAGTTAAACAGAAGACATACAAAATTATTTCTTGGAAGAATGAGAGATTCTTCAATTTTAATTTTTTATGTATGCATGTGTGTGTTTGTACTGGAATGCAGGGGCACTTGGTCATCAGCCACATCCACAGCCCTATCGTGTATTTTATTTAGAGCTAAATTCTCACTGTGTTTCTTAGTGCCTTGCTTTTGCTGAGGCTGGATTTGAATTTCCAATCCTCCTGCTTCAGCCTCCTGAGCTGCTGGGATCTTTTTATCAGTGTTGAGATGGATAAGAGCTCCATGCCAATGTTCTGCCACTAAGACACACATCCACCTGTGACTTAAAATTTACATATGGCATAAGAAACTGTTATATTTACAAAGAATTAGTTTAATGACACAATGACTCCAAAGATTATAAGGAGTAATTTAAAAAAAAAACAACAACAATTGAATGACTTGAATTAAAATGCAGCTTTCACACACTTCTGTTTTTCTTTCCAGAAACACATTATTTGTTCAATATTACATAAAGATGAACCAATATTTCAGTTATATTGCTATAAGAAATGTTTTCTATATTCAGGCTGGCATTGGGATCTCAGAATTTACATTTTCACTTTGCCTCCACAGTGTTGCTGTCCTTGTGGGCCCCAAATACAGACTCACCAACATCCCCATGACCCACTGGGCTCTAATATACATCCTCATGCTATTCACCACATGCCTTTTGGTATCTCCAGACATTTGGGAAACTCAGGACATTCCAGGTGAGTTCAAGTGCAAAATGCTTGTCTTCCTGCACAAGGTCATGAGGGCACTCTCCATCTGTACCACCTGTGTCCTGAGTGTGCTTCAGGCCATCACCATCAGCCCCAGTGGCTCCTGGCTGGCCAACTTCAAATTTAAATCCATGAATCCCATTCTGTGGCTATTTCTCTTCTTATGGGCCTTATCTATGTTCATCTCTAGCTACCAACTTACTGGCCTTGCGGCCATGCCCAGTAATACACAACCTGGGTTTCTATTAGTCACAGGCCAGTGTTTCTTTCTGCCCATGAGCTACATCCACAGGGTCTTCTTTATAAGTCAGATGGCATACAGTGATGTCTTCTTTGTGGGGCTTATGATTCTTTCCAGTGAATAGAGTTTACTTCTACAGAAACACACAGTGGTCCCAGCATCTTCATGGTTCTCAGTTCTCTCCAAGCAACTCCCCAGAACAACGAGCCACTCAGATATTTCTGGTGCTCATCAGTTGCTCTACCATCGCTTGCTGTGCAGACTCTATCATTTCTTTTTCCACAGGCATAAAACAGACCATGGATCCCATCCTGGCATGTGTTCACAAGGTTGTGGCCAATGGCTATGGCTCAGTGAGTTCTTTGGTGCTGATCAGTGCCAATGCTCAAATAATTAAATTTATTCAAATCATATGGGGGGAGAAAGGTCAGCTGAAGGCAAACTGATCTAAATTAACTTTATTACTCTGGTTAAAATATTTCTCTATGATATGAAAAATGTTATTCAAAATAAATTGAGTAATGTAATAGAACAAAATTTTTCTCAGAAAAACATCATACATATGGCTAAGCAAGAACTTTATGTGTAATTTTACCCTATATATTACTGAACATTTTTTTAGTTTCTTTTTAATTTTTATCTCAAATGTTTATTTAGTTTTTTAATTTTTTAAAAAAAATTATTTTACTGAAATTCTATTAGAAGTATGTGAACATTTTTTCCTCCAAAAATAGCTATGTTGCACTCTTTTAAAAAGAATATTCTTGCAAGCAGCATGATGGGACATACCTGTAATTCAAGCTATTTAGTAGATTGAAGCAGGAGAATTTTATTACTGTGAGGCCACACTTGGCAACATAAAGAAATGGACTATAAACAACAACAACATAAAGAAAAAAAAATCAAGTCTGGGGATGCAGCTCATGGTAGACATTTTATTGGCTTGTTTCCCTGCACCAAATAACAAGGACAAAAAATATAAACCACTCTACACAAACTAGGAAAGTACTATTAAATTGGTATGTATAGGAAAATAAAAACTCAATCTATCATTATTTGCTGATGACATGATTCTACACTTAGATTACCCAAAGAATCCCACAACAAAACTTCTAGAATAAACTAATAACCAGTAAAATAGCAGGACATAAAATTAATACCCATAAATCAAATTCATTTCTCTACATCAGTTAGGAACCCACTGCAAGAGAAATCGAAACTATTTCATTCAAAATAGCCTCAAAAACCAAAAAAAAAAAAAAAAAGAAAAGAAAAGAAAAAAAAACAACACTTGGGAATCAATCTAACAAAAGAGGTGAAAATTCTCTACAATGAAAAGTACAGAACACTAAAGAATAAAATTTAAAACCTTAGAATATGGAAAGATCTCCCCTGCTCTTGGATAGGTAGAGTTAATATTTCAAAATTGCCATACTACCAAAACTGTCATACAGATTAATTCAATTCTTATTAAAATCTCAACAAAATTCTTCATAAAACTAGAAAAAGCAATCATGATTTTTTTTGAAAAATAAGAGACCTAGAGTAGCCCAAGTATTCCTTAACAAGTAAAGTGAAGCAGGAGGCATCACAATACCAGACCATAAACTATGAGGAATAGTAACAAAAATAGCATGGTACTGGCACAAAAATAGATATGTAGACCAATGGTATAGAATAGAAGACACAGAGAAAAAGCCATATGAATACACTTATGTTATACTATACAAAGGTGCCAAACACATATATTGGAGAAAATATAGCCGTTTCAACAATGATGCTGGGAAAACTGGATGTCCATATGTACCAACCAAAGTGAAATTAAGTCTCTATTTCTTTCCATGCAAAAAACGTAGATGGATCAAGGACCTAAGAATTAGACCAGAGATGCTACACCTAATAAAATAAAAGGTAGGCCCAAATCTTTATAATGTCAGATTAGGCCCCAATATTTTTAACACCACTACTAAAGTGCAAGAAATAAAAGCAAGAATCAATAAATGGGATGGATTCAAACTAAACAGCTTCTCAGCAAAAGAAACAATCATTGAGGTGAACAGTGAGGCTACTGTATGCAAGCAAATTTCTATCACATGCACATCAGACCGAGTGTTAATCTCCATAAAGAACTCAAAAAACTTAGTACCAAAAAACCCAAACAACCCAATTAATAAATGGACTAAGGGACTGAACCCTTTTCATAAGAAGATATACAAGTGATCAACAGAAATATAAAAATGTTTTCGACAACTTTAGTAATTAAAAAATATAAATCAAAACTACTGTAGGATTTAATCTCACCCCTGTCAGAATGGCAGTTATCAAGAATACAAGAAATAGAAAGTTGTGGAGAATATTTTGTGGAAAAGGTGCATCATATGTTTCTGGTGAGATTGAAAATTGGTGCAACCACTTTGGAAAGCAGTGTGGAGATTTCTCAAAAAGAAAACTTGGAATGGAACCACCATTTGATCTGGCTATCTCACTCCTTGGTCTACACCTAAAGGACTTAAAAATCAGCATACAATAGTAGTAGCCACCCCAATGTTTACAGCAGCTGAATTCACAATACCTACACTGTGGAACTAACCTAGATGTCCAGCAATAGACAAATGATTGAGAAACTGTGGTATATATACAGAATGAAATACTACTCAGCATTGAAAGAAAATAAAATCATGGCATTTGCAGGTAAATGGATGGAATTAGAGAATATTATGTTAAGCAAAATAAGACAACTTCAAAAACCTAAAGGCCAAATGTTTTCTCTGATTGTTGAATGCTGATTTATGATAGAAGAGCATGGGAAGAATAGAGAAACTCTGGATTGAGCAAAGGGAAGGTTTTATGGGGGTAGGAAAGATGGTGGAATGAGATGGACATCATTACCCTAGGTACATGTATGATTGCATAAATGGTGTGTATCTATATCATGTATAACCAGAGAATTTAAATGTTGCACTTCATATTGTGTATAATAAATTGAAAAGCATTCTGTTGTCACGTACAACTAGGTAGAACAAATTAAAAATATAATGAGATTGGAAACAAGAAAATGTGGTAATTCCAACACCACATTATAAATGTACCTAAATTACACATTTGAAATGGTCACTTGAATGAGAATTTAACCTCAAATAAAATATCTATTAAACAATGAAAACAATGAGTTGTACTCTCCTGAAGGCATAGAAGCTAAGGGTGATCAGAATGCACTGTGTAGCTATAGACTCCCCCAAAGCCCCTGGATCACCTATCCAAAGTGTACCTAGTAACACTCCAAGAACTGAGAGCGTACTATGTGTCTGCAGCTGTTCAAGGTTTTTATTTACTTTGTTGGTAATCTACTCCGTGTTCTTCAGATCTGGTTGGAGAAATTCTCATTGTATAGTTGAAAAAACTAGGGCTGGGTGACATAATGTCCCAAGATCACCTACCATGCAGCCTAGGGCTCTAAGTACAGATTTCTCTGAAGTACAAAGTACAGTTTAGTCTAGAAAGATAAAAATCAGTGGTGGGTCCTGGATTGAAATGGAAGAAAGAATGAGGAATTAGGAACATCAGAACTTTTGGGTGTCATATCAATATTTGCTATCTTGGTTGTGGTGATGGTTTTACCAGTGTGTGTGTGTGTGTGTGTGTGTGTGTGTGTGTGTGTGTGTATCTCACAAAACAGAAAATGGTTTACTAAATATATGTAGTTTCTTGCAGATCAGCTCTACCTGAATAAAGTTCTTTTTATAAGAGAGTGAAAGACTGAACACACTTCTACTAAGAAGACATTTGGATGGCAAATAAGCATAAGATGCTGAACTCCATGCATCATTACAGAATAGTAAATGAAACACAACTCTAACAATGGACAAAATCCCAAACCTGAAATCACTAATTGCTGACAGTATGAGGAGAAATTCAATGTCTCCTACACTCCTGGTGGCATCATAAAATTGCACAGCCACCCTGAAGACAGTCTGGCAGCTTCTTACAAAGTGAAAATTAGTCTTCCATATGAGTCAGCAATCACAGTCCCAGCTAATAATCCACGGGAGTTGAAGGTTTTAAAACCTGCACACAAATGTTTAAACTACTTTATTAATGATTGCTAAGAACAAAAAGAAACCAAGATATCCTCCAGAAGCTATCATCTATTATTAATTTTAAAAGCTTGTGACAAATCCAAATCGTGAAGTGTCACTCAGCAATACAAAATAAATAGGGGAACACCAAAAGACATAAACCTATTTTGCTTGGGTAACAACTGGCCTGAATTGCCTCATCTTTGTGAGACAACAATATGACCTTCTGGAAAAGCCAAAGCAAGAGACAGCAAAAATGATTAATTGCTGAGAGTGATTGAGGAAATATGGGAGAGGGTGAAGAGTTAAATTATGGGGTCCTTAGGATTCCCAGTCTATTCTGTCAGCTACTCTAAATGTGGATACTCACAACTCTGTATTTCTTTATACATATACAGTTGCTCAGCAAGTAACTAAAAATGATATGTCAATATTGGTAACATGATATTAGTTTAGAAAGAGTGACAACTGTACTACAGTAATGCAAAACATAACAAATAAGAGAGGGCTGGGGTGTGACTCAGCAGTAGAGTGCATGCCTGACACCAGTGAGGACCTGGGTTCGATCCTCAGCACAACATAAAAATAATTAAATAAGGTATTGTGTCCAACTACAACCAAAAAATAATAGGGAAAGGGGGCAGGGTAAATGTATATGAAAACTTAGACTATCTGCTCAATTTTTCTGTAAGTGTAAAACTGCCCTAATAAAATAAAGTGAGTTAATTAGAATAGACAAAACATGCTCAGAGATTTGCTAGCCTAAGCAATGACCAGACCTTACCCCTGGACACATATGCCCTTGTGCTGAGAATGAATGATGCACAACAACCCTGCCTTCTCTTTGAATTTTTAATAATACATTCCTAACAGGAGGGTGTCATATCAAGTCTATGTTTAAAATTTTCACTCACTTTATACAGAAGAGTGAACAAAAAAAATTGTATGGAGAAAACCAGTAACTTACATATTCAAGGAAGTTGACTCAACTTTTACCAAAACATGTGTAGTGAGTTAGCTCCCTGTAATTCTGATAGTCCTTCCTTACTGAGGAAGATTTGTTTGAACATCACTTTACTATTCTAATGCTTAAGAGAAAATGATATGGGAATTTTTTTTTAAAGTCCTTCTCACTACCACCATGTAACATGCAAAATAAAAATACAATACTTTTGTACACCTGAAGGAGCTTGCATGAAAATTCAGCAGGACAATTGATGTAAAGAGGTGTGTTGGTGCACATTTAAAAAAACAAATAAATTGTGGCTGATGTTATTACAAAGAGAGAAATATTGATTAGAGAGGAAACGGATTTGACATTTAAGGCTTCCTCACATTGTTTCTCTATATTTCTAATAACATAATTTTTCCCCAGTGAGTGATCCATTTCTGGACTTTGGTGGAGACTGATACTATCAACCAGAAACAGGGATCAGGACCTCTGAGTGAATTCTAGCCAGCTCAGTTCCTCTGTTCCCTCACTATAGGAAGACTCAACCACGGTCTGAAATTAGAAATGACTACATGAGCATACCCTACATTACTTATCCAAAGGTCACAGCAAACATGTTCTCTGTTGCAGGTACTGAAGGGGGAAGAAGAGAGTATTTGGGGATTGACATCCATGGTTCTTAACAGCACCTGCTTTTGGCTAAGCTACAATCGACAGAGCTGCAGAAATTACCTCCAAGAAGAGCGGTGACCCATGTACCTTCCTTGGTGGATTAGTGTTCAATAATTAAAACAGATCTGCAAATTCAAGCTTGACTTGAATGAGAGAAGAAAAGGAATTGTCTAAAATGGGTGAATAACTGAGGACCCATAGTTACTGAGGGAAGTTGCAATCACCTAGATGCAGAGAATGCTGGCTTGCTCAAGAAGGAGACCTCTTTAATCTGTGTTCATGCCCAATTACAGTATCATCATTAGTCATAAATTCCTTCCTTCCTACTTACTTTCCTTTACTCCATCTGTATTTTCTCCCATTCTTATGCACTCCCTTCTTTTTATACCAGGCCTAGATTTCCCAGTTGAGTGTCCATATTTTCTTCTCAAAACTAAGGCATTTAGAACTCAAATCTCACTATGAGCTACATAAATTGATAATGTTTGGCATTAATTTGATCTACTTTCAGTAGACAGACTTCAGACATATATCTTCTAAATGCATATGCATTCAAAAACATTAAATGTCTTTCTTATTACACTTTATTTTATGATAGGTCCTACTTATTGGAGTACACATGAGGCCATCAATTGGCTTTTTATGATTGGTACCCATTTGAAAACTCAGAGTCAATTTCCTTGGAAAATGAGAGGTATAATCAGAAAGTTTTTATCCAGATGGTGCTTGTTTATTATTGTATGAGAATGGATTTTTTTCCTCTTATCCACTTGAGACTCCTTCTCTGCCTACTGCAGGATGGGTACTGTCAGACATCAGATGCAATACCAAGATTACCAGTCTACTGAGAGACATTATCATTATAGAGAGGAAGAGAATGGTATAGCACTAGGGCAAGATGGTCAAAGTAATTACAGACCCTGTCATATAATACAAATTAGTATTTATCTGATTGTCAATGGGAATGGAAAAGTATTTGCAATATGAGTAAGTCAAAATCTGGGTGCATAAAATTGTCACTATAAATTGCATCACTACATGATTATATTCATAATTATCTGCCATTGCCTATTAGCTGCTGTCAAGCAGTCTGAAGCTGCAGTATGGTAGGTGACAGGGACACAAAGATCACAGCTGCAGCTGCCACACTTCCATGGAGAATACAAAAAGTCCAAATGTATTCTGCCAGTCTACTACCATCATAAGCAGCAAAGAGAAGCATGATGTCATCTCTCCAGATACCTAGTCCCACAGGATGAAGTCACTTAAGGGTCATAGGTAGTGGTTTGCTCTGCCACTGACAAGCTAATTCTTCACTGCATCAAAGTGTTTTTTAAACTTACCTGAAAACTGAAAAGATGTTTGTGATAAACTTTTCTTCTTGTTAAAAAAAAATTCCTTTGGAATTTATATTTTTAATTTTCAAAGCAGCTCTGCAAATGTCAAAATTTTATATTATTTGTATATTTCCAAACAGTTTGTTCTTTATTTCTCCCATGGTTCTGTTGCATAGACATTCTATTGGAAACTACCAAATATGCTCCTATGGGTTTGCAAGTATTACTCAGTTCATCTCCTGTAATTTCTGAACACACGGCAGATCCCTCTTTGACTATCCTTTGTGAGGGCTCTGGATTGTGGGTGTTTGTGTTCCCTCTTTGGTGTCTTGCTCTAAATCCATAAAGATTCTGTTGGTGGTTTGGGTATCCATGAGCCCCAAGGATCCACATGGTCAAGGCTTGGTCTCCAAAATGGAGCAATTGCGCAGTGGGGGAAATTGCAAGAGGTGAGACCTAGGAGCTGTGGATGTGGCTCAGTGGTAGAGCAGTTGCCTAGTATGTGCAAGGGCTTGGGTTTCAGCTCAATTACCATGGAAGGAGAGAGTGAAAGAGAGAGAGAGAGAGAGAGAGAGAGAGAGAGAGAGAGAGAGATGGGAAGCATACCTAGTGACATCATGGGCCCTCTCCTATCACTCTCTGAAATGTTCCACTAGAGCCCCACCATGAGGTGCTCCCTCTCCATAAACTCAGGACAACATGATCAACCAACAATAACTGAAACTTCCAAACCTGTGAACCAAGAAATCTATTTGTTATAGTGACCTGAAACTGAATAAGCGGACTTATTTAGAAAGTCTTGAGTCACTTGCTAATTATACTTTTGGTTAGGCAGGCATAATGGCACACACCTGTAGTCCCAGTTTCTCAGGAGGCTGAGGTGGGAGAATCACTTGAGCCCAAGAAAAGTTACCAAAACCGCATTTGAAACACACACACATGCACACATGCCCTACTTTGACTTAAAATATTGATTTATATTTAATAGGAGAAATTTTATTAATTTAAGTTAAACTATAATGATGCCTGGTCCCTGCCTTCCTTTCTTGGTGATATCATTTATTGATAATCAAAAATTTTTTCAAGCCCTTGAGATCTGTGAATAAAAAAAAAAAATAACTAACAGGAACTATCAGAGTTCTGGCTGCCACAGCAAGAGACCTAAAGAAAACTTTTAGCAACACTCGACATCTGAAGGTACACAAAAAGCACTACTCCCCACCTTTTAGTAATGTCCTTTGTCCTCCTTGAAGAGCCCTGGGAGTCCAGGGTGGTTCCTCTCAGGTCTGAAGCTCTACTCTTTTGCTTTGAACTCCCTGATCTCTTTGGCTTTTGAAGCACCAAAGCTTACTCTATGCTATGAAGAGACACTTCACCTCTAGGCTTGTTGAAATTGTCAAGTGTATAGCAAGAATTATATATTTTAAAGAAACTAACAATTTTTAAAGTAACTAATAGGGGTGGGGAGATAGACGTCTATGGATTAGAGAAATAAAAATCATGGGAAGAGAGATGGGATGGAAATAGAAAAGACAATGGAATGAATGGGACATCACTTTTCTATGTTCATCTGTGAACACACAACCAGTGAAACTCCACAACCTGTACAACCACAGTAATCCAAAGTTATACTCCATAAATATATAATAAGTCAAAATACATTCCACTGTCATGTAATTCTAGAAAAAAACAAGCAAAAACATAAAAATGGAAAGTAACTAACAGCAGTTTAGTTACAATAAATGGTCATTACCTCTGGGGAAATCTAGGACTTCTCATCCAGTTTCTTTGCATGATTTGTTAAAAAAAATTTCAGATGTCTGTTCAGATCAAGCAGAAAATAAACAGCAAATTTTTGCCAAAATAAAATGTTGGCCTGGTAGCTCAGGTGATCGGGGATGTGGGGCTATGTCTTGGTGGTGTGGACATTAGAAAGGTATAGGAGATCTAGTCACTGAGGACAGAGATCTCATGGGGGACAGATAGGTATCAGAGTAGGCTAATTAGTGATAAGTTCTCCAGCAATCAGGGGTGGCCATATATATATATAATGAGGTGCATCATGGGAATACTGGGCAGTTCATTTCCATGGCCTTTCATTGAGGGCTTTTGCCTCAGTTCTGGGGAAAGTGAACACACAACCAGTCATTTATTCATTTATTGAATATTCTGGTCACCATTCTGATCACAATCCTCAGTCTATCCTATTGGTTGCCCACCCAGTCGTGCCCCTCTCAGACCCTGCACTGGCTCTACTACACAGCCAGCCCAGCTCAACTGATTGACCAATATGATGAAAACTTACATGTGGAAAAATATTTTTTTAAAAAAGTCAAAACTCCAGACAACCCTCATTTGTTCCATGGGACTTTTAAACTTTAAAAAAATGTATTGCTAGCACTTCAAAGGGACAGATTTAGGGTCATTCAAGTGCTGGTAAGTGCTGCTCAGTGGTAGAGCAAGTGCTGAACATGTGCATGACGCTCAGTTTCCATCCTAGCACCTAAATAAATAAAATAAATATCCAGGCATGGTGGCACATACCTGTAGTACCCAAGGCTCTGAAGGCTGAGGCAGGAGGATCCCAAGTTTAACAACAGCCTCAACAATTCATTGAGGCCCAAAGCAATTTAGTGAGATCATCTCTAAAAAATAAAAAGGGCTGGGGATGTGACTCACTGTTTAGGCATCCCTGGATTCTGTCCCCAGAACCAAAAACTAAACAAACCCAATTCACAAAAACCAAAAGCAAGTTGGTTTGCTTTGGTACCCATAGAAACCCAGAGTTCCCACTTCAAGTGAAAGGAAAAAAAAATTCAGTATTTGGCAGGTGTATTTTTCTAGTAGAGAAAAAAACAGAAGTATTGTATTTCCTCTTTATTCTACTTTCTGTTCATAGTCCTCAGGTTTGGGAAACATCTAGTCCAAGAGGACCAGCAACCTTTGTTACCAATTCCATTCTCAGATCTCTGGGGATGGAAATGGAATGGAAGCACCACAGAAAACCTGTCCAGTCCCTAATCTGAGCCCTTTGGACAGAGTTAGCTGTGAGTCCTGCTCAGGAGACCTCACCCTCCCTAGAATGTTCACAGACAGCAAGTATCTTTACTCTTGATGTGAACACTCAAGCCCAAAATCTCAGAGCCCCTGTGGCTCTCCTGAGCACTGTCTCCACAACAGGCAAACACTGGTCTGAACCCCAATTCCTTCTCTGATTGACCATGGAGAAAGGGACATAGAAAAAGTCTTGTTGCTACTACCTATAAAATGAGGTTGTGCCACCTGAAGACTTGAATTTAAATGAACAAAGAAAGGAAAAATCCAGGGTCACAGTACTGAAGGGAATGAAAGTAGCAGGTAAGTTAGAAAACTTTGCATAAAACAATATCCTAGCAGCAAAATATTGAGTGTTGGTATGAAAGAATATATGAAGTACTTACTTTTCTCATCTGTCACAACAGAGAAAATAAGAACTAAAATAAAAACATGATTTATGAAAAAAGACCCACAATAATTAATTAATTTATCTATTTATTAATTTGTATCAGGGATTGAACCCAGCAGCACTTAACCTCTGAGCCACATCCCCATCCCTTTATTAAAAATATTCTCTTTTAAAATTTTGGAAAGAAAAAGTTTTAATCACAGTATTGGGGTGATCTTATATCAAATAGGTATTTTTCTCACAAAAGAAATATGTACATGTTGTAGAATCATATCAGTCATGTAGTCACATATATACATGCAATAATAATGTCTGTTTTATTTTACTATCTTTCCTATCTTCACATCCCCTTCCCTCCCCTCCCATCACTTTCCTCTAAATTAAAAGTTAGCAATTGCTTATTTTTCTCCTGAATTTGGTTTTCTTTTATTAAATTAAACTGAAAATGATTTATTTAAAACTTGTCATATACATTCAATCTCATTTTAATTATTTTTTTTTACTTCTTTCTACCCATCCTCCCTCTCCCATTCCCCCCTCACTTCTTCCCACTTATATGAGTAGAAAGGCACCTGGGATAATGTGGCCTAAGGCTAATTCTGGTGTTTGTGGCACTAGGTTGTCATGATCCTCAGCCCCTACCCAATGTTTTAGTATTCTGCTGTATACTTTGAATTTTCTATAAAAGCCTTTAGCATTTTTATAAAACAACATGATGAGGTTTCCAAAAAAATAGTACTAGTTTTGAAGGATTTGGGGGTACAGAAACACATGATGGGAAAATCACCTGACATAGTGTGGCCACATGATTCTGAGAGACTCCAAATTCCTTTGTGGGACCATACAGATTGTTCTTACCTGGAATGTCCTTCCTTTTGCCCTTTAGCAAATTTCTACTCATCCTTCCCTACCTACTTGAATGTGAATACCTGTGATAAAAAAATGTTTCTCCCAATACCTACACCCAGCCAATTAGACCCTTTCTTTGGAGATGTGGAACCTGAGCAGTGATAAAGAGATAGTAGAAAGGCTGACAGTGTGCTTATGTAACAGCAGTGTCCAGGGATGAATGTGCAGGACTTTGGGGCACTGAGAACAACTGGCACAGCTCAGCTCTTGGTTTAATGAATTTTGCTATCAGATTCCCTTGATCTCTCCAATGTCCTCTAACCAATTGTTTTTATTTAAATCACCCAGTTCATATTCTGAAGCTTGCAGGCCAAATCCCCAGCTGCTGCCCTGTCTCCCCAGCATTGCTTCAGATTTTCAGAATGAAGGATAGTTACATAGAGGTTGTGATGAAGAGTCTCTCCTCCTGAGATGCAGCCTTTAGAAAGATGAGGCATGGTCACACATTGGTGCTGCCTCATTCTGAGCAGTTTGGGGCTGGCTGGTGAGGAGAGAACATATGCCTCTTCTTTACACAGAAGTTGTGCCCATCCTGTGCTTAAATGCTAAGAGAAGGTTTTGAAGGCCACAGAGCTAGAGAAAAGCAGAGGGCCAGCTCCTGTGCACACAAGCACTCTTTTAATTCTGGCTGGGCTCCTCCACAAGCAGGACAGGGACCTTGCTATCTTTTCTCACAAGTGTCTCCTTTTTCTCCATACTCTACCTGACACACAGAAGGCATTCAAAACATGCCCACCTCTATGATAATAAAGTATAATCACAAGCTGCACTGTAATCAGAGATACTGGGAAGCAGAGTTGAGCACAGTAGTCCAAGGACATCCATTGGTGGTGTGGGGTCCTAAGGAGAACAGACGCCCAAGTCTAGTTGTCTCACAGCCTGAGGTACAGGGTGTCAGTGACCACAGGCAACTCTGCAAGACCCCTTTATTCATTTCTGAGGATGCTTTCAAGGAGAAGTGGGGGTTTTCAGGTGGGTGTGGGAGTGACAGATCTAGGAGTGACCTTGAGTAAAGGCCCAGGCTGGTCCAGAAGAACATAGCTAATTGGGATGGTGCTGATGTCACTGGAATTGGGCCAAGGTGGACCTCAAAATATCCCAGGGTTAGAGGGGAAAACATTCCATCCAAATATGTTAAATGTGTCAGAAGAGGACAAGACAAGTGGGCAGAATGCCATGGAACAATTGGGTGACATGACTGCAGAGGGCAAAAAGGGGAGTCCAATTGTAGGTTGGAGCTTATGAGAGGAAGTTGAGCAGGGCCAAGTGGAGCCAAAGAGATAGGCAGAGCAACTCCAGGGGAGCCCACAAATGGGCACAGCTGGCAGAGTGGAGCCAAGAGGAGCTGAGTGGAGAAGAGTGGATAGGAAGAGTTGGTGAGGTGGAGCCAAGCTGGGCTCAGTGGAGTTCAGTTATTGAGCAGATCTGTCTGGTAGGAGCCCAGTGGAGCTAGTCAGGTGCAGCACATAGCAGCTGTGTGTGGAGCTAGTGGAAGCAAGTAGGGGGCTGGCCCCACCCAGGGCTCCTCAGTAAGATCAGTGTGAGAACTAGGAGCCCAACTCGGGAGTGGAGGGCATGGTGAGCGCTTCTGCAGCAGAAGAAGGGAGCCAGAGAGTTGCATATGCTCTGGAAATCCTATCAGCCTTCACTGTGGGCCCAGCAAGGAACCAGGCGCTTGGGCTCCCATGGCCTAAGATGTGACATGAGTCTGTTCTGTTGGGGCTTCAGTTACCCCACTTACCAATGAGGCAATGGAGGGTGGGCCAGCATTCCTCAATCTCTCCGTCTCACGGGATGCTCTGGACCTTCTGTGTATTTAGTTGGTTTATGGTCCCTGGCATTTCTTGGAAAGGTCCTGTGGAATGTCACCTTAGAAATTTGTTTTCTGGGAGTGTCCATTGTTGTGTGTTCACAGAAACTTCTCGTGATGCCTGTTAGGAAGATGGTGTGACCTGAAGGTTTAGAGACGGTAAACATGTGACACAGTTGTCCCACTTTCTGGAGCCTGGTCCAGATTCACAATCCACCTCACTCACCAATAGGGGCTTCCTGGTGCCTGGGCAGTGAGAGAAGCATAGGTGGTGGAGGTGGCATTGACCTTCGCCAGGGGTGACCTTTGGGGACTCACTGAATCTGTAACATAGGACAAAGAATGAGGCCTTCCTCTCAGGCTGATGGGAAGCCAAGTGCCAGCTTTGTGATTCTCTAAGACAGTTTATCAGTGGATAGGATAGGGGACCTAGGGTCTGGACGTATCATGATGAAGACTTACATGTGAAAAAAAAAAATATTTTTTTAAAGTAAAAACTATTATGTAGGAGCCTCTGTTCTAGACAGTCAGGACATAGATAAAAACAAATCAGTCAGGAATCCTTGATTCCTTCTCTTAGGGGACTGCTATTCCATTGATCTGGCCTGAGAATTCAGGCACTGACCCCCTTAAGCATGTGGTTCAATGTTACCATCCATGACAATATTTCACCTGCTCAATTATTCCAAAACACAGCCTCCACCATCATGTCACTTAGGTGTTCCTAGTTATTTACTAGCTGTGAGATAAAGGTCTCCTTCAGGAGCTGATGCTTGCTTGATTCCCCTGTTGTATATTCTCATCCTCCTCAAGTTTCAAGAACACCTGTCTCACCTCTTCCACTCCACACCTCCTTGCTTAATATGGGTATTTTTCCCTTTCTAGAAGTGCCAACTTCTATTAGACACTAGAAGGCACCAGAATTTTACTTAAGTCTTTATTTCTAGAGCCCACCAGAATATCTGCCTACCAACCAGCTGGCTTGGTTATTGGAAATTTTAGAAAGTCCTGCAGTACTTGTTTTACAAGCAGCTTGTTCTGTTTTTTTTTTTTCCCTATGAAACTCTCAATGAGTTTTATATATAGAATTAATTATTCCACTATTAAAAGGAGTACTCTTACATGCACTACCCAGATTGTTCACTGTCATTGTGGAGAAGACAACGGAGATATGTCTTTTCACAACTTTATTAGGAAGTGAAGTAAGGGTATGAATTCAGTCCTGGCTTCTTCCTCCAGCAGTTCTGGGATGCTTCAGGAATCTTTGCTAATGTTGGAGGCATTTTGTGCTCTTTGCTAAGCTCTGATTAGTACAAGCGAATAAAGACATTATAAACATCTCAGAGGTGCCAAATGGTATCTCTTATCTCACTTGCAGTAACCCACTGGGCATCTATAGGCCCTAGTGAAAAATCAGTACATTTCGGCAAAAGCAGCTTATATTTTCTTATTGATATCAATATTTATTGCATTACAAATTATGTCAGAAACAGTTTAAGAACATTTATTATTTTGTTATCGTAATAACTTATATGGGGGGGTGGATACTGGGGATGATTGAACTCAGGGGCACTTGACCACTGAGCCACATCCCCAACCCTATTTTGTATTTTTAGAGACAGGGTCTTACTGAGTTGCTTAACACTTCATTTTTGCTGAGGCTGGCTTTGAATTTGCAATCCTCCTGCCTCAGCCTCCTGAGCCACTATAGCTTATTTCTTAACACAATATGTTTATTTGAAAAATGACAATATTTTCTGATACAAAAGATTTAATAATTAGAGTGGGATTGCTTTGCATTTTTACAAATGTCTGACTTCATAAAGGCATTTGAATTGCTTTATCTGTTGCATTCTATCAGTTGCAGTGCATTGTGCTGGTTGAAGTATAAAGAAAATTCAGGCAGGCATGTGGTGAGATAGATAGGACCTAGGGGATCTTCCAAAAGTGCCACAGAGACCCTCAGACTACACTTTAAGAATCCATGTTTAAGCTGAGTGTTGTGGCAAATGCCTGTTAATCCCAGCTACTTTGGAAGCTGAGGCAGGAGATCTGAGGTTCAAGGCCAGCCTTTGCCATTTTGTGAGACCCTATCTCAAAATAAAGAACAAAAGAAGTTGGGAGTGCAGCTCACTGGTATAGCACTCTGGGGTTCAATTCCCAGTCCTGGGGGAAAAAGGCCTTTTAAGATGTTGCTGTATTAATTTAAAGATGCTACCCCCCCTTATCTTTCTTCAAATATTAGAAGTTGTGTGAATGTGATGACCATGAGAAGTTTTTGAAACTTTCGCATTAATTAATGTTTAAAAGCAGCCTTTAACTCTCTTTGATATGAGGAGGATTTGTGGCCATTAAGCAGAACCCGCTACCATGGACTTGTGTGTCAATAGAATATATATTATGTAACATGATGGCATGTGACAGGGGAAACACTTGTTGAATCTGATTGATTTATTTATAATTGCATGTATTATATTCATATACTTATGCATTTATAATTTTGTGAATATATACACACAAGTGTGTGTGTGTGTGTGTGTGTGTGTGTGTGTAATTTTGTCTCTAAAATAAGCAGGAATTTGTGATGGATTGCTGTGGGTGGGAGGGCCAAAAGACCAATGATAGTTCCTGAATTTTTATCTTGAGCCAAGCTAGGGGTTTGCTGACCAACACCCAATACTGGGTGAGACAGAAAGACCCCATGGAGCAGGATAAAGAGCATTAATCTTGAGGAAGGCTTTGCTCTGTTGTTTGTGATGCCTTCTAGATATCCACATGGACAGGTCTGCAGGTGAGATAAGAGGGCTGGAAAGAAGATGAACATTTGGGAGGCAGGGAAATGTGGAATATACTTATTGCCATAAGACAGAGGGTGACCCAGGGTGAGGGTGAAGATAGAGAAGCACATAGAACCTTGCGCTGAGCTGGGGACACACATATATTTATCATTGGAGAAGAGGAAAAGTCTACAAAGGAAACAGAGAGTGAGGGTGTCCAGAAAGGAAGATGGAAAACCAGGGAAATGTAATGATATGCTAGACAGACACAGTCCCCTTGTGCATGACTGTATTTAGCACCCACATTTTCTTGGCCTCCTGGACTTCTGTGCTGATAGGAATTAAAACTCTTTAATATGCATAAGGTGGCCAGATACATGAGGGTTCATTTATGTGCTCTGTTCATACATGTGGTCCTTTGCCTTATTGGAATTCACTTGTGAATGATAAGTACTAAGATAAAATCAAGAAAAATTTTATGAAATCAACTGCAGAGTACTCAAGCAAATGCAGGTCCACGTTGAGCAGGCATCCTGACTGTGTAGGAGGAGCACCATGGGGCTAGCCATCCTTTGCCTGCCTTCTACCTCCTCCTCCTCTCTCTCCATCATCTTCCCTCTTTCCCTTCCTGACTTCTGTAATAGTAAAACCCTAAGTAGGATATCTGTATTCTGAAAACATAAGTCTACATTACAGTATTGAAAACTATAAGCACAGAATTACTCTGTAAATATCTAGAAGTTATTTATCTTACACAATTGAAATTTTATATCCATTACAGAGCAGCACCCCACTTCACCCTAACCCCATTCCTGGAAACCAATATGCTTCTCTCTCTCTCTCTCTCTCTCTCTCTCTATATATATATATATATATATATACATATATATATATATATATATATATATATTGTGTGTGTGTGTGTGTGTGTGTGTGTGTGTGTGTGTTTGCTACCAGTGATTGAACCTAAGGAACTTAATTGAGTGCTGCCACAGTGCAGAGAAGATTGTTGCTATTAATGGACATGGGGAGGACCCACAAGGACAGAAATAGTCACAGAATGGGGTTTGCAGATTTAAATTTGAAGTTGGCCAACCAAGAGACACTGGGACTAATGGTGACAGCCTGAAGCACAATCAGGACACAGGGGGTGCAGATGAACAGTCTTCTCATGATCTTGTGCAGGAAGAGTAGTGCTTTTCATTTGAAGTCACCTAGGAATGTCCTGTGCTTCCCAAATGTCTGTAGATACCAAAAGTCCCATGGAGAGGAGCATGAGGATGTATGTTTGAGCCAAGTGGGTGACAGGGATGTTAGTAAGCCCGGGCTTGTGGCCCACAAAGACTGTGGCAATGTGAAGGCCAAGCATACAGATGTTTGTTGAGATCCCAATGCAAGTCTGAGAGTTGAAGGCATTTCTAAAAGCACTGAATCTAGAATGTCAGTTCACCTTCATGGGAAAGTGGTAGTAAATGAGGTGTTTCTGCCAAGTAAACCAGAAGTTTTTAAAGTTGCAACATTTTTATTGCAATATTTTTATCATTTTGGCACATTTTATAATCACTAGAAGCACTATTTAGTAAAAAAAAATTCTTTGAAGTAGGATAGGCTCTTATTTCCATTATCAACTTTAACTCAAGGAATCGTGTTCCATTATCAACTTTAACTCGAGGAATCCATAGCAGAGTATTGGCCTACCCCACAAGAAATCTGGTTCCACCCCAAGAACTGAAAAAGAAGTAATAAATTTTTTAAAAGTAATTTTAGCTCATAACTTGTTCTTCAGATCAATAATTTTGTAGATTTCCCCTCACCTCATGGAAGTGCTAATGTCTAACCCTCTCAGTCTGGAGAACATACTATGTTTTCCTTTAGATTATGACTTCCATAATGCTATAGTCATTAATTTTTAATTCTGTCCTTCAAATTTTTCAAGGGTGAAAATGTGGTCTTTTTTGTCTTTGGAATTGCAGTATCTGAAATACCACAAAAGACTGTTGGTATAAAGGTTGCACTGTGGATACTGGAATCTTCTAGGGAAATAATATCAATATGTTCAATACATTGTTTCTTTATAGAAGTAAAGAATTGTGGGAGATTTTGTATTATGTGTTCTGCACCAAAATAGCTTCCTTTAATCCAGTCCCCACCAATTACCATCATGGAAATCTATGTCATCTCATGTAAGTAATTTCATCTCAGTTTACATCCTGAGTAAAAGCAGGACAATTATAGCACTTTTCTCCTATCATCATGGGTGTGAGTCAGTACATATATGGTTGATATATTTGAAGCACTATGTAAATGTGAATTATTGACTTATTTTTTATAAATATCTAACCTTGACTTGAAAAATTAACGTAGTGTATTAAAATTTCCATAACTTAGGGAAGCAATGTCTACAATAAGTGTGGCCTTTTTCTTTCCTTCAAATTTTGATTCTTGCTTATTGGTGGTATTATAGATTTTTCTTCCTCTTCTCATTTTCTAATTTCTTCATGAAATAGATTTAGATGTTTCCATATTTAAAAATCCTCCATGGAAACAGGGATACAGCTGGTAGGGCCTCCTTCTCAGATCTACAGAAAGAAATGCTAGGTTATGTCTTCATTTTCTCAGACCTCTGTATCAGTGAATATATTCTCACCATTTCAATGCTACAGGGGCATCATTTACATAAATGTTCTGACAAGTTCTTCAGACAAGTCCTGAACTATATTTATCTGCTCAGGAGTAGAGACTGACATCAAGTCTCCTTCAGTTAGTCTCTCCTATGATCCAGAGTTCCATGGGTACATGGTCAATGTGCCACTGAATACCAGGGCCATGGCTCCAATGAAGGCATTCTTCTCAGTCTCTTTAACCATGCTTTACACATTCTCATCTATTAAACCCTAAAAAAGTGATAGTAACTTCTTTCTGAGTCTTCATATGAATAGGAAGATTGAAGGAATAAATGATTTAATGTCTTGCTATATGACAATTTTATCAAAATACCTTTGTAAAGAAAGGCAGAGTTACTGCCAGTACATAACTTTGACATAATGCTTATGAAATCAAGGCAGTGAGCATAGGAAAAAATTCAGAGAGACCACAGGAGGCTCAGTTAAGGGAAGCCACAGGAGTTCCACATGGAATGCACAGAAATCATGTGAGCAGGATAAATGGAAAGATATATTTTCAATGAAGTCACTGAATCTCATGAAAGGTGGAGCTAGAATTCTTGTTTGGGGGGATGGGATAATTTCTACCCCAAGGTGTAAATGTGTATTGTGAAGTAAAAGTTCAGGAGGCAGCATTACAGGGTTACGAATTTTGAAAACAGGAGGAAAGCTGTCATAAATCCCTTGCTGACATTAGCTGGAAATACAGCCTAGGGAAGCTTGTAGAAAACAATAAAGTAGACATTTGGTGTGTGTGGGTACTGGTGTCTAAATCCAGGGGTGATTTACCACTGAGCTATATTCCCAATACCCAGAACCTTTTTATTTTATTTTTAATTTGGGGACAGTTTCTCACTATGGGTATTAGGACCTCACTAAGTTGCTGAGGCTTGCCTTGAAATTGGCATCCTCTTGCCTCAGATTCCCAAGTTCCTGGAACAATAATTATATCTATGCCCAGCCAAAGTAGACTTGAGACACACACTTTATATGTTGCTTGCCTCTGATCAGACAAAAGAAAGGTGGCTGGGGTTCTGGCTGAGTGGTAGAGCATGTGTGAGGCACTTGGGTTTGATCCACAGCACCACATAAAAATAAACAAAGGAAAGGTATTGTGTTCACCTACAACCAAAAAAAAAAATAAGTAGAGGTCACACACACTCTATGTAAATGCAATAAAACTTTCAATTTCAAGGGAAATAAAGTATTACAAACTTAAAATCCAGCTGTTGGCAACAGGTCCAGTCAAATTCAACCAGTCACATTAGAGTTGGCATATCTGTCACCAAGGAGGCAAAAAAAATGTCTGTCATGACCAAGTTTAAGTACAACTGTAAACTTTACATTTGGATCAATACTGTCTGAAAGATGCTGGCACATTCCATAGCTAAGAAACCTCTAGGTGCATATTTATTTATTTTTGGAAAGACACCTCAGTGCTGGGAAGTAGACCCTCAAGCCATTAATTCTCCTTCAGAAAATCTGCCCATGTTTCCCAAGCTTCTTTCATCCTGCTTCCAATGCCTGGATTTAGGCATTTGAGACAATATGGAAAACATCTCCACTATTATGCTTTAATTAGCATTTATTTTCCTTCAAAAATTACATGAATTCTTGGACATTATACTTAATTTACCTCAATAATCATGCAAATGTGAAATATGTGTCTTCTGGAGGCAGCATATTGTTGGATTTGTTTTTTTAATCCATGATACCGGCCTATGTCGCTTTATTGGAGAGTTTAAGCCATTAACATTCAGAGTTACTATTGATATATGGTTTGTACTTCCAGCCATGTTTGATTATTTATCCTTTTTAAAAAAAAATTTAGTTTGTTTCTCCATGATTATCTTTCCCCTCGCCCTCTGTCTTTACTGAGGCACTTCCCACTGATGGTTTTGGTTATTGTTTTTCATTTCTTCCTTGTGTAGTGTTTTGCTCAAAATGCTTTGCAATGCTGGTTTTCTGGCTGCAAATTCTTTTAACTTTTGTTTATCATGAAAGATGTTTATTTCGTTGTCATACCTGAAGCTTAATTTTGCTGGATACTGAATTCTTGGTTGGCATCCATTGTCTTTCAGTGTTTGAAATACATTGTTCCATGACCTTCTTCCTTTCAGCGTCTGTGATGAAAAATCCGTCGTTAACCTTATTGGTTTACCCCTGAATGTAATCTGTCTCCTTTCTCTTATAGCTTTTAATATTTTCTCTTTGTTCTGTATATTGGATATCTTCATAACAATGTGTCTTGGCGTTGGTCTACTGTGATTTTGCGTGCTCAGTGTCCTGTATGCATCTTCAATTTGTATATCTGTTTCCTTTTTTATTTCTGGAAAGTTTTCTGTAATTATTTCATTCAGCAGGTTACTCATTCCCTTGGTTTGAATCTCTTTACCTTCTTCTATCCCGATGACTCGTAAGTTTGGTTTTTTTATGTTATCCCATAACTCTGGAAGTTTTTCTTGTAATTTTTTACCAGCCTTTCTGAGTTGGCTAGACTCTTTTCAAGATGATATATTTTGTCTTCAGTATCTGACGTTCTGGCTTCTACTTGCTCCACTCTGTTAGTGATACTCTCAATTGAGTTTTTAATTTGGTTTATCGTTTCCTTCATTTCTAGAATTTTTGTTTGATTATTTTTTATAATCTCTATCTTTTGATAAAGATGCTTAACTTCTTCTTTTATCTGTTTATGTAATTCATTCTCAATGTGTTCTTTCGCTGCTTGAATTTGCTGTCTTGTATCCTCTTTAAGGTTCCATTCCATCTGTCTAAGGTGTTCCTTGAGTTCTTTATATGACCATTTTTCTGATGACTCTAGGTCCTCCTGAATATTTAGGCTGTCCTGCATTGTTTGTACTCCTTTTCTTCCTTGCTTTTTGAAGCTGCTCATGTTACTTCTTGTTCTGTTTGACTGCTGAGTTACTGTTTACTCCTATAAATTTATTTGATGCTTGGGAGGAAAGGTATTAGAAGGGAAGGGAAGAAGTCACTAAAGAGAATGAGAGTAAGCAGGTAGAATTCAAGGAAGGGGGGATAAGAAAATTGAAAATAAATGAAAAGACAAAAGAAAAAAATAGGAAATAAAAAAAGAAAAAAAATTTAAAAAAAATAATAATAAAAAATTAAAATTAAAATTAGAAGAAAAAAAATTTTAAAAAAATTGAAAAAAAATTTGAAAAAACAACAAGAAAAATGAAAATGAAAGAAAAAACCCAAATCAAAAAAAAAAAGAAAAAAAACTAATAAATGCAGTCTTAGAGTTTGATTAACTTCTCTTCCAGTAGGTGGTGCTGTGCCCACCAGGCCAAGTTTCTTCTGTCAATACGCGGGAACCAATCACTGTGCAGCAGCTCCTCCTCCCAGACTGGGCGAGTCTCCAATCCTGAGTGCCTAAGGCCTCCTCTTGTGTCTAGTCACTTCCCCACTTTTCCTCTAGCCAGGCCCCTCTCATGGGTGCCGCTCACCACAATACTGGCTACACACCAGGTCTGCTGCTCCCAGGAGTCCTGTTCTCATGGACGACTGGGCACACTCTCCCAGTTTGCCATTCCCTCAGACCCTAAGTTTGTAGAGCTTGGGGCTTAGAATCCTTAGCGAATTTTACTTGCCCTCCGGTAGCCACGCCCCCGGTAGCTGGAGCAAGAGACCTCAGCTGTCAGCACTGGTAGGAGCGGTAGTTCCCACCGCGGGTCCCGTGCCACGTCTGATTCCCTGGGTCTGGCTACCGTGCTCACGGAAAGCTGGGAGGGGCCCTTATGGGAGAGCTGGGAGGGGCCCTTAAGGTTTCCCCGATGTGTGGAGAGGGAAGGCTAGGGCATTACACACCTGTAGCCGCAGGTTTCAATGAAGTTATCTCCTTCGCCGCAGTCTGATGACGTCAGTTCTCTGCCATGGTAGTATCTCTTGCAAATGGCGACAGTTCATTTCCCTTTGCCGGGTGACCAATGCAACAGGTGGGTCCTTACTGTCTCTCCCAAGCCCCGTTTCAAACCTGTGGCCACTACCTATGAAGGCTCGGTTGGCATTTACCTCCCTAGGATCAGAAGGACCGACCAGTTGTTTCAGCCGGGTGGATTAGTGCTGAGTCACAGCTGTTTGTCTGCGGGAAGCGGGTGAACAGGAGCTTGAATTCAGCCGATCCGGGCTCAGTGTGTGTTCTGAGAGGCCCCGACTGTTCGCCCCAGACCCACGTCAGCTCAGCATTGCCTAGTGATCCTGAGAAAACAGAATTTAGGTTGTTTACGACTCCCTATGCCCACAGAGCTGAAGAGGTCAGAGACTTGATCTCTCTGCGCCCGCCGCCATGTTGGAATCCTCTTGTATACTTCTAAAACCTTTCTTTTGTGAAGAAAGATAATGTTAGCAGTTCCCAATATCAATAGTACATAATCTATGCACGTTTTTATTATTAACATATTTATTGTTAGACTCTATGTCTACAGATGTTGGCTTCAATTATTATTTAAAAATACAGTCATTAGTTTCATAAAAGGCATACCATTTCTGGTGGCATATAGAAAACTGAATTTCAGATGTAGGATGTTATGTTTAGGGGGAAAGGAGTGAGGGTATGGGGTTAATCTAACTTAGCAACTTTGAAAAACTCTAAATAATAGATAGGTAATTTATGGAAGAATGTATAGATTCAAACTCCTATCTGTATTTAGAAAATTACCTTATGAATAAATAGTAAAAGTTAGGGGGATGAAAGTGGGATAGAGGGAGTGAGAAGGAAAAAAAACAAGGAAACAATAAGAAAAAAAGAGAGAGGGAAAACAAAAATTTTAAAAAAGGGGGGGAGGGAGATGGGGTATATGCAATTCCTCTATATTATATTATTCTGGTAATTCTGTTGTTAAAGCCCTATTTCATCCACAATTCTTGGTTTCACACATGTTGAGGTTGTTAGGACCAGAGTGGGAAGGGTAGAGGAGACTGGATGAATGGATGAAAAGAGAGAGAGAAGAGAAAGCAAATTTAAAAAAAAGTCTCTCAGAACTTTATTTTCTTTTCTTCCAGTAGGTGGAGTTGTCTGTTTCTAGCTTGAGTGTCTGCATTCAAGGTGGTGGAGGTAGCCAGTGTGATGGGACTTGAGCTTCCACCTGTAGCCTCATACTCTTAGTTTTTGAGATAGAAACCAGGTGCCTATACAGTTGTTGTTTTGCATTGATAGCTACACCTCCTCAAAAAAGCTAGGGAAAAAATTTTTAGTTATTGCAGCTAATGGTGGGGAAGTTGGAAACCGGGTACCTGATCAGCCACAGAACCTGGTAGCCACGCCCACAGGTTGATGGGTTTTAAGGGTTGATGGGATTTTCCAAGATGGGTTCCATCTGTTTCCCTTGTAAGGTGTTTGGTGAGGTAGGGGGTGCTGGGGAGACCTTATGTTTGTCCAGAGCTTGGTCTGGTGACCCACAAGCAAAGCCTCTATGTTCTGTGCCTCATTCAGTCTGCACCCCAGCGACCCATGCCAGCCCCTCCTCTGGGTCTGCCCCGAGGGCTGGATGGGCTCCTCCTCGGGGTCTCTGGGGTATTTATTTGTATCCAACAAATACAGACCTCTCTGTTTTCTGATCATGATATGAGTTTCTGTCCTCCACAGTCTGCCACCATGATGTTCAGCCTCAACTCCAGCCCCAACGAATGGACTCAGCCTTCTATTAGTGAAGACCTCTGAAGCCAGAAGCCTTCATAGAAAATTCTCCTCTTCTTCTCAGGAGATCCTTTAGTCACAGCAGCAGAAAAAAGCTCACTGAAACAGTCCCCTTGTCAAAGATGAGATGGCAGTATGTAACTGGGCTTGTTCTGGTTCTCTCTTCTGTGTATTAGTATATACACTGCCTACTATTCAACCACATTGATTTCTACAGCTTTGTAAAATGTTTTCAAATCAGGAAGTGTGATGCTTTCAGATTTGCTCTGTCTTGAGGGTGCTTTGGCCATTCAGGGTCTGTCTTACACTATTTGAACTAATATACCAGTAGAACACATATTAGGTAACTTGAAAAGAATATAAATGTATTTTTATTGGTATTATGGGGAACTAGGAATTCCAAGATCAAGGTGTAATCCATTTATAAAGAATATAAGTAACAATGAACATTACCAAAGATGAAGGGGAAAATGTTCAATCATAAATGGTTGATGGGACTGCCAAGTAGTGCAACCTCTCTGGAAATCAGTATGGAGATTCCTCAGAAAACGTGATATGGAACCACCTTTTGGCCCAGGTATCTCACTCCTCAGTATATACCCAAAGGAATTAAAATCAGCACACTGCAGTGACACAACCACATTAATGTTTATACCAGTTCAATTCACAATAGCTAAGCTATGGAACCAAACTAGGTGTCCTTCAACAGAAGAATGGATAAAGATAATGTGGTATATGCACAATGGAATATTATTCAGCCATAAAATATAATAACTTTATGATTTTGATGGATGGATGTGGAGACTATAATGCTAAATGAAATATGCCAGTCCCCAAAACTAAAGGCTGAATGTTCTCTCTGATAAAAGAATGTTAATATGCAATAAGGGGTGAGGGAAGAATAGAAGTTCAATAAATTAGACAAAGTGGAATGAAGGAAAGAGTGAGGGAGGGGAATAGGAAAGATAGTATAATGAATTAGACATAACATTTATATGTTCATATCTGAATATACAACCAGTGAAACTCCACATCCTGCCCAATCACAAGACTGGGATGCTAATTAGAATAAATTATAGTCCACATATGTATGATATGTCAAAATGCACTACACCATCATGTAGATCTAAAAAGCTCAAATAAAAAATAAAATAACAACAAAAAAGGTACCAGGATTCTTATTGTGAAAATATACAGGACAGCAAGTTTTCTTTGGTATTGAAGAGTGGAAAGCAGTGTGAACATTCCTCAGAAATCTTGGTATGCAGCCAATTCCAGAGAGAATTGGAGAGCAGTATCTGAGACTGGGGCCTCTGATGACTTCATGCCTGTGACATGCTCAGTACCTGGAAACATTTCTGTGCAAAGGTGAAGGATGCCTAGCTGCTGTGGTAATGCCCTCCATGAGGAGTCTCTGTGCTAGAGTCTTATCAGCCTTGACCTTGATCTCAGGAACTCAGCTCCTGAAAATAAAGAAAGCTCTTGCTAGACAAACACAATGTTTCACCAAGTTTCACTGCTCCTGAACCTGTCCACATAATAGTAACTTTAAACAATGAACTTCCTTGAGAGCTATGCAAAGCTCCTAACATTGCACATGGCAACTTAGTATGTAACTGAGAAGTAAGCTGCATGATGTTGCTAACTCTGTAACTTGCTTAGTGATACAATGAACAATGATGTACAAATAATGCCAGTGACCTAATGTAACCTATTGATGTAAATAAAGTGGGACAAGCAGCCATTTTGCCTCTGCTCTTTGCTTCTGTCTCCTTTTAATTTCTTTACAGCCTTCTTGCTGCAGCAGGAGACATACCCACCGAGAAGAACATATCTTGCATTTCCTATGGATTCTTCCTTCTTCCACTTTCTCTACCTAGACCTCAAGCAGACACTGCTTCCCATTATCAGGTGTGTCTCCACCCTCATTCTTCTCTCCAACATGCCAATCATCTCTAGAAACACCCTCACAGTTGAGCTCAGAAGTCTCATTCCTAGCCATTTTCTAGATATTGTCAGTTAAGCTGGTAATCAGATCAACTCTCATATATACATACCAAATAAAGAGGGTTGACAGAGAAAGCATATCTCCATATGTTCATATCCTCCCCAGAGAGCAGGTATGGTGTGCCATGCATTACCATATGTGAATTGGCTCATGTAAAGAAACTTAGGTGTCACAGAATAGTCACATATTTACTGGCCTCCTCAACGCAGATTTCAAAACATGAATGATATATTTTTCAGTGCTGATGAAGACCCAAGGGCTTATATGTGGCCTTCCAGGGGCCACAAACTTCTCAACACAACAAACTTGTCATTTTTTCCACGTAATTCTTGAGGACAACACAGTACTGAACATGAGTTCCATTAGCCAAAGAAATCCATGAGCAGTAGGATGGTCCTGGTGGTCCTAATTTCTGGAGATGCTTTTGGAGACAGGCTGGTGCTGTGAAGGTGTGTGACTGTCTCTTATGCCTGCACAAAAGCCACCATATGCACAATGAAGAGGGCTATGAGCACTATGAAAGAGATATCCTAGAGTATCCCTAAGATGGCAAATAAATGCCTGAAGAAGTGATCCAGGTGTTATATAGTATAGAATTGAGAGAAAAACAGAGGTTTAAGGTTTCATGGGTGTTACCAGTAATGGAGATTAAGAGGTGAGCCCTAATAAGTGTATTGGAGCCCCCAGAGAATGCTAAAGAAACATAGTTTGTGATAGGATGATTTACGTCTGAACTTTGCCAAACAGGACCTTCTGGGGCTGCAGATGATGTCCTGAAGTACACTCGGCCAGCATGTGACACATATGGAGATGTACCTTATCAGCCTATACAAGTAGAAAACTGATTTACATGTGATGTTATCCCCCAAATCCCAAGACCCTGAAATGTCTGTAGTTATGAAGACTTTGGTCAGCAGCAGTGTCATGTGGATTAGAGCCAGGAAACAAATGGGCAGGTCATTGGGCTTGGATCTGTGTTCCAGGAAAAGCACAAGATCATGGAAGAGATGAAGGATTGTTCTGGCCAAGATCCCATTGAAAATTTCCCACAAAAAGGCTATTCTCATGTTCATGGTAGTGCAGTTTGTGGTTTTTATTCATCTTTTGTAGGAAACCAGTGTACAACCAATGCCTGAGAATAAAGACAGAAAATTCTTTATTATAATTATAATTCTCAACCAGTATATTTGCCATCATGAATATTTCTGGTATGGGCTGGGGTTGTGGCTCAGGGGTGGAATGTTCACCTAGCACAGTACCACATAAAAATAAATAAATAAAATAAATTTCCCTGTCAAAACAGGACCATAACAAATGATCAAAACAGAATCGTGACCAAAACACCATTTCTAATGAGAGAACTCTGAGGGAATTTTAGATTTTGTATATGACTTGCTGTCGATGGCTATATACCCCACATATATTTTGTCATTGGGTCAGAGTGATTATGTGTACAGAGTGCAGTTATCAATTAGTAGAATTGCCAACATTTTTCTTTTAATCTTTACACATGTGAAGTGAAGGTGGTAAATAGAATCATTTAATTTTCAGGTTTTATTTAAAGAAAAAGAATCTTTCTCACCCCAGAAAATGGGTCTCCATGCGAGTCTAAGCTTTCTATTATCCCCCAAATAAGAACTGACATTTCTTTAAACTCATAAGGCCCTTGTATAAAAATTATACTGCAAAATTTGGGATATCTCACCAGGTTTGGTGGTGCATGCATGTAATCCCAGTAGCTTGGGAAGCTTAAGTAGGAAGATCACAGTTTTAAATACAGCCTCAGCAGCTGAGTAAGGCTATAAGAAGCCTGGCAAGATCCTGTCTCAAAATAAAAATAAATAAATGAGTAATAAGAGCTGATGATGTTGCTCAGTGGTACAGTACCCTTTGGCTCACTACCTTGTACTCCCCCAATGTTTTTATAGCTTTTTGTAAAAAGTGCACCTCTTCCTCAATTTGTGCCTTATAACTGTGAGATATATATCATTATAAAATGCTTCCAGTCACATGTTCAAAAACTATTATCAGGAAATAAAAGGTGTAAGGATTAATTAGTTCTTGGTTCTTTGCAGCATGTAGTTCTAAACAAAGTAAAAATAGAAATGTTTGATTTTATGAACAGGAGATACCAATTAAAAATTCAGAGCTATGTGCGATACTTGGTTATGATATTGGAAAATGTACTTGGTTAAGATGTTGAAAAATGTAGATTTTTAAAATTATAAACTGCATCGTAGCATTACAGGTATCCAACATTTTCCAAAATATTGATCAAATCAGCTGACATAATTCTTCATCACACATTCATGAAACTTGGTTTTGCTTCCATGATAAATTGACAAAAAAGAAAAAAAATCATCAAAGATCCATATGTTGCTATGTTTTATGGGTCATATTTGTTCATTAGCTAACAGCCCTCACTGGTATTCTATGATGTCTATGTGCATATATACAAATGGCATATGCCTATTTTAATGCATTTATTTCAGTTAAGGTAAATCATATACTGATAATGTTTTAAAAAGAATCACCTGATATCAAAACAGTGAATAATAATGCTAAGGTTTGTTCTTTCACATTCTTTCCATTCTTTTAATTCAGGTGAATTCTTTTGAATCACTTGAGCTTTCCATACATTGCAAGTAAACCTCTTAAAATGGCATATTTAAATCATATACGACTCAAGATACGAGAATGAATTATTTTCATTATTCCTTGGGATACTATGGTCTTCCAACTGAAAGCATTTTATGAAAACAGGATGGAAGTATGCCATGAAGTTGGCACAATATTTAAAACAGACATAGTGCGGGTGGATCATTGTTTAAAGTCTCTGGAAAAATTTTCCTTGTCAACAGAAGAAATTGACACAAAACCCCAAAATTTGACATATTTTTACAGAGAACTAAACAAAGAAAGTGACACACATTAAAGTATTCAGAAACAACCAATGTTCTTAGCACTTTCAGCACATGAGATGAGTCTTCACGAAGTATGACCTTAATTGTCAAGAAGTTTCCAAATGTTGTGGATCACACAGAACTACATCAGTGAAAGAAATACCAGATATCTATGTATAGTGTTTATCTTCAAGAATTATAATACTATATCTACTTTGTGATAATATATTATTTTATTTGACAACATAATCTAGGGTATGTGGACTCTTAATAAACAGAAGCTGGGAGATGTCCTATTAGTGACCTCCCCCTGACCCTACCTCCTTCTGCTCACAGTTGGCTGTTGTTCAACAGTGTTGAACAGCACTGTTCAATAGATCAATAGCACAACAAGAGTTTTATGCAACTAGAAGAAAGGTCAGGGAGACCTTCCTCAAATAGAGCCCTTTGGGAATAATGATGAGGTGGCATCTGACTCACTCAATGAACCAAGACCAAAAAAAAAGAAAAATTGAACTCAACACATTGGAGGAAACAAGCCATGAACATTATGTGTCTAAGGACATAAGTCACAGGGAAAATAACATGAATTTCAGAAACATACAAACAGAACATACATGCAATAGGAAACATCAAAGAGAAATATAAGCTTTGATTTTTAAGAGCTGGGGAGGAAAGCTGGGACAGCTTCAGTGGAAGAAGAAACAGTTAAGACATTTTTATCACACACTGCAGGCATTCTGAATCCTGTTACTTCTGAATGGGTGGTAATTCTGTGACATAGCCATCATCTATTTGGCCAAAAATAATGATGACTGCTCCTGTTATTGCCCTCAGGCTGTGGTAGGATGAATGGGAACTTGAGCAGCCTCAAAGCTGACAGACTGTGACTTTACATGCAGACAAACAGCAGCTCTGCTTACTGACATTTAACCCTAGAGGTTTGCAGTGGCTAACCGGGATCTGTCAATGATAACTGCAGTAGCAGCAGGAGGAAACAATACCACAAGGACAGATCAATCCCCCTTTAGGCTTAATGCAGTCAAAGTCCCTAAGCTGTATAAGCTGAGAGTCCCTGGGCTGTTTCCCAGCTTGTATCTATGTAAATAATTTAGAAGGCACCCTCCAATAGTCTTGCACCAAGTTCCTTGCTTTGGTGTACTCAAAACTTGCTTGTGTATAAAAAGTAAAAGCCCTGCTGAACTTGGGGCTCCTTCTTTGGCAATTAGCCCTCTGACCATAGTAGCAATAATAGTGTTGCTGGTAGATCTTTGTGACCTGACCCCCATTCCACACTAAAAAGGACAAAAACAAGAAGTGTTTGGGAGAAGGACACTTATCAGGAAATCCCTGTGTTATGTGGACACTTATCACCTTGTGGGTAAACAAGTTACAGAGGCTAGGGAAAAAAAAAAAAAACAGAACACATCTGTTTTCTCATCTACAGAATGAGCATAATCATCCAAACCTCTCAGGATTTGGATGATATCTAAATAATATCATCCATCCAGGACTGAGCAATACACACCCAGATTTATGTACATGAAAAAACATACTTTGGGGCTCGGGTTGTGGCTCAGCAGTAGAGTGCTCGCCTAGCACTGAAAAATTATAAATGAATCCCAAGAAGGGAGACCAGGGCTCTGTGGGCTTCAAGTTCCCTATTTTTTTCTCTAAACAAAATGTGTTTCAGAAATATCCATTATTAAAGAAGTGGTAAGGGATATTTTTAATTGAACAATATACAGGATAAAAAGACTATTATTTATTTCTCACCAGCTTCTGGAAATTATTTATCAGGTCCTTTAGAGCCAGGAAGGGGAAAATAGATCTTTAATATAAATTTAAAATATATATTTAATGTACATTCATAGTCATGGTATTCTCCTTTGACATGTTTTGACTGGTATAGGTTGAGCTTTGTTAATGCTTACATCATTAATTTGAAATTTATAGAATTAAATTGGGAAATAAAAGAAGAAAATACTAGTAGATGTTTTGCTGTGATGTTGTGTCACTTTTTCTGTCATGAGGTTTTGAAAAAAGAAATCCTTCCAAAGAACTTAACCCTATTTTTAATTTCTCAAACTATAAAAGTTACTAATTCCAGTGCCGGTTCTTTTTGATCCATAAAAATGGGAGAAGCAAAACTCAGTATACTTGATAAATGTGAAATTAAAATTTATTGATTCCCTGATTACATGTATAGGTATAACTGATTAAAATTAGTAGACAATATGTTGTTTATAATTTGGGCACTGATGTGTCTAGTCAATGAAAATTCTTTAATTCAGAAAATCAGAGTGAACCTATACTTAATTGATGTTTCTGAAGAAAGTTGACTAATTTTAATGTCTCAAAATTTAAAAACAAGGGGCTAGGGATGTGGCTCAAGCAGTAGCACGCTCTCCTGGCATGAGTGCAGCTCAATCCTCAGCACCACATACACATAAAGATGTTGTGTCCACCAAAAACTGAAAAATAAATATTAAAACTCTTTCTCTCTCTCTCTCTCTCTCTCTCTCTCTCTCTCTCTCTCTCTCTCTCTCTCTCTCTCTCTCTCTCTCTCTCTCCCCTCACCAAATGGGGAGAGAGGATTGGAATGCTGGAGAACAATGTTGTTCGATTAACTAGAAGACAATGTTTTATAACAATGATTACCACCTCAAGGATAATGTTGATAAGATGGCTGAAAAGATGTGTTATTTCAAGGGAAAAATGGAAATACAGCTCTCAGAAATATGATAAATGAAGAGTGTAACATATAGAGTCTAAACCATCCCATGAAGCAACCTAGTAGGATCAAAAATGGCATAAGAAGCTGATAGCAATCTTCAAAACAGGAAACCTGTGAGCAACACAGAAGGTCCCTGCCCTGCATATGAGCCCTGCATAGAAGACCCCAATCTGAGCCTATCAGAAGAGTTAGCACCCCATCATGTGCAGACTTCTCTCACTTTCCCTAGAAGGTTTATAAACAGTGAGTTTCTTTTTATATCAACACCTGTCCAAAATATCAGGGCCCCCAGGGCTCTCCTGAGAATTATCTCTAGATCAGACAAACAATGGTGAGAATCTCAAGTCCTGAGCTGATTTTCCATGGTAAAAGTGACTTGAAGAAGCCTCATTTTTCCCATCCATAAAGCTTGACTGTGCCCAGTAAGACATAAATCCAAATGAACATATAGTACTTGCTTGCCAAGGACCTGTGCCCATCCTTTGGGGAAGAGGAAAAACAGCTCAAGATGAGTAAGCCACATGCTCAAGACCACAGAGCTGAGGAAAAGTGGAGGGTGAGGTCTTATGCATACACATGTTTCTTTAATCCTTCCAGTGCTCATATGCAGGGCAGGGACCTCCTGTGTTGCTCACTAGACATGCTCTGAGTCTTCATTCTTCCTGGCACATAGCTGGTGCTCAGCACCTGCTCAGGCACATTAATCCAGTATGGTCAACAGCTGCATTTTGCAGATGAATGGACTGTGACTCAGAGTTGAATGAATTGCTTCAATGACATCCAGTTCTGAATTGGGAGGTCCAAGTGTGATCATACTCCAGAACCAAGTTTGGTCATTGGTTCCTCAACCAATATTGTGTGCATAACCAGAGAAAATTCTGCAGAATCCCATACATTCCATTTCCAGTGGGAAGTCACTCAGAGTGGCACAGTGGAAGAGAGTGGAAGATGCTTGCATATTTGTTCGAGGTGATGGAATAGGAGATGTAGGGAAACTAGGTGGAGCCAACTGTGCCAGATAGAACCTGGTGTGGGCACATTTAGATCTAGCAAGTGATCATGGATTTAAGTCAATCCTGCCATCCCTCAATGTTATAATTGATAAAAGAGAATGATTTGTGGGCTTAGTGGAAACCAGAATATGGGCAGGGTGTGTCTGGAGGTGTCCAGTGGTGTCCAGTTGGACCAGAAATGATGGGAATATTGGATCAGGTGAAGGCAAAACCAGAGAAGTGGATCCCACTGGGTGTGAAGGAAGAGACATGGTAGGCAGCTGGGAGAGGTGAAAATACTCTGAGAATCCTGTCAGATGTCATTCTGGATTGAGGCTGTTCAGACCCAAATGGAGAGGGGGAAACTTGTGCTTCACTGGCCCAAGATATGACCCCCAAATCTTTCCATGGATGGCTCAGTTTCCCAATGGAAGGAGGCAGGAGACACCAGTGCCCAGCCTTCCACGTCTCTCTCTCTCTATCTCTGGACTTTCTGTGTACTCTAGTGGGCTGGGGTGCTGCATCTCTCATTTGTGACCTTGTGGTCCTCTTTCCCTGGAAAGGATACTACAGAAAGTCACCCTAGTGACTTTGCTTCTCAGGAGAGATCATTTACCCCTGGCTTATTCACAGAGCCTTCTTTTGGTACCTGATGTGTAGACAGTGTGACTTGGAGGTCCAGAGAGGTCAAATGTGTGGTGCAGCAGCCATTCACCC
Organism: Urocitellus parryii; assembly: GCF_045843805.1. Lineage (NCBI taxonomy): Eukaryota > Metazoa > Chordata > Mammalia > Rodentia > Sciuridae > Urocitellus > Urocitellus parryii. The sequence goes on from NC_135541.1 coordinate 113,231,705, forward strand.
CAGGCTGGTCTGCATTCAGAGTTCAAGATTTTAGACGCACAGACAGGGACTCCGTAGTACCTGGGCATTGGGTGAAGTGTAATTTGGAGGTGTGGCCTTGGCACCATGCAGGATGACTCCAGCAGTTTCACTGCATCTGTAAAGGTGAAAAAGGATGGAAATGATGCCTGCCTCCCAGGCTATTGTGAAGCAAAGCCCAGATTATGGTTCTCTAAAACATGGTTTGGGATACACATTTTGATAGTGTCATCATTTACTTTTCTATATAGAAACATTCTATTTATAATTTAAAAAATACTTGTTTTTATTAGTTATACATGATAGTACAATATATGTTAACATACATATAAGGAGTAGAATTTTCAATCTTCGGATGCACATGTTGTGGAGTTACACTGGTCATTTAATCATATATGCACATAGGATAGTAATGTCTGATTCTTTTTTGTAGCTTTGCTGTTCCCGTTTCCCCTCCCTCCCACTTTGTCTAATCTAAACTACTTCTGTTCTTACCTCACCCCCACACCCCTGCATTGTGTATTAGCTTATGCATATCAAACAAATCATTCAGCCTTTGGTTTTGGGGGGGACTGGCTTATTTCACTTAGCATGATAGTCTCCAGTTCTATTCATTTACCTGCAAATGCCCTAATTTTATTCTTCTTTATGACTGAGTAACATTCCCTTGTGTATGTACACATACCACTTTTTCTTTATCAATTTATCTGTTTAAGGGCACCCATGTTGGTTCCATAGTTTACCTATTGTGAATTGAGCTTCTCTAAACATTGATGTGGCTGTGTTACTGTAGTATTCTTATTTTAAATCCTCTGAGTATACATCAAGGAGTTGCAAATTTGGATCAAAAGGTAGTTTAATTCCAGGTTTTCCAAGGAATCTCCATACTGCTTTCCAGAGTGGTTGTCCCTATTTGCAGTCCCACCAGCAATATATGTGTGCACTTTTTACCCCACATCCTCACCAACATTTATGTTACTTGTATTCTTGATAATTGCCACTCTGACTGGAATGAGATAAAATCTCAGTGAAGTATTAACTTTCATTTATCTAATTGTGAGAGATAATGAACATTTTTTTATATGTTTCTTGACTGGTCACATTTCTTCTTCTATGAAGTTCTTGTTCATTTCCTTAGCCCACTTATTGATTGGGTTATTTGTTTTTATGCCGTTAAGGTTTATGAGGTCTTTGGGAGATTAATGCACTATCTAAGGTGTAGATGGTAAAGATATTTTCCCATTCAGTAGGCTCTCTCTTCATGTTCTTTATTGTTTCTTTTGCTACGAAGAAGCTTTTTAGTTTGATTCCATCCCATTGATTCATCCCTTTTATTTATTTATTTGTGATACTGGGGATTGAACTCATGGCCTTATGTCTGTGAGAGAAGCACTCTACAAACTGAACTATATCCTCATCTCCCATTGGTTGATTTTTAATTTCACTTCTTGCACTTTATCAGTCTTGTTGAGGAATTTGGTTCCTAAACCAACATGATATAGATTTGGGTCTACTATTTCTTCTATTAGATACACAGTTTATGTTCTAATGCCTAAGTTCTTGACCCACTTCAAGTTCAGTTTTGTGTAGGGTGACAGGTAGGGATCTAGTATGAGATAATTCTATTTATGTGAGTTTGTCAGGGACTCACATGTGCTAGGCAAACGCTCTACCACTGAGCCACAATCCCAGCCTCCAGGGTCTTCTAAGTACAAAATCATACCATTGGCAAATTGAGATTGTCTTTTGAGTTTTTAATTTCCTACTTGTATCCTTTTAACTTCTTTCTTTTGTATAATGTCTCTGTCTAGAGTTTCAGGGACCTAGTTGAATAAAGGTAGTGAAAGAGGGCAATTTTTCCTTGCTGCAGTTTTTAGAAGGCATGCTTTTAATTTTTCTCCATTTAGAATGCTGTTGGGCTTGGGTTTAGCATATATAGCATTTACAATGAGGAGGTATGTTCCTAGTATCCCTAGTTTTTCTAGTGTTTTGAACATGAAAGGGTGCCATATTTGTCAAATACTTTTTTTGCAGCTATTGAGATAATCATATGATGATTCCCTTTAAGTCTATTGATAGGATAAATAATGCATATTGATTTTCTTATGTTGAAACAACCATGCATTTTTGGAATGAACTTCAAATGATTGTGGTGCACTATCTTTTTAATATGCTTTGGTATCCAATTTGCCAGAATTTTATTGAGAATTTTTGCATCTATGTTTATCAGGGACACTGTCTGAAGAATTCTTTCCTTGTTGTGTCTTAATCTGGTCTTGGTAGAAGGGTGTTAGTAGCTTTATAGAATGAGTATGGAAGAGTTTCTCTTCTTTTCTATTTCATGGAATAATTTGAAGATAATTCATGTTAATTTTTTATGGAAGGACTTTGAGAACTCAGCTGAGCATTTATCGTGGGATTTTCTTAGTTGGTTGGCTTTTGGTGGCATCTTCCATTTCTGTATGTTGAATCAACCTTGGGATTTTTATTCCATCCTCAACTCTCAAATTGATCTGTTTAAGTTGTGTACATCCTCCTGATTCAGTATGGGTAGGTCATATGTATCTAGAAATTTATTGATGTCTTCAAGGCTTTCTATTTTATTGGAGTTAAATTTTCAAAATAACTTATGATTATTATCTGTATTTTAGTACAGATGTCTGTACTGTCATGATATCTTATTTTTCATCATAAGTTTTAATAATTTATCTCACCTTTAATAATTTATCTCTCCTTATTAGCTTATGTTAATGGTTTATCAATTTTTTATTTATTTCACAAACCAAATTTTGTCAATTTTTTGAATAATTTCTTTTGTTTCAATTTTATTGATTTTAACTCTGATTTTAATTATTTTTTGTCTTATGCTGTTTTGGTATTTATTTGTTCTTTTCCTAGGGTATGAGATGCAATATTAATTTTCTTTTAATTTGACTTTCTTTCTTTCTTTTTTTTTAATGAATGAGCTCAATGCAGTGAACTGCTCTCTTAGAACTGCTTTCCTACTGTCTCAGAGATCTTGATATGTGTGTGGCTGTTCTCATTTACTTGAAAGATTTGTTTTTTTATTCCTGATTTTTTCTGGTGCCCATTGGACATTCAATAACATTTTATTTAGTCTTCATTTTTTAAATTTTATCCTAGATTTCTAATTTTATTTCATTATTTTCTGATAGATGATAAAATATTATCTCTATTTTTTGTATTTGTAAAAAGTAGTTTTGTGGTATAAGATATTATCTCTTTAGAAAAAGATCCATGTGCTCTTTAGAAGAAAGTATACTTTATCATTGATGGATAAAATACTTTATATATGTCTGTTAATTCTAAATTAATGATTATAATATTTGAGTATATTTTTTGTTTAGTTTTGGTTTATAGGATCTATCCAGTGATGACAGAGGTATGTTAAAGTCACCCAGTATTATTGTATTATAGTCTATTTGATTCTTGAAATTGAGAAGAGTTAGTTTGTGTATATAGATGTTCCATTGTTTGGGGCTTAAATATTCATTATTGTTATCTTTTATTGATGTATGATTCCTTTAAACAATATAGAATGTCATTCTTTTCTGATGAACTTTGGCTTAAAATCCACTTTGTCTGATATGAGGAGGAAACTCTGTTCACTCAATGACATGTGTGTTATGGTTTTTTTTCTTTTCAATTTTCACCCTCAGTCTGTGGATGTCATTGCCTGTGAAGTGAGTCTCTCAGAGAGAACATATTTTTGAATCTTATATTGTACTCCAATCTCCCAGTCTATGTCTTTTGATGGATGAATTTATACTATTTATGTTTAAGGCTATTATTGAGAAATGATCTCATTCCCAGTCATTTTTTATTTATTTCTAGTCTTTATTATGAATTAATTTCTCCTTTGATTATTTATTTAGTGTAATTAATCTTTGTGTTGGCTTTTACTTTTCAAAAATTTTATCTTCATGAAATATTTTGCTGAAAATATTGTGTAGTGCAGGCTTTCTAGTTGTGAATTTTTAATTTTTTTAATGGAAAGCTTCTTATAATCCTCTAATCTGAAGCTTAATTTTACTGTGTATGGTATTTTTTGTTGGCACCCATTTTATTTCAGAGCTTGGTAAATATTATATGAAGACATTCTAGTTTTGAGGGTCTGTGTTGAGCAACCAGCTGGGGTCTGAATTGGTTTTCCTGTAATGTTACATGCCATTTTTCTCTGGCAGTATTTAAAACTCTACCCTGATTTTGTATGTTAGAAATTTTTATAATCATGGGGCTTGGTGTGGATTTGTTATAATTTCATACATTCAGGGTTCTGTAAGTCTTCAGCATTTGATTTTCCATTTTATCTTTTAGGTTTGGTAAATTTTCTGATATTATTTTACTGAAGAGATAGTACATTCCTTTGGTTTTTATCTCTGCTCCTTTAAATATCCCAATCTTACTTTTGGTCTTTTCAGGTTACCCCCTATTTCTTGGAAGTTCTGTTCATGGTCTCTTAAAATTATTCTCCATAAACTATATTTTCAAGGTTATATGTATATTTTTTTCATTGCATGATACTATCTTCCAAGTGGTTTAGTCTGTTGATGATGATTTTCTTTGAATCTTTAATTTGGATTATTGATTACTTCATTTGGAGGATTTCTGCTTGATGTCTTTCAGAATTTCTCTCTTTACTGTCATGATTCTTCACTTCCTGAATTTTATCTCTAATTTCAATACTTAAATTATCCATTATCTTTGGATCAGTTTAATATGTTCATTCTAATCTCCTTCTCTTTCATTTTTTCCACTGTGGTATCAATAAATTCTGTTATTGGAGGATCTTGTATTTTGGGGGGTGATGTTTTCTTTTTTTTCAGGTTCTTTTGTGTTTCTACCCATTTATCAGCATGGATCTGAGGCAATAGGGTTTCTATCCTATAAACATATTGTGTCCCTACAGGGGAAGACAAATAATCAACCAAAGCAAGCAATATACATCCTCAAACCAAATAGTTTTTTTTTTTTATTGGTCGTTCATAACATTACATAGTTCTTAATACATCATATTACACAGTTTGATTCACGTGGATTATGAACTCCCCCTTTTACCCCATATACAAATTGCTGTATCATATCAGTTTCCCTTCCATTGCTTGACATATTGCCTTTCTAGTGTCTGATGTATTCTGCTGTCTGTCCTATTCTCTACTATCCCCCCTCCCCTCCCCTTCCCTCCCCTCCCCTCCCCTTTTCTTTCTCTACCCCTTCTACTGTAAATCATTTCTTCCATTTGTATTATCTTGTCTTGCCCCTCCTTTCCTCTTATATGACATTTTGTATAACCCTGAGGATCGCCTTCCATTTCCATGCAATTTCCCTTCTCACTCCCTTTCCCTCCCACCTCTCATCCCTGTTTAATATAAATCTTCTTCTCAAGCTCTTCGTCCCTACCCTGTCCTTGTTTACTCCCCTTATATCAAAGGAGTCATTTGGTATTTGTTTTTTAAAGATTGACTAGCTTCACTTAGCATAATCTGCTCTAATGCCATCCATTTTCCTCCAAATTCTATGATTTTGTCATTTTTTAATGCAGAATAATACTCCATAGTATATAAATGCCACATTTTTTTTATCCATTCATCTATTGAAGGGCATCTAGGCTGGTTCCACAGTCTTGCTATCGTGAATTGAGCTGCTATGAACATCGATGTAGCAGTGTCCCTGTAGCATGCTCTTGTTAGGGCTTTAGGGAATAGACCGAGAAGGGGAATAGCTGGGTCGAATGGTGGTTCCATTCCCAGCTTTCCAAGAAATCTCCATACTGCTTTCCAAATTGGCTGCACCAATTTGCAGTCCCACCAGCAATGAACAAGAGTGCCCTTTTCCCCACATCCTCTCCAGCACTTATTGTTGTTTGACTTCCTAATGGCTGCCAGTCTTACTGGAGTGAGATGGTATCTTAGGGTAGTTTTGATTTGCATTTCTCTGACTGCTAGCAATGGTGAGCATTTTTTCATGTACTTGTTGATTGATTGTATGTCCTCCTCTGAGAAGTGTCTGTTCAGGTCCTTGGCTCATTTATTGATTGGGTTATTTGTTATCTTATTGTCTAATTTTTTGAGTTCTTTGTATATTCTGGTTATTAGGGCTCTATCTGAAGTGTGTGGAGTAAAGATTTGTTCCCAGGATGTAGGCTCCCTGTTTATCTCTCTTATTGTTTCTTTTGCTGAGAAAAAACTTTTTAGTTTGAGTAAGTCCCATTTGTTGATTCTATTTGTTAACTCTAGCGCTATGGGTGTCCTATTGAGGAATTTGGAGCCTGACCCCACAGCATGTAGGTCGTAGCCAACTTTTTCTTCTATCAGATGCCATGTCTCTGATTTAATATCAAGCTCCTTGATCCATTTTGAGTTAACTTTTGTGCACGGCGAGAGATAGGGATTCAGATTCATTTTGGTGCAAATGGATTTCCAGTTTTCCCAGCACCATTTGTTGAAGATGCTATCTTTCCTCCATTGCATGCTTTTAGCCCCTTTATCAAAAATAAGATAGTTGTAGTTTTGTGGATTGGTTACTGTGTCCTCAATTCTGTACCATTGGTCCACCCGCCTGTTTTGGTACCAGTACCATGCTGTTTTTGTTACTATTGCTCTGTAGTATAGTTTGAAGTCTGGTATCGCTATACCGCCTGATTCACACTTCCTGCTTAGTATTGTTTTTGCTATTCTGGGTCTTTTATTATTCCATATGAATTTCATGATTCTTTTATCGATTTCTACAAGATATGCTGTTGGGATTTTGATTGGCATTGCATTGAACTTATATAGGACTTTTGGTAATATCGCCATTTTGATGATGTTAGTTCTGCCTATCCATGAGCAGGGTATATTTTTCCATCTTCTAAGGTCTTCTTCTATGTCTTTCTTTAGGGTTCTGTAATTTTCATTGTATAAATCTTTTACCTCTTATGTTAGGTTGATTCCCAAGTATTTTATTTTTTGGGGGGATATTGTGAATGGAGTAGTTGTCCTCATTTCCGTTTCGGAGGATTTGTCGCTGATATACAGGAATGCCTTTGATTTATGCGTGGTGATCTTATATCCTGCCACTTTGCTGAATTCACTTATTAGCTCTAATAGCTTCTCTGTAGACCCTTTTGGGTCTGCTAGGTATAGAATCATATCATCTGCAAATAGTGATAATTTAAGTTCTTCTTTTCCAATTTTTATCCCTTTAATTTCTTTCGTCTGTCTAATTGCTCTGGCCAGTGTTTCGAGGACTATGTTGAACAGAAGTGGTGACAGAGGGCATCCCTGTCTTGTACCAGATCTTAGAGGGAATGCCTTCAATTTTTCTCCATTCAGAATGATGCTGGCCTGTGGCTTATCATATATTGCTTTTACAATGTTGAGGTATGATCCTGTTATCCCTAATTTTTCTAGAGTTTTGAACATAAAGGGATGTTGTACTTTGTCGAATGCTTTTTCTGCGTCTATCGAGACTATCATATGGTTCTTATTTTTTAGTCTATTGATGTGGTGGATAACATTTATTGATTTCCGTATATTGAACCAGCCTTGCATCCCATGGATGAATCCTACTTGATCATGGTGTATAATTTTTTTGATATGTATTTGAATCCGGTTCGCCAGAATTTTATTGAGGATTTTTGCATCAAGGTTCATTAGAGATATTGGTCTGTAGTTTTCTTTCTTTGAAGTGTCTTTGTCTGGTTTCAGAATCAGGGTGATGTTGGCCTCGTAGAATGAATTTGGAAGTTCTCCCTCTTTTTCTATTTCCTGAAATAGCTTGAAAAGTATTGGTGTTAGTTCCTCTTTAAAGGTTTTGTAAAACTCTGCTGTATACCCATCCGGTCCTGGGCTTTTCTTAGTTGGTAGTCTTTTGATGGTTTCTTCTATTTCTTCTATTGTTATTGGTCTGTTTAGGTTGTCTATATCCTCCTGGTTCAATCTGGGCAGATCGTAAGACTTAAGGAATTTATCTATGCCTTCACTATCTTCTATTTTATTGGAGTATAAGGCTTCAAAATAGTCTCTGATTATCTTCTGTATTTCTGAAGTGTCTGTTGTGATATTGCCTTTTTCATCCTGTATGCTAGTAATCTGTGTTCTCTCTCTTCTTCTCTTCGTTAGCATGGCTAAGGGTCTGTCAATTTTATTTATTTTTTCAAAGAACCAGCTTTTAGTTTTGTCAGTTTTTTCAATTGTTTCTTTTGTTTCAATTTCATTAATTTCAGCTCTGATTTTGATTATTTCTTGCCTTCTACTTCTTTTGCTGTTGTTTTGCTCCTCTTTTTCTAGGATTTTGAGATGAAGTATGAGATCATTTATTTGTTGGTTTTTTCTTTTTTTGAGGAATGAACTCCAAGCAATGAATTTTCCTCTTAGGACTGCTTTCAATGTGTCCCATAGATTCCGATATGTTGTGTCCGTGTTTTCATTTAACTCTAGGAATTTTTTAATTTCCTCCTTGATGTCTTCAATAACCCATATGTCACTCAGTAACCTGTTGTTCATTCTCCAAGTGATGCTTGATTTTTCCTTTCTTCTTTTATCATTGATTTTCAGTTTCATTCCATTATGATCAGATAAGATGCATGGTATTATCTCTACCCCTTTATATTGTCTAAGAGTTGCCCTGTGACATAATATATGGTCTATTTTTGAGAAGGTTCCATGTGCTGCTGAAAAAAAAGTGTAACTACTTGATGTTGGGTGGTATAGTCTATATATGTCAATTAAGTCTAGGTTGTTAATTGTGTTGTTGAGTTCTATAGTTTCCTTGTTTAACTTTTGTTTGGAAGATCTGTCCAGTGGTAAGAGAGGTGTGTTGAAGTCTCCCATGATGATTGTATGGTGGTCTATCAGACTCTTGAACTTGAGAAGAGTTTGCTTGATGAACACCGCTGCACCATTATTTGGGGCATATATATTTATGATTGTTATGTCTTGTTGGTTTATGGTTCCCTTGAGCAGTATGAAGTGTCCTTCTTTATCCCTTTTGATTAGCTTTGGCTTGAAATCTGTTTTATTAGATATGAGTATGGACACGCCTGCTTGTTTCCGCTGTCCATATGAGTGGTATGATTTTTCCCAACCTTTCACCTTCAGTCTATGGATATCTTTTTCTATCAGATGCATCTCCTGTAGACAGCATATTGTTGGGTCTTGTTTTGTGATCCATTCTACTAGCCTGTGTCTCTTAATTGGTGAGTTTAAGCCATTGACATTTAGGGTTATTATTGAGATATGGTTTGTACTTCTATCCATATTTGTTTGTTGATGTTACTAAACCTGATTTGTTATCCTCTTTGACTACTTTCCCCCCTTTACTGTCCTACCTCCCATTGTTGGTTTTCAATGTTATTTTCTATTTCCTCTTCCTGCAATGTTTTGCCAAGGATTTTTTGAAGAGATGGTTTTCTAGCTGCGAATTCTTTTAACTTTTGTTTATCATGGAAGGTTTTAATTTCATCTTCTAACCTGAAGCTTAATTTTGCCGGATACACGATTCTTGGTTGGAACCCATTTTCTTTCAGTGTTTGAAATATGTTATTCCAGGATCTTCTAGCTTTCAGAGTCTGTGTTGAGAGATCAGCTGTTATCCTGATTGGTTTACCCCTAAATGTAATCTGCTTCCTTTCCCTTGTAGCTTTTAAAATTCTTTCCTTATTCTGTATGTTGGACATCTTCACTATAATGTGTCTAGGTGTGGATCTCTTATGGTTTTGTACATTCGGCGTCCTGTAGGCTTCTAGGATTTGGGATTCTGTCTCATTCTTCAAGTCTGGGAAGTTTTCTCGTATTATTTCATTGAATAGGCTGTGTATTCCTCTGGTATGGAGCTCTGTGCCTTCCTGTATCCCCATGACTCTTAAATTTGGTCTTTTGATATTGTCCCATATTTCTTGGATGTTCTGCTCATGGTTTCTTAGCAGACTTGCTGAGCTGTCTATGTTCTTTTCCAGTTGAAATACTTTGTCTTCATTGTCTGATGTTCTCTCTTCTAAGTGATCTACTCTGCTGGTAGTATTCTCAATTGAGTTTTTAAGTTGGTTTATTTTTTCCTGCATTTCTTGGATTTCTATTTGTTTGTTTTTTATTGCCTCTATCTCCCTGTGAAATTGATCTTTTACTTCCTGGATTTGTTTGTCAATGTGATCTTTCATTATCTGATTTTGCTGTCTCATGTCTTCCTTGAGACTCCAGATCATCTGAAGCATGTATATCCTGATCTCTCTATCTGACATTCCATCTGTTGCACCTATTACCTCTTCTAAAGTTGAGTTGACCTGCATTGCCTGTGGTCCTTTCTTTCCTTGTCTTTTCATACTGCTGGCGTTTCTTTCTGCTTGGTGAAACTGTTGTGTTTTGAAATTTTCCCTCTATTTATTTATATTGCTCTTGTATAGTTGAATAATCACCCTTGCAGGGCATGTAGTGGCTGTGATCCTCCTCCAATTGGTGTGATCCGTCTACCACGCTGGCAGGCCCTAGTTCTGCTCTGCTGGTGGGTCAAAGGTCCGCCTACCCAGCAGGCACGAGGGGCACCTCTATCACTCCGCAGGTTGCTGGGCCTAACCTCCCGATGGGTCGAAGGTTCGCCTAGCTTGCAGGGGGCTGCTCCCGGAGCGAGAGCTAGGCCTCCCGGGGGAGCCCGGATGGTGGAGGCCGACTGCCGGTTCAGGCGGGGCGGGCCAAGCCGCACTGGGTGCCGGCGGCTTGCAAACGCGGCTGGTATCAGCAGGACTTAACTCCTGCACCCGCTGCGGGGGCACCTTTATCGCCGAGTAGCTGCGGTCGCGTGGTTGGGAACCGGGCGGGTGGGGCCGCTTCTCCCAGGGCGAGAGCTGGGCCTCCCGGGGGAGCCCGTATGGCGGAGGACTGCCGGTTCGGGCGGGGCGGGCCAAGCCGCTCTGGGATCCCGCGGGTTGCAAAGGTGGCTGGCGTCTGCAGGACTTAACTTCTGCACCCGCTGCCGGTTCGGGCGGGGCGGGCCAAGCCGCTCAGGGATCCCGCTGGTTGCAAAGGCGGTTGGTGTCTGCAGGACTTAACTTCTGCACCCGCCGCCGGTTCGGGCAGGGCGGGCCAAGCCACTCAGGGTTCCCGCGGGTTGCAAAGGTGGCTGGCGCCTGCAGGACTTAACTTCTGCACCCGCCACGTGGGCACCTTTATTGTCGAGTAGCTGTGGCTGCCTGGTTAGGAACCGGGCAGGTGGGGCCGCTTTTCCCTGGGCGAGAGCTAGGCCTCCCGGGGGAGCCCGTATGGTGGAGGACTGCCGGTTCGGGCGGGGCGGGCCAAGCCGCTCAGGGATCTGGCGGGTTGCAAAGGCGGTTGGCGTCTGCAGGACTTAACTTCTGCACCCGCCGCCGGTTCGGGCGGGGCGGGCCAAGCCGCTCAGGGTTCCCGCGGGTTGCAAAGGCGGCTTGCGTCTGCAGGATTTAACTTCTGCACCCGCCACGTGGGCACCTTTATTGCCGAGTAGCTGTGGCTGCCTGGTTAGGAACCGGGCGGGTGGGGCCGCTTTTCCCAGGGCGAGAGCTAGGCCTCCCGGGGGAGCCCGTATGGTGGAGGACTGCCGGTTCGGGCGGGGCGGGCCAAGCCGCTCAGGGATCCTGCGGGTTGCAAAGGTGGCTGGCGTCTGCAGGACTTAACTTCTGCACCCGCCACGAGGGCACCTTTATCTCCAAGTAGCTGAGGCCACCTGGTTAGAAACCGGGCGGGTGGGGCCGCTTCTCCCAGGGCGAGAGCTAGGCCTCCCGGGGGAGCCCGTATGGCGGAGGACTGCCGGTTCGGGCGGGGCGGGCCAAGCAGCTCAGGGATCCCGCGGGTTGCAAAGGTGGTTGGCGTCTGCAGGACTTAACTTCTGCACCCGCCACCGGTTCGGGCGGGGCGGGCTAAGCAGCTCAGGGTTCCCGCGGGTTGCAAAGGCGGCTGGCGTCTGCAGGACTTAACTTCTGCACCCGCCACGGGGGCACCTTTATCTCCAGGTAGCTGAGGCCCCCTGGTTAGAAACCGGGCGGGTGGGGCCGCTTCTCCCAGGGCGAGAGCTAGGCCTCCCGGGGGAGCCCGTATGGCGAAGGACTGCCGGTTCGGGCGGGGCGGGCCAAGCCACTCAGGGTTCCCGGGGGTTGCAAAGGTGGCTGGCGTCTGCAGAACTTAACTTCTGCACCCGCCACGTGGGCACCTTTATCGCCGAGTAGCTGTGGCCGCCTGGTTAGGAAGCGGGCGGGTGGGGCCGCTTCTCCCAGGGCGAGAGCTAGGCCTCCAGGGGGAGCCGCCTGCCGGAGCGGCTGATGATTGGGGGACTAGACCTCTGTGCCCGCGTGGCCTTCCAAGATCCACTTCTCTGGGGCAACCTGTCACTTCGAGTAAACCTACCAGTTCACGGCAGCTCTCCTCTTAAGGAAGTTATGCTAGAAGTTCCTCCGTAGCTAGGCTGCAGCTGTTTCGATGAGTCTTTCATATCCCGTTAAAGTGGAGACGTTGGAGTCGCTGCTTCCTCGCCGGCCGCCATGTTGGATCCCCTCTATGATTTGATTCTTGTTTGCATGCCTTCAGTACAATCCCAAATCATGACCATTGTCTACAAAGCTCCGCCAATATTTTCACCTCAGCATCCTTCAATCTTCTTGACTATTATGGATTTTATCCCATTTTTTTAAATAAAATGTACCCAGATGACTCTTTGCTCAGACTCTTGGCACTTATTCTTGGCTTGCTGTGAAACTTTCTCAAAATCTTTGTGTGGCCACTTACTTAATATTTGGGGAGGTTTCTGCTCAGAAGTTACTTTACTCAAAGGATGCTCCAACAGCAGTTTATAGTAATCCTCCGCACCTGATGTAGACAGGGTACAATATTACTGTTCATTCAAACCAAATAGTTTTTACAAAAATGTTTACAGTTTTGTCACAACAAATGTAAAGGATATGTTCAGCTATTGCCTATGACTATATACCATAGGGTCCTTTGGATCACATATCTGATAATTCTTCATATAATTTTGTATAGGCTACATTGAAAACTGAATTATAATTATATATATTTTTTTCTACCAGGGACAGTGTGAGCTTCTTCCTGGCTCCAGTAGTTGGGAACAGGGATGTCCTTCCAGTTTTTCTTAGAACATAGTCCTGCTTGGGCTCTGCCTCAGCCTTAATTATGGTCAGTGGGCCTCTGATCAACTCAACCACATCCACCAGCTCTGCCTTGACTTTTCCATATTTTGCTTCATTTGTTCTTTTCTCTTTTATTATGGAGACTTTACAAACTTTTAAATTAAGGTTTAATTGCTGTACATAACAGTTGAGTTCATTCTGACAAATACATACATGCTGTTTCATTTCTTTTTAAATCCTCATTTAAATTTTATTTGTCTTTTTTTTTGTACCAGTGATTGAACCCAGGGACACTTAATCACTGAGCCACATTCACAGCCCTTTTTTCCCTTTCTACTCTGAGACAGGGTCTCACTAAGTTGCTTACAGCTTCACCAAGTTGCTCAAGTTGGCCTTGAACTTGCAATCCTGCCTCAGCCTCCTAAGCCATTGGTATTACATGCATGTTTCACCATGTCTGGCTCTTCTTTAAGTTTGACTGGCAGCTTGAATCCTAAAGTTGAGGACTTGGAAATTATGGAATACAGGACCCTGTAGTACCTAGAAAACAAGTGCTTTTTGTGACAGTGCAAAGGGAAGGAGGTTTCTGTCACAAATGGCAGGAAGAGGGCCCTCGGAGCCACTGGGAGGACTCAGAAGGTGCCAGGAATCTCTCACCCCAGAGTCCAAGAATTAAAAAGTATGAAATAAGTTCACACTAATTTAAAGTTGGGATCAAAGGCCTAAAATTTATATTGACTACATGATCTGACCCTTCAGCTCCTTCACCCCTCTGTGTCAATAGAACTCATGTCAGGGAAAATTTTTGAGTACAGCTCTCCCCTGAGTACTATCATCCAGGAAAGAATTAAAAAATTAATAAGCAAGTGAAATGTTCCACTGGGGACACCATGGTTCTCTCCTCCCCAGGGGAAATCCTAAAACACTTATGGAGGCACTAAAATTGCAGACCTGCAGAGAGATGAGTTATGATGGTTTTTCTCAAGTCATCACACCTCCTGAAAGTCCATCTGGGTAAGTACCTCTCTGTTCCACAGAAGCAGGCAGCATCAGAGGGCAGGCAGGGCCTGGAAAGATTATGGAGGAGGCCAGCTGGAACTCTGGGTCAGATTTCTATAAATTCAGTTCAGCCAGGCAGTGCCAACCATCATCCACAGCTCAAGAAATTTTTTATTTTTTTTCCATGCAGTGGGAAGTTTTCTTACTAGTATAATTAATGTTTTAATTTAGTGTATTATAAAGCTAGCATTTTTAGCGTTAAATGTTTCTAATAATTTTATATGAAATGCTATAAGTAGATTTCAGTGATGCATTCCTTTTTTGGAATATAATGACTTTCATTCACTTAACACATCAGTTCTCAAGGAAGATATTATTCTCTTAACATTTACAGACTTTTGCTGTGTGTTTTCACTAAATACACTCAGGTTTTATCTTAGCACCTTTGCAATCAATTAATACTCTTGAAAAAGTGACCTGTAATTTGAATTATTAAAAATAACTCATAAGGTTGGAGTTATAGCTCAGTGGTAGAGCACTTGCTTAGCACATTTAAGGCACTGGGTTTGACCCTTAGCATCACATAAAAATAAATAAATGTAATAAAAGTATTTTTTATAAAACTTTGCTTTGAAGACAGGTTCTTTATTCAAAGTATCACCCTGGAAAGAAATTTTGAATATGATCATTCATAGAAAAATACATACTAGCATTTTCTCACAAAGACATTTCTTGCCCTCCTGTTAGTTTAACGAATATTGCATACATGGAGTCAGCACGTGAACATGATCTCTAACCACTAGGAAATGTCTCATCAGAGGACAATGGAAGTTGGACTGAAGTTACATCAAAATTAAAAAAAAAATAGGGTATAAATTTTATTTCCTTAGTAGAAAAGGGCTCAGAAGTAATTTAGCAGAATTTAGAGTAGACGAAGACTGATATCCATTTATTTTCTGACCATGTAACATTTGAAAAATACCTCTTCTACTTTCATTAATAGTGAATATGTCAGACTCATTTCATGAAGGTACAATTTTAAAACAAAAATTTATTTATTTAATTAATTTATTATTTATGGATCTGTGGTACTGGGAATTGTACCAAGGCTTGCTTCACCTGTTTTCCATCCTCATATCTTTTTTATTTTTCCAGGCAGGGTTTCAATAAGTTTCCCAGGCTGGCCTCAAACTTGCAATCCTCTTGCTTCATCCTCCAGAGTCACTGGAATTACAGGTGTGCACCATCATACCCAAGTTAAACAAAATATTTTCATCTTCCTGGTCTCTGTGTTTGTGTGTTAGATTTTTGTCACTCCCCAACTTCTTATAGGTTCTTATGATCCAAAAATATATGTGAATTAATCTACTTTTCTTAGTAATAAAATACAGAGTATCTGATGGGAAAGGAATGTGGAATTCACTTAGTTAGAACACAAGACTGTCTTTGTTAAACTGTTGGGTTGAACAGAGAGACCTTCTCACTTAGGATACTTTGTGTTTCTGAGAGGTGACAGCTTTATGTTAGTGAGAAAGCACCTCTAGGTCTTTCCTGTTTGTTTAAATTGGAATAGTAATTGCCTGTTCTTGATATTTTTCTTTAAACAGGTGTAAAAATATTAATATTGTAAATACCCACATATAAGCAAGCGCTTTGAACTATACTTTAAAAACATTTTAATTTGCAAGAAAAAAAATATATATAATCCTCACTTGTGTTTGGGGTGGTGAATCGGGGAGAAAATTAATGCCTTTCTTACGTTCACATAGTCAGATTTTCTAGTTTATTCTCCCTGACTTCATGCATTTCTAAATTGCTGTGTCCTTTCTGTAGGAAAAATGGGGCTGGAAATCAGAGTCATTTTCAGTATGCAGGTTTATTTAAGCTACAGTGGTACTGAGGAGATAAGGCTAAAACATCTCTGGGCCTGGGGTTTGGAAATTATTGTTTTACCGAATTATCCTCAGTGGAGTGAAACATGCCAGTGGATGGATGGGTACATAACAGTTATTTTCATAAGCTTGGGTCATAGCTCAGTGTTAGAGCACTTGCCTAGCACAAATAACTCACTATATTTTATCCTCAGAACCATATTAATTAATTGGTTGATTGATTGATTGATTGATTAAAATAAAAGTTAAATTGCAGTTTTTATAAAAAAACAACTCTCTGTTTAATATTTTATGTCATTAGAGGTTTCATGAGTTTTTGTTAAAGAAAACAAAAATAGCACCTTTTGTACAGCAACAAGCTCAATTAACAAACCTAGGTTTTTACAAGAAAGAGAAACTCGGCCTTTACAACAAAGAAGAAGCTTTGTTTGACCCATAGTAATCTCTCTGCAGAAATCCTGCTGGCATTCTTTGTAAAGATCTTGTTGGCTAGGATACAAGTTTACATGTATTAATTATGATAGAGTCTCTGGAAATCTTAATTATAGTAAAGGTTTCTTTGGTTGGGGTTCCTGGTGACTGCATCATCCTTAGAACTGACTTTCGAGTTGGTGATGATTTTTTCCTTCTCCCATATTATCTTTCTTATTTTCCAGCTCAATTTCTGCCCAAAGTTGGAGTGTGTTGACCAGTGTACCTTCAGGCATAACCCACTCCAATGTGCGTGGTCATTCTCACATTATGGCCTTCTGCCCCTTTTAGATTTCTTTATAGATAAGAAAAATATTAATGGCAATCACAGTGAAGTCAACCAGCATGGTATAGTGATAATAAGCCAAGGTAGGCTCTCCCGTGTATATAAGGCACCTGCCTAAGTTTAGACATAAATAATCATGCATCACCCTAATTTTGAGAATTATGTAGATAATGCTCACTCTGTGGACATTAAAAAAAAAAGAATTTCATCCTTTCTTCCTTATCCTGTATTAGTCCACTCACATTACAATACATACCCACACTTTCAAGGGGTTTTCTGAGGACTTTCTGCCTTCAATTATACTCTCAATTTCTATCCTGAGTGCTTGTCTTGGGTACAAGAAACCAAGCATTTATTTCTGGTCACTTATTTCTGGTCCATTTGGTGATAGCATATATCTCAGTATTGGCGGTGGTCTTAGTAATTGCAAAATAAAACAGAGTCTGAAGTGAATGCTTCCAGGATCCATGTTTTAGTGAGAATCTGAACTGAGTTCTCTCTCTCCTGAGGGGTACCCAGCTTCTACCATGAACTACAAGGTCCCTCAAGCTTGACTATAGGGAGTTCATGTGCCAAGTTCACTCTAAATTTTGTTATTATATTTACCTTTTTTTCCCCTCACTGCCCATATGGACTTTCCTTTTTCTTTTCCATTGTAGACTTACAAATGTGAAGTGTTTTAGAGCTTTTCTCCATGTTAGTTTCTCTGTGATTTATCCCCTTATTGATCTACCTCCAGTCAATCTGAGGGCAACTGGATTTCTTCATGTGCAAGATTACAAGTCTTGTGCTTGGAATGTTGGGTGAGTCAGCTCCAGCTCAGCATTGTCTTTTATGGAGGTTCCCATATTATCCTGCTCTGTGTGGAGAGCATCTGCCCTGTCCCCTGATCCTCTGAACTGTGCTGTCTCCCCCAGTGTGAGTGGGTTGAGGCATGGGTAAAAAAAAGACATGGCAGATTTCTTTTAGCTGTTGTCATGACATATTCATATTCTACAAAAAAAAAAAAACATTGTCTAGTACAATGTTCAGAATATCTATCTACCTTTCTTTATAATGATTATGTACAGATATAACAATGGTATCTGGAGCATGTGCTTCACTAACATGGGTGTGGTGTATAAAATTTGGAGAGAACTGATGCTTGCTGATAGTTTGCATGATCTCTTTGGAGGCTCCATACAAGCTAACATCAGGGATTGCTGATGGATGCACCTGATGGGGTCAATTTCCTGGATTCATGGTATGATGAAAGGTGATCAGCTTTTCTGCTTCAAGGAAATTTGCTGTCTCTGCTCATCCATTTATGTTTGTAGGACTCCAGTCCTGCAGTAAATCTGAATATGATGTAGTCCTATATCCTCAGATTACAGATATTGCAAACAGACTACCTCACCTGTCTTATAAAGTTATGTATTGTTAAGACTCAAGTTTTCAAAAGAACGTTCAAGTTAAGCTTGAATTTCACAGGAATAACTTAAGAATTCAAGTTGGCAGCAGGTTTTATCTTATATCATTCTTTTAGAATATGATGTGGAATGTTTTTCTTATTTATTGATGTTATTCCTTTGAAACATTATTAGGGTATATTTTGTAACTTACATGGAATAGATAGATAGGAAATGGGTGTATTTTTTATACATAAAAGAAAGGTCAAGAAAACCATTAGGGTTGTGTGCTTAAAGAGAGCCAGTGAGAACTCAGAGACACCTGGATGATGGCATGACTATTTTTTTTTTGTCCTGGGCAAAAAAAAATAAAAATAAAGCTTAATTTATTCAATGTGTAAATAGATAAATTTACTTAATTAGTATGTTAGAAAATAAACATTTTTTTCTAATTCTTATTATATAATATCTATTTTAAAAATCAAAGTTTCCAAATTGTTGGGACTTAGTGTCCCATGAGCCCTGAAGTCTTACTTGCAGCCATATCTATGGAACTAAAACAATGAAGCTTTCCTTTAGTAAGTAGAAGAACTGCTTCTATCTGTGGCTGTAAAAACAGTGTTGACTCATGCTTTGATTTTCAGATGATAAATCTATGAGAATACTTGACAGGAACCCATTTCCCATATTCTATCCTTCATCTTATGGGTGATTGAGGCTTGAGTTACAGCAAACAGCTTTGTGGTGCAGGAAAGCATTCCACATGATGGGTGCCCCCAAGTTCTGTAGTGTTATGGTTTGAGTGTGAGGTGTCCTTCAAAAGCTCATGTATGACACAATGCAAGAAAGGTTTAGAGGAGAAATAATTGGGTTATGAGAGCCTAAAACCAACCAGTGAATGAATGCCTTTATGAGATTAGTTGAGTGTAAACTGAGTGTAAGTTGTGGCTAGAGAAAGTGGGTCATGATTGGGGGTGTATATTTTGTATCTGGCAAATGGAATCTCCCTTTGCTTCCCAAGCATCATGTGAACTACTTCTCTCTGCCACAGTCTTCCACCATAATTTCCTGCCTCATCTCAGGCTTTGAGGAATGGGGTTGCCCATCTGTGGACAGAGACCTCTAAAACCACGATCACAAAAATAAACTTTTCCTCTCTAAAATTGTTCTTGACATATCTTTTAGTCACAGCAGAAAAAAAGCTCACTAACACACTAGTGTAAAATTCATGCTAGGTTCCCATAAATATGCAGAAATATCTTTTCTTGCTTGAGGAAGACTTGAAAGGTTTGAATGCCTTGTGGAACCACTAACTAAATTCTTAGGAAATAATCATCCCAGCCCATTTAAATGTGGCTGTATTTACCACTCTAATTGCACACACCTCTGATGTAGTGGAAAGAAACCTATCACATTGTTCTGATAATAATTGAAAACTGCATTCTAATAAGACTAAGTTTTTCTGTCTTGAGTTTCTAAAATATGTAAGACTTACAGTTATCTCTGATGATTCAATTAAGAACTTTAAATTGCATGTGTCCTTACTTTTAGAAATCATGGAATGTCTGCTACCTTGGTATTTTCCTTGATTTAGGAAGCGATGTCAGAGATGGAAAATTTTTAAAACAGTATTTGTTCTCTCAAGTCAGATGTATGGAAGTCAATTCAATAATAACAGTGATAGGTGGCATTACTATCCCGGGCATTTTTGACATTTTATACCTTTACACACACAATATCTACAGGAAGAAAGTATTATGATTATCCATATTTTACATATTACTGGTTCAGATGTGTTAATTAACCTCTCAAGTTCTGAATTTAATAGAATCAGCTTATTTATGTAAGTTCACACTTTGTGACTTCAGAGATACCTCAGCAACATTTGTTCTCTATGAATATACCATATTCTGGGGCTGGGGTTGTGGCTCAGCAGTAGAGTGCACAACTAGCATGTAAGAGGCCATGGGTTTGATTCTCAACACCACATAAAAATAAACAAATAAAGCAAAGGTATTGTGTCCAACTACAAATAAAAAAATAAATATTTTTTAAAAGAAAAAAAATATACCATATTCTGGCCACCTATAAGAATAAAGACAGCCCTGTTTACATGACTATCATTTCCAGAGAGGATATTATTTCCACATTTATGCAGTCTTGGCATGCAGATTCCACCCTGTATTTACAACTATGATTTTGTACTGAGAACTTTTTCAGGTTCATACAGAGAAAGTTGCATTCTTCTTAAGTTAGAAAAAATAAAAAATGAGGGGCTGGGGCTGGGGCTCAGTGGTTGAGCACTTGCCTTGAATGCTTGAGGCACTGGGTTCAAACGTTGGCACCACATACAAGAAAGAAAGAAAGAAAGAAAGAAAGAAAGAAAGAAAGAAAGAAAGAAAGAAAGAAAGAAAGAAAGAAAGAAAGAAAGGAAGGAAGGAAGGAAGGAAGGAAGGAAGGAAGGAAGGAAGGAAGGAAGGAAGGAAGGAAGGAAGGAAGAAGAAAAACTGTATTCATAAAAATAAATAAGTAATAAATAAATAAAAATAAAAAGGAA